>NW_006408718.1:302549-346351 GCF_000296735.1 Chrysochloris asiatica
CCACCCATCCACCCATACATACATACATACATACATACATCCACCCACCACCCACCCACCTATCCATCCATCCACTCACCCTCCCACCCATCCGTCTGTCTAAATGCAAATAAAATTATTTTCATTTATTTGGGGAATTTTGGAGACAAATTTTAAAAGCTGCAATTCGAGGTCATTTGAAAGCAACACTGATATAATTTCAATGCCAGTTTGTCAGGAAGAGAGGCTCATGAAAGTAAAATTGGCCAAACAACAAGGACATAACATTGATGAACTTGCCCTCTCATCAAACACCCAAGCACAGGCAGTTTCTCAATATCTTGAAGGGCCTAGAAGGCTCTTTTTGCTGCATTGCTGTCGAAACGAGATTTACTAAAATCTGCTCATTTATATCATTGTCTGTGGCTGGCTTAAGATCTACAACGCATGTTTCTAATTTTTAAAAGTTGTTCTTCCAGTGAGGAAAAGAAACAGCAATGAATAAACCTCCAGAGCCCCATTAGGTTCTACATCTACAGGGTACTCAGCTTCTATAATGGGATCAACAGACTTTATCTAGAAAAGAGCCACTAAGTTGATCTGAATTCACAACCACCCCATAGGACAGAGTACAACTGCCCATCAGGTTTCCAAGTCTGCCATCTTTATGGGGCAGAATGACACATCGTTCTCAGACAAAGCAACTGGTACGTTCACACCACCAAACTTTCAGTCAGTAGGCAAGTCTTCAGCCACTGTGCAGCCAGGTAAAGGGATAAACAAGAAATACTTTAGGTTTGACAGGTCATATGGCCTCTGCCGCAGCTACTCAAGTGTGCCACCGATGAGTTAAAACAGTATGACTCTAACAAGCAAGCATGGCTGTGTGCCAATGAAACGTGATTTACAAAACCACCTGTTAGGTCCCCATCCAATTCTGCCACCAAACAGATCACTTTTGGACCATTCACACAACACCTCTGCCACAAGCTTTAAATATATATATATATATACTCATTGTAACACAGCACTTCCCTGACCTATCTACATGGTCCCACATTGTGGATCCCACCTCAGGGCAAACCAGAAGAGGAGGCATGAATAAATGCAGCCCAAGGCCTTATGCGTGAGAACATTCTCTCACCCAGAACATCTCTCGTGCCTTTCACACAGCTTACCTTGTGCCACGGTCTTGATGTCACCAAAAACAGGGGTCACTTTAGAGCTTAGACGGGTATGAATTTTGCCTCCTAGCAAAGGTTTAATATCTAGATTCAAAGAAGCATAAGTAATCGTGAGGGGAGGGTCCACAAATTCCTTAGCCTCTTGGCACTCCCCTTCCCTGCCCATGGCTGGATTTCCCTGCTGGAAAGCTCTTTTTGTCTCTCCCATTCTCATTCTAGACTCCTTGTATAAGTTGACTCTTGTGTGGAGAGTCAGCCACGCTCTTCAAATCCCTCAGCAAGAAATGAAGAATGAGAAATAAAGGCACCACAGACTTGGCATCAACGCATACGAGGAAAACAGTTTTTATCGTGTTAAGGCATAACAGCTGTGTCCCTAATGTCTTCCGCTAATATGTAAAACCAACAACTCTCAAGTCGACTGTCTCATGAAGACCACATGTGTGGCAGAAGAGAACTTTGCACCATAGCATTTTCAATGGCTGGTTTTCCGGATGTTTTATCTTTCAAGAAGCCTCCGGGTGGACTCGAATCTCCACCCTTTCAGTCAGGAGTTGAGCACGTTTTCTACTTGCGTCACCAGAACTTCAATCTCTTCAGCTAGACCAGGGGTTCCCAACCCTGGCACTATTGACATTTGAGAGGAAGATAATTCTGCGTTGTGAGGGTATGGCAGGGGGGTGAGGAGCATGTTTGATCTTTATCAACGGATCCCAGTTACACATACCTCTTTCCTAGTTGTAACGACCAAAAATGTCTCCAGACATTGTTAAATATTGCCTGGGGTGCAGAGTCCCCCAGCTCCCCTGGCTGAGGACCACTGAATCAGGCTGTGTGTGAGCTACTTGTGGGCATTCACAAAGCAGGCACTTGCCCACCCCTCATTCCTGAAGCTCCCCAGTTTCTCTGTGCCATTTCCATCTTTGACAGTGGAGACATTTCCTCTCCGACATGGGGAATGACAAGACATGTGACAAGAAAGCAAAAGCATTCTTACAACGAATGCTTGAGTTTAATTACTGCAATTTGTCAACAGCTCTAGGGACTTTTATTTTCTGTTTTTCCCCTAATTTCTTGCACAAATTTTACAAGTCTTGTGCCTCACATTTGTCAGTTTATGTCTTGTGGGCAAAGACAGAGCATGTTCAAACAAACCAACAAAAAAAAAGAGGAGAGCCTCTATTCTATATTCTCCACTGAAATCCTATTGTGCACTAATTTTTTATGAAAAGCACTTCTTTCAACAATAAAACAGGCAATATTTGTTGCAATAAAAATGAAAAAAAAGAAGATGTAAGGTAACTATGAACATTACTCACTGTTCAGATCCAAGATGACTCTATCCTTAGCGGTATTGTACTCGTTCAAGACATAGTTGATTTGCTTAAAAAATAATAATAGTAAAAATAAGTGAATCTTTCTCTTCTAAACTCATTATCCTGAATCCAAACTAATGAACAGCAACTTCACAGAGTTCTTAATATTACTCCAAAACTGGCATAAAACATGATTTACTATTGCTCATGATCCTATGGACCTGCTGGGGCTGGCTGAGCCTCTCTCTCAAGCAGCCAATGTGTTCACACAGTGGTTTGAGCACTTCCAGCCGCAAGAAAGTAAAAGCGGGCACTGAAAAGCCTCCAGAAGCCAAGATTCAAAACCACACAAGGTCACACCCACTGTATTCTACTGGTCCAAGCAAGGCAAGGATTCCTCAGTTTCAGGGGTCATGAAATAGACACTCCTCTTCATAGGAGGAACTACAAAGAAACCATGGTCATTTGGAATCCACCACATTGGACTCCTTTTACTTAGTGGCCACCACCAAACATTTTGGAATCCCGGTGTGGCGCTGTGGGCTAATGCACCAGACTGCAAAACCATTTGAACTGCAAGGTCGGAGGTTGAAGCTCACCAGCTGCTGCTTGGAAACCCTATACAGGGATGCTATGGGTCAATGGCACTTAACAACAATATCATATTTAAAGTTTGACTATTTCCTAGAAAATAATGAACTTGGAAGAACACATCCCTGGGCCAGGAGGCTCATGGAGTCTTGTGGGATTTTATTAGAGCACCCACTAGGATGGGTTCTCCTCCCCATCGGAACCCACGGGCCCAATATCATGATACGAAGGTGAGTCAAAAAGTGCTGCTACAGAATCAGTGAAAAAGAGGAAGACCCCCAACAAGATGGTTGGCACAGTGGCAGCAGCAATGATTTTGAGGATGGTGCAGGACCGGGCGGTGTTTGAGTCTATTGTACATGGGATCGCTTTGTGTCGGAGACGACTCCATGGCACCTGACAACAGCAGAATCATAGATGCCTTTATTAAACAAAATTATTAGAATGTGACGACGTTGCCTCTCTACATGTCCTCCATCTACGTCCATTTACTTCTGTAGGTGGTGTTTCCACCTGGCTTGTAGGAGAAATATTAGATCAATCGCTGGGCCAACAGTTCAAACCCCCCAGCCTCTCTGTGGGAGGAAGATGAGGCTTTCTGCCCTCGTGAAAAATGTACAGCCTCAGAAACCCTAAACAGTTGCCATGAGTCAGAATCGACTTGATGGCAGTTAGTTTGGTTTCAGTTTGAGCCTTTCCCTGAAGAATACTGTGCTCTTCAATTTGCACCCTGTCAAGGCCAAACCAGCAGTTTGGGCATCCTCAAGGGATTAAAATCAAGTACTTTAAAAATGTTCTCTGAGTTTGAAGGACAAAGAGAAATGTAAGGGGCAAGATCCGGGCTGTAGGGTGCATGGGGTAGGATTCCCCCATAAAAGGCTTGTAGCACAGTCCTTGTAACCTCCAACAATGAGCAGGTGCATTGCTGTGATGGAAAAGATGTCTTCAGTGCAACTTTGCTGGCCTTTTTCTCAACAATGCAGCTTTCCATTGTCTCACAATTGAACAGAGGATCATCCAGTGTCTTCTGAATAAATATCTCAAGCTAATACCACTTGTCGTGGTTAAGTGCTGTCAAATCGATTCCAACTCATTGCAACTGTTTCCAAGGAGTGAACCACTGACCTTGCAGGTAGCAGTCCAGTGCTTATCCTACAGCATGTACTATTACTTCATGCCGTATCGTTAAAGTAACAAAATTGAAACGTGAGATCCTGACATGAGGACTTTTGTCCTTTTTTTGAAAACTACTTACTGGACCTTTACTTTCATCGTCTATAAAATTAAAACATAGCAGTTATCAACATTGATTTATTGGAGTTCTAAAAAGTCTCTGTGAAATGTCCAATAAATACAGCAAATCTGAGGTCGAAAAGGCAATGTGGTATATATGAATACTATTGTTGTTAAGTACCGTGGAGTCGGTTCCGACTCATAGCGACCCTGCACAGGGTTTCCGAGGCTGTAAATCTTTACGGGAGCAGAAAGCCTCATCTTTCTCCCGCGGAACCACTGGTAGTTTCGAACTGCCGACCCTGAGGTTCGCAGCCTGATTCGTAACCCCTACACTACCAGAGCACCTACATATATGAGTATAGGTAGTGGTTTTTACCACTGGAGTTTCATTCAGGAATGTCTGTAAGTCTTTCAAATTGCTGTCTGATAGTCGGCGAGCCCCTCTGATGCGGGTCCTGAGATGATGGTTGGCCAGGAAACCACAGATGATGCCAATGCTGCAGAAAACAGAAAAGAGAAGGTCGTTCACCATGTTGCGCGGTTATCTAGAGGGGAAGAGCAGTGCAGGAGACTGGGAGAGCCACCTCACTCTGGTGCCACGAGAGAGATTCCTAAGCTTGGCCACAAGTTCTTCCCAGCTTACCACCTCATACAGCAGCCTGCTTCAGAACCACAGTCTGCCACCACCAGCATGGGACTCAATCTTCTCACAGAGGATGAACATCGGTATAAGATATAAGTGTCCCAGAGTCCCCATCCACCCTGAGGCACCTCAGAAGACCTGGCTTTCTCCTTCTAAGAAAATCAGCCATGAGAAAAGCTACAGAGCACAGTTCTACTATGATATACATGAGGCCGCCATATGTCAGAATAAGCTTGTCGGCAACTGGTTATTTCAATGTTAACTATGGATCTTATAAATGAAACAATATGCACAAGGATTCATGGATGACAGAGAAATTGCAGAGGTTACAAGACAGTGTGTATGACAAAGTCCCATTCCTGTACCAATGCAAACGAGGTGCCCACCCTTGTGCATACACCAAGCACACCCGGTGTCTGTGTGCCCTGCAAATGAGACTACAGAGAAATGCAGCAAATGAGGAAAGTGGTTTGGGCTTTCAGATGTTAATTTCTGTCAATGTCTGTTAGTTTCAGTTATTGTCCAGGTTGAAAACATGAAAATGCTTAATGCGAAACCACACTCACACAAAAAAAGGTTGCATACTGTGTTATTATTCTAGCTCTGTTGTTCCTAAGGAACTATGGTAGCGTACTAGTTATGAATCGGGCTGCTAACCTCAAGGCCAGCAGTTCAATACTACCACCAGTGGTTCTGTGGGAGAAAGATGAGGCTTTCTGCCCCACTAAAGATTTACAGCCTCAGAAACCCTATGCAGGGTCGCTATAAGTCGGAAGAAACTCCACGGCACAGAACCACCACCAGTGTTGATTAGGAGTCTTGGTCTGGTGCTAAAGGATAACCTCTGGACTGCTGACCACAAGGTTGGTGGTTCAAACCCACCTGCCAATCCTTGGAAACCCTGTACAAGGTTGCTATGAGTCAGAACCAACTCTACGGCACTTAACAACAACAATAAATGTTGATTAACCCAAACCTTCTGTCATCAAGTCAATTCCAACTCATAACAGCCCTGTATAGGATTGCTGAGACTAGAAATTTTTATGGGAGCACAGTCTCAGAGAGACTGGTGGATTTGAACTGACAACCTTGTGGTTAGCAATCCAACACCTAGCACACAATGCCACACAAGGGCTCTTTTGTTACTAATAATCCGACTTAATTTGTCTTAATTTGGCAAATTGGGTCTGCCTTCAACCATTAAAATAAATGTCAAATCAATTGCCAAGGACCTAGTCGATTGGGCCACTAGAGGGCAGCAAGGAATTACAAAACTCATCTAACATCAACTCAAACTGAGAACCGTGTAGGACCAGCTGTGTACCTTCTGTAGCACACAAGGTCTCTAGGAATCGGAACTGACTGGATAGCACCTAACAACAACTGAAGAGGACTCTGAATATTTTACCCTCAGAAGTTGATCACAAAATTGTTGATAACCAGCCAGATGGAAGGTGTAAACACGTTTCAAAACCAAATTCTACAAATAACAGGCAAGCTTTGGGGGCAAACATCTTGATGCAGTAAGTCGTGTGAAGCAGTGTTGGAACCGCATTGTGCATGTGTTAATATTTTGGATGACCAAGCAGTTTCAGTACTTTGTCCCCAGGAAACCGGCCATCCTATTTATAGTTATAATAATACCAGGGAGCTTCAAAATGTTGGTAGGAAAATCCCATTGTCTTTTAGTTTCAAGCTTTTAAAGACCCCTTGTATATTCCAAGGGGCAGCGGTTCATTGTTGGCTCAACTTCAAATACATTTTCCAACAGCAGTACAACACAGGTGCAGGAGATTGCTCAAACGACTCCAGGAAAGACTCTAACACACTGTTGAGTACTATGCATTTCTTCTGGCTGAACAATTGCAGTGGATAGTGTACTAGGACTTCAGTAAGAACAAGGAGACTTAGGTTCTGATCCTGCCACTGCCATCAACTCACAGTGTGCAAGCTCGAGGAGGTATCTCAAGATGCAAAATTAGGTTCGATTCTCAACTCAAGCAGTAAATGAGAGGGGTGCTTTGGTGCCCACAAGTTCAGTGAATTTTCAATCTGTTTTAGGTTTGGGTTCATTTTGGTGATAATATTAAAAAAGTGAATAAGAACAGTATTTTGTAGCTTCCTTACACAGATTTATCCCAATATTCAAAGTAGAAAGTCCCTATGAATCTTTGCGTACGTCCAAGTGGCATAAAGGAAAGAAGCAATTACCACTAGCTTATATGGGAAAAAGTCTTTGAGTGTTCCCAGACCTACCACTAATCTACGAAATCAGACCAAATAACACATGAACCCTGAAATAATTCTAGGTGATGGGTTGCTAACCACAAGGTCAGCAGTTCAAACCCACAACAACAACCAACTCTACACAAGACCCCTATGTTTGTGTGCCATGGAATTGATTCCAACTATAGTGACCCTGTAAAACAAAGTAGAACTTCCCTCTAGGGCATCCTAGGCTGGACTCTACAGGTGCACATCACCAGGCTATGTTCCTGGGGAACAGCTGATGGGTTTGAACTGACGACCCTTCTGTTAGCAGCTGAGCCCTTATCTGTTGTCCCACCAGTCTTGCTGAATGTCCAGTGTTGTTGTTAGTGACTTCGAATTGGTTCCGACTCATACAGACCCTGTATAGGGTTCGGAAGTCCTCATGTCATGGTATAGGATTGTTGTTGTTGTTAAGTGCCGTCGAGTCGGTTCCGACCCATAGCGACCCTGTACAGGGTTTCCGAGGGTGTAAATCTTTACAGGAGTAGAAAGCCTCATCTTTCTCCCGCGGAGCGGCTGGTAGTTTCAAACCGCTAACCTTAAGGTTCGCAGCCAGATTCGTAACCACTACGCTACCAGAGCTCCTTATACCAGAGCTCCTTAAGCACCACAAAGTCGGTGGTTCAAACTCTCACCAGCCACTCCTTGGAAACCCTATACAGGATCACTATAAATCAGAACCAACTCAATGGCACCTAACCAGAGCGTGGCCAAGGAGTGGCTGGTGGGCTTAAGCTGCCAACCTTGGGGTTAGCAGTCCAGTGCTTATCCTACAGTGACACTCTATGCTGTTGTTGTTAAATGCAGTCGCGTCAGATCTGACTCACAGCAACCCTGTATAGGGTGTCCAAGGAGCGGCTGGTGGGTTTGAACCTCTGACTTTGTGGTTTGGGGTCCAGTGGTTGTCCTATGATGCCACACCAGGAATCCTAATTTCCCTTGCTGTTGCTATAGTGCCATTGAGTCGGTTCTGTCTCAGAGTGACCCCTGTATAGGGTTTCTGAGGAGTGGCTGGCGAGTTTGAACTGCCAACCTTGTCGTTCGTTCACTGCTGATCCATATAATACCTTATTAAGTAACATGAGACAGACAGTGCTTGCTTGTCAATTCTGTGTAGCCTACGACAGTTGTTGTCAACTCAATTCTGACACAGGCCGACCCCGTATGTACAAAGTAGAACTGCTCCAAAGGGTTTCCTGATGGAATACTCATGGCCACAGAGCTTCTGATTATAAACAAAAAAATTGGAAATCTGGATTTTTAGGTGAACTATCCCAAGTTTTAAATATTAAACCAACAAAAACCCACTGCCACTAAGTCAGTTCCAGTGCATAGGAACCCTGCCAAAGGCTCCAGAGAATGGAAATCTTTATGGGAGTAGAAAGTCTCATCTTTCTCTTTGGCTGGTGGGTTTGAACTACCGACCTCCCAGTTAGCAGACCAGCATTTACCCTCCAACCACCAGCAACTCATTTCAAAAAGAAAACGCTAACATACTATGATGAGCAATTGATGGTCTCCATTTTAAACCTCCAATCGAACTCTTCTATTTCAATTCATTTTTATGAGCAAATAAGTTACATTGAGCAGGAAATAACATTATTTTTGTTCTTGATTAAAAAAACAATTACTTTCATGTTGATTCTTGCTCATGGATGTTGGCCTATGAATGTCAGAGTACAATGGGATTTTCAGTGGTTGATTTGGGGGAAGTAGATCACCAGGATTTCTAGCATGGCGCTGTAGGATCAGCATTGACCTGCGAACTACACAGTTGGCAGTCCAAACTCACCAGCTGCTCCGAAGGAAAACGTATGCAGGGATGCTATGAGTTGGAACCGACGCCACGCACTTAATAACAATAGATCACCGAGCCTCTTTTCTAAGGTACCTCTTTGTTGTTGTTTTGTTGTTAAGTGCCGTCGAGTCGCTCTGGATGGATCCAATCTCCACCCTTTTGTTACAACACCTGGGTACACCCATGGCTGATTTTTTGTTGTTGCTGTTAGGTGTCACAGAGTTGATACGGACTCATAGAGACCCTAACACAACAGAATGAAACACTGCCAGTCCTGAGCCAACCTCACACTCATCACTTTGCCTGAGCTCATTGCTACTGCCACTGTGCCAGTCCCTCGCATTAGGGCTCTTCCTCATTTCCCCCGACTTAACCAAACGATATCCTTCTGCAGGGACCAGTCCCTCCTGACAATATGTCTGAAGTATGAGAGACGAAGTTTGGCCAGTCTGGCCTCCAAAGAGCATGCTGCCTGCACTTCTTCCAACACAGATCTATTGGTTGTTTTGGCAGCCGATGGTACTTTCAATATTCTCTTCCCCAACACCATAACTCAAATGCATCAATTCTTCTACAGTCTTCCTTATTCACCGCCTATCCTCACATGTATAAGAGGCAATAGAAAATACCATGGCTTGGGTCAGGCACGTTTTAGTCCTCAAAGCAACATCTTCGCTCTTTGACACTATAGAGATCCTTTGCATCAGATTTGCCTAATGCAACAAGTTGTTTGTGGGAAATTTACTTAATAGGAAAATTGGAAAAAGTTCCAATGGAAATTTTACCTAATACCAAAAGGAATTAAATTCCAATGACTCAGTAGTTTTGCATTTGACAAAAATGTCCTGTAATGCAGTACACTACTTTATCTCTACTTTATCTCTATTAATTTTTTTAAAAAACCTTTTGAAGAGTCTAGCAAAAGAAAGTTATTTGTCTTTTTGTGGCAATGTTAACATTACATCTTCTACACTTATTATGGACAAACCGATTTATATTTTAAGATAAATATTCAGAATGAAAAGACTAAACCTGTCAAATTTGTGGCAATTTTCCTCTTACAACTTTCAATGACTTAATGAAACAAGCAAATGAAAGCCAAATAAATGCTTTTAATCTGTAGCTGATCTCTGATTTTTCAAAAGGTAATTTTTTTTAATTGGAAACTGAAAATAAACAAGTTCTCTGGATGACATCAAGAAAGCCTCTTCATTTTCAGGCACATAATAGCTCAATTTCTTTTTGAGAACCTTGCGGCCTCCAGGGCAGGAATCGACAATCACATCCTAATAAAAAATGAACTTTGGAAATATTCACATTCTTGAAAATGACTGGAATTCAACTGTGACCAAGGTAACTGATAGTAAAGCTGACTTATGGTATACTGGAAAAGGCAAAGTAGCAAATGCTTTCTTTGGGTTTAGAGGTTTTTTTTCCCCACAACAACCTTTAGATTTTCAAAAAATGCAGTGATGACAAGAGCAAAAGAACGAAAGGAAAGGAAACTTGGCTTTGTTTGGAGTGAGACACATCTGCTTAAACAGTCGACAGAGAGAGGTGGAAACCCGATCTTCTGGTGAAGGTCAAACAGACTACAAAACATATGTCATCGCCTAAGGAGTTCTAGCCGGCTCTTTTGAAAAGCTCACTGAAAGAATGTGAGCACAGATATTTCCTAAAAGAACATACGGATGAGGGGTGTTTTTCTCCAACATCTATGCCTTTCTTAAAAAAAAAAACAAAAAACAAGGACGGATTGAAAATTAGAGGATTCAATAATAATTTAAAAATCAAAAGCTGGGGATGGGAAATACTGAGCCCAACAAAGGACAACTGGACTTCTGAAAGAACTTGTTTTGTTTTTAATCAGATACAAAATTTATGTATCGATAGTTCCTAATAATCTATGTTGGGGCCAGTGTGGGGCAGAGACCCTGCATTACACAAGAGAAAACTCTACTGATTCTACTTCTTTTCCCTTTCCACCTTCTCGTATCGGTGACATTCTTTTCCTTGTTTCTTTTTACCTAATCTTCTCTTTTCTATGTAATCATGGTATCGAAATCTTCCCTTTGCCTGGTTTTTGATCTTCTTTGCTAGCTTTGAATACTTGCTGTGAATTCACAGTGATAATTCAACTCATGATTTTTAAGTTACTACAAATCAGTAGGGATTTCAAAAGGAAGACATCGGAAGAGCTACAGTAAATCAAAAATTTTAAGGCAAAGCAGTTGCTATTTCTAGTCTAAATTTAAAGTAAGCAAAAGAATCTCAAAATACTCCCATCATGGAGACAGATCTATAATTCATATAGAATGTCTGTGAACTCTATTAAATCAAGTTTGCTGCACATTTGTCACTTAACCAAATAGACTGATTTACTTTGGTTCAGGAGTCCTGCTGTGGCACTGTGGGCTAACGCACTGGAATGCAAAGTCAACTTCACGTTCACCAGCCACTCCTCGGAAACACTATACTTGGGTTGCTATGGGTCAGAACTGACTCAACTTAACAACACCACTTTGGTTTGAGGATACTGATATTTAACATTATGAATTTCAAACCAAATTTTACTCAGGAAGGTAGAATGTCTCCACTCATTGTGTAACAGGCTTTAGAATCTTAATGTGCATTATTTAAAACAATGTTTCTAAACTAAAATATACACATATTACATACACTTGCTTGCTGAAAGTGAAGAGGACTTGAAATCATTATGGATGAAGATCAAAGATTACAGTCTCCTTATGGATTGCAATTCAAATGTAAAGAAAGATAAAAGTCCTCTCCACTAGACAAACAACATCGCGTCAAGCAGAGAAAAAGTTGAAGTTGTCAAGGATTTCATTTAACTTGAATCTATAATCAATATTGTCAGGAGGGACCAGTCGCTGGAGAAGGATATCATGTTTGGTAAGGTGGAGGGTCAGAGAAAAATAGGAAGACCCCCAGCGAGATGGACTGCTCAAGTGGCAGCATCAATGGACTCAAGCACGGCAACAGTAGTGAGGTTGGCCCAGGAACGGGCCATGTTTCATTCTGTTGTACATAGGGTCGCTATGAGTCAGTAATGACTGGATGGCATCTAACAACAATAAAATAATCAATAAAGAAGGTTCAAAAAGTTAATAATTTGCCTGAAGTCTGTAACACAGCTGAAAAGAAACAATATCAGGTTTGGGGGTTTTCGATCCAAGTCAATTACAATACAAAAGTACATGTTCTGTATGCCATACATGTCAAGTATGGCCACAAATGCTTCCCTGGTCACCTCTGCTGTAAATGGTCCACGTTTCTGAAATCCCGGGGCTGTGGCCATTTGTGGCAATGCTCTGAGGCAGCTGTTCGGCCCTGTTCTCTTGTAAGTGTGTTCTAGGTGCCGTTAAGGGCTTTGAACAGGTAATGCCATCTGTTTTTCACTAAAGTGAGGAGAGTGGCTGAAAGCACCCGGTGAGGAGTGAGATCCTACAAGAAGTCAGTTGAAGTGGACTCAGGCCAGGGGAAGGCAAGATAAAGGAAAGCCTAGTAGTCACCTACCTGGTGCGGTGCTGTGGGTTAATGTGCTGGACGGCAAAGTCGGTTTGTACTACAAAGTTGGCAGTTCAAGCTCACCAGCTGCTCCTCGGAAACTCTATACAGGGTTGCTATAGATTGGAACTGATTCTATGACACTTAACAGCAACAACAACCTACAGGGCAGTGGCCACAATTAACAGGACTTTCCATCCTCCACAGCAGGTTACACATGGCAAGAATTAGCAGATATTAACCAAATATTGGACTCCTGGTGAGGCGCCATAGGATCATCACTGGACTGTGAGCCACAAGGTCGGTGGTTCAAGCCCACCAGCTGTTCCTTGGAAACCCTATGTTGTGGTTAAGTGTCATCAAGTCAGTTCCAACCCGTAGTGACCCTGTATAATTTCCGAGGAGTTGCTGGTGAGCTTCAACCACCAACCTTGTGGTTCAAACCTTACTTTGAAGTCTAGCACATTAACCCACAGCACCATACCTGGATTCCTGGAAACCCTATATAAGGTCACTATGGGTCAGAACCAATTCGATGGCACTTAACAACAACAAATAATCAGTGCTTACGGAAACAACAGGAAATCAAATGATGCATTTAGTACAATGGGCAAATCTAAAGAGCAAGATGCCATTTTGAGGACTGAGGTTTGTGTGTGTCCCCAAACATGGTATTGTCAATAGCCTCATATGCGTGCGAAAGCCGGACAAGAAATAAAGATTAACTGATGACTAAAGACCTCTGGTTTTGGAAGAAGTGCAGCCAGAATGCTCCTTGGAGGCCAGGCTGGCCAAACTTCGTCTCTCATACTTCGGACATACTGTCAAGAGGGACCAGTCACTGGAGGATATCATGTTTGGTAAGGTGGAAGTCAGAGGAATAGAGGAAGATCCCCAACAAGATGGATTGGCCAAATGGCAGCATCAATGGACTCAAGCGTGGCAACAGTAGTGAGGCTGGCCCAGGATCGGGTAGTGTTTCGTTCTGCTGTGCATAAGGTCGTTATGAGTTGGTACCGACTTGATGGCACCTAACAACAACAAAGGGGCTCTGGTAAGGCGCTCTGGTAGCGTAGTGGTTACAAATTGAGCTGCACACCTCAGGGTCAGCAGTTCGAAACTACCAACTGTTCTGCAGCAGAAAGATGAGGCTTTCTGCTCCTGTAAAGATTTGCAGTCTCGGAAACCCTATACAGGGTCGCTATGAGGCAGAACCAACTCCACGATACTTAACAACAACAATGAATTACCGTATTGGTGAGGAATACTGGAAGTACCATGGACTGTCTGAAGAACAAACAAATCTGTCTTGGACACAAGTACAGGCAGACTGGTCCTTAGAAGCTAGGGTGGTAAAAGTTCATCTCCCCTACTCTGGGCATGGTATCAGGAGGGGTCAGACCCTGGAAAAGGATAGCATGCTTGTAAAGTGAAACATCAGCGAAAAAGAGCATGCCCCTGACACAAGGACTCAACGTGACAGTTGTGAAGACGGTACAGAACTGGGCCATACTATGTGCTGTTACACATGGGATCCTATGACTTGGAGCTGGCCAGACATCACCTGGAGTCTTGGCATTGCACTGTACGATAAACAGTGGACTGCTAACAGCAAGATAGGTGGTTCAAACCCATCAGCCGTTCATTGGAAACCCTATACAGGGTCACTGTGAGTCGGAACCAACTTAATGGCACTTAACTGGAAATAGTGGAATAATAGTAGAATTAAAAACAGGATCAGTACTTAACAACAACAAAATACACACAGAAGAAAATGCATCCCAATTTGTTTGGAGGATCTGAAGTCTTGAGAATAAGAATATAATAATACCAGTAAAGATAGCATTACATTTACATGTAAATGCAAGGCAACTTAATATGTGACTTCGTAGTGAATGATTTAATGTTCTTCCAGCCATAGTTTGTAACTCCCACCAGACAATATTTCTGCCCTGTTGGGTCTGGGTAAGAGAAGGTGGGAGAAGATACAGATTGGATGACAGGATTCAGCTGTAGATTTTTATAGAGTTCACTGTCATGGTAAAAACATGAAAGTCTAGCGTGGGTTTAAAATGAACCATCTCAGAAGCAGGAGAGGGGATTTCAACACCATCAAAGAAGAGCCAGGAGTGGAGTTTATCCTCTGGACCCTGAGATCCCTGTGTATGGAACTTCCTCGACCCAGAGGCAGAGAGCTCTGACATGGAGGCGCAGAGACACCACAGTACACCCATGACGCAGAGCACGCGACAGAACAGTGGGCTTCCCAGGTCATGGAGGAAATAAAGCTGAGTGACTTTGGGCAGAAGGCTTGTTTGCAGAGTGGGGTACCTCCAGGTATTTAAGTGGGGGTGCTAGGTGTGCAGACCCACAGAGGTCGAGCTGAGTGCCTTCAGGCTGAGGCTTATGGTGGAGTGGTGTGTCCTGTGGTCATTGATCGCAGCTGTGCCCTGGACATTTCTGACCCCAAATTTTGACCTAACAACTCCCATGCTAGTAAATATGCTGTCTGTCACCTGTTTGGCCCTTGTAATGGATTAATTCACCCAGCTGAGTAGAGAGGGCTGTAGAAGTAATAGTTGGTGCTATATATTTTGCAATAACTGTCTTGTTTATTTTAAATACAATGTAACCAACCCACATGGCTCAAACTAAACTACAGTTGTTGTTGTTATGTGCCATGGAGTCAGTTCCGACTCATAGTGACCCATACAAGGTTTCCAAGACTGTAAATCTTTATGGGAGCAGAAAGCCTCATCCTTCTCCCGCTATGCTACCAAAGCTCCTTAAACTATAGTACCCATACATAAATTTAAAAAGAGAACCCACGATAAAATATAGACTTCATTCAAAACAAAATCTAAAATCCATTATTATATAAATATGTAAATATTTATATAAACATGAGTATCTTTACATAGATATGGGCTTTAGATTTTGTTTTGAATGAAGTCTATATTCTATCTGGATTATATATTTATCCAGGAGCTCTGGTAGTGTTGTTGTTGTTGTTGTCAGGTGCCATCGAGTCGGAACCGACTCATAGCGACCCCATGCACAGCAGAACGAAACAATGTCCGATCCTGGGCCAACCTCACCACCGCCGCCACACTCCGAGTCCATCAATGATGCCACCTGGCCGATCCATCTCGTTGGGGGTCTTCCTCTTTTTCTCTGACCCTCCACCCTACCCAGCATGACATCCTTCTCCAACGATTGTTTCCTCTGGTAGTGTAGTGGTTATGAATCAGGCTGTGAACTGCAAAGTCAGCAGTTCGAAACTACCAGCTCTTCTGAGTGAGAAAAATGAGGCTTTCTGCTCCCATAAAGATTTACAGCCTCGGAAACCCTGTACAGGGTTGCTATGAGTCAGAACCAACTCCACGGCACACAGCTACCACCACCATATTTACCTGGCTATTTTATATCTATTATATATAAATGAGGAGCTCTGGTAGCGTAGTAGTTACAAGTTGGGCTGCTAACCTCAAGGTCAGCAGTTCTAAACTACCAGTTGTTCTACAGGAGAAAGATGAGGCTTTCTGCTCCTGTAAAGATTTATAGCCTCAGAAACTCTGTGCAGGGTTGCTACGAGTCAGAAGCTACTCCATAGCACATAACCACCACCACCACTATATAAAAATATATCCAAGTGAATTAATAATGTATTAGTTGGATATAGTAATAAATATATATCCAGGCAAATTAATGATTACATGTAATAAAGGAATTTCTTGGAGTTATATATCCTATATCAAACAAAAACTAAAAAGTCCCACCCACTACCCCACTGTTGTGGAGCCCGTTCTAACTCATAGAACAGAAAAGAACCACTCCTTAGGGTTTCTGAGACTGTAAATCTGTAGAGGAGGCAGCTGGTGGGTCTGAACTGCTGACATTTCGATTAGCAGCCCAGTGCACAGCATAGATTCCAAACCCATGAATAGATGAAGCATGCTATGTTTCTGGTTCACAGGAAACACACGGAGCTCCTTGGTGGATCTGACATTTTTCTGGTAACTGGGGAGGAGGTAGTGGCCCCACAACCGTAGGCTATATATTCCTGAGAGCACTTCAGATGCAAAGCAGAGAGTGACAGGGTCAGCTGGAGGTACCACTTGCCCAGTCCTCAGCTGTCTCTCAGAATCCAGTGTGACGAAATGGTCAGATTCAAAGTACTAATTAAACAGAGAAAAAGAAGGAGAGCAGCAGAGAGACAGAAACAGAGAGACAGCCACACTCCAATGTCAACAGCCCCTAAACATAGCGAACACATTCACCTTCATCCACTTTTGATTACACTAGGATTCCACTGGCTTCCTGCGGTGGCGCTGTGGGTTAACGCGCTGGACTGCAAAGCCAGTTTGAACTGCAAGGTCGGTGGTTCAAGCTGGTGGTTCAAGCTCATCAGCCTCTCCTCTGAAACCCTATACGCAGTCACCATGGGTCGGAATCGACTCGACGGTACTATACAACAACGACATTATTCCACTATTTTCAGCAAAATATGCCTGTGTTGTAATAATCACTGCCCCTGAATAAGAAGTAATGCATTTTGTAGTGGTTTTTGTTTTTAACTGGAGAGGGGGGATTTTTTGTTAATTCAGGAATCCCTAGGTGGCACAAACAGTTAAGCACTTGGCAACTAACAGAAAGAATGGTAGTTCAAACCCACCAGATGCACTGCAGAAGAAAGGCCTGGTTATCTATCTCTAAAAGATCATAGCCTAGACTACGGAACAGGCCTACTGCACACGCGTAGAGGTGCCATGAGTCCAAATCGATATTCAAGTATAACACTTGTTTTATAAATCCTTCAAACTTCAGCAACTCACGGACCGCCACCCTTCTTACCCTGAGCCTATAACATTATTTAATACTGTTCTCAGGACTTTTAAAGAAAACAAAACTTGTTTCAGTCCACAGATGGAGAACCACTATCTTTTGCCATTTTAAAACATAGTTTTTTGACTTTTTTTTTTTTTGGTCAAGATGACTGACTTATCACAACTTCATGTGCTCCGTAGGGTTTTACCTTTGGCAGATTTTTTAAAAGTAGGTCACCAGGCCTTCCAAGGAGCCTCTAGGGAGACTCGAACTCCAACTTTCTCAGTGACCAGTTGAGCATGTGCACTGTCTGTACCAGCCAAGGACTCCCCACAAATGAAAGGCAACAGTGAAAACTCTGGAACAATTAGAATTCAAACATGTTTCTGTGTGTGCTGTGGAAAATAACGTGGAGGTCGCCATGTGTATGCCAACATGTGGGAATATTCGGGGTCTCGGGCAGACTAACTAATGAAAGGAAAAACCAACAACCCAAAGGAAAAGCAAAGTTACAAAACGAAACAAAATTCTTAGATTCTAAAGTTATCTGGATGGCCGTTGGATGCAGAGCTAGACTCCTGAGCCTTGCAACCATGGGAAGAGGTTTCGGTAACCCCGTCCTCCTGAGAATAAGACCACCTCACTGGACTTGATTGCAGAAGAGGAGGCGTGACTAACCCGACCCAATCCCCAGCTGTTTAAAGACAGATGTAACACTGGTCATTCTCCGGCCCTATGTGAGCCCCTGCTGAAGGGAACTGAAGTGATCACTCATAAGGAACTTTTCCTAGGTTTGGAGCTAGAATTTCAGCAAAGTAAGTCTTACTGTTTTCTGTTTAAATTTGGTGTGGCGCTGCGGGTTAATGTGCTAGACTGCAAAGTCAGTTTGAACAGCAATGTTGGTGGTTCAAGCTCACCAGCTGCTCCTTGGAAACCTTACACAGGGTTGCTATGGGTCAGAACCTACCCGATGGAAGTTAGCAACAACAACAACAAACAAAAAAGAGATACCTGGAGAAGCAACCAGAGGAACTGCACTGTGCAGGGACTTTATGTCTGTTGTTAACTGAGATGCTGGCTGAATGGATGAGGAAATGGGAGGACAGTAACACAACCATGGGACTGGCATCGTGAAGCACATTCTGAAGCTGAGGAATCCAATTTGGACCCCATGAGACAGTCATGTCTAAACAGCAGCAAATTTCTCATCATTCAGTCAATTGGAAAAACTCTTAGCTGCAGCAAGGGACACAGTCAGAAAGGATGTTCCAGGCTTCAAGGGAGGCTTTTTGTGAGCTGCCTTTGCATCAGCCCCTGACGTGTGAAGACCCCATACACAACCAGCTTCAAGAGTTGTGATCCATAAGGTGTTCACTGACTTCAGTACCAGTCTTAGTCGGGAACCCTATTCAGTATAATAGCAATACAAACCTAGGCTAACGGTGGAACATGGTGGTGGCTTTGTTCTATCAAGTCACTCCAGACTCACAGTGACCCTGTATAAGGCTTCTGAGGCTTTAAATCTTTACGGGAGCATTAAACCTCATCTATCTCAATCACAGCGACTGGTGGATTGGAACTGCTGACCTTGCAGTTAGCAGCCCAATACAGAACCGACTATAATACCAGGGCTCCTTATTGTGGAACATAGAGGTTTATTATTAGAAAGGTAATGCCACACTCCAATTTAATCAAATTCTCAAATCCAGGTACTACAGCCACTCTTCCGATTCCTTTGGCCTTACAAATCAATTAACAAATACCTGTTCTGCATCCCTGCATACCGTCTGTTCCCAAGCAGCTGGTGAAGAAGCGTGAGCGAGCCACTGTTGTGGGAGATAAAATTTTGCTGCAGCATGAAATGTATCAGGGTGTCTTCAAAATCAACACAGACCAGATGGGTTGACTTGTCAGTTAAGTGGAACCAAATATTGTCAAGGGGCATGGTGACCCACCCTTTTGTGTCAGATTTTAACAGCGCTCCATAGGGTTTCCAAAACACAAACAAAACCCACTGCCAATCCCGACTCGTAGCAGCTTGACAGGACACAGTACAACTGCTCCAAAGGGATTCTGAGGGTGCAGATCTTTCCAGGAGCAGACTGCCTCATCGTCATCTCTCTCCCGAGGAGCAACTGGCAGATTTGAACTACAGACTTTGTGGTTAGCAGTCCCAGGCTTAGCTTACTATGCCATTTAGGATTTTCAATGACTGATTGTTTCAGAAATAAATCTTCAGGCCTTTCTTCCGAGGTGCCTCTGGGTAGCCTTGAACCCCCACCCTCTCTGTTAGCAGTCAAGTGTTCAAGCCTTTGCTTCACCCATTGATTCCTCAGCTACATTAATGCCCCTTAATTACAGCACTAACGTCTAACCCTGAAATCAGTAAATGCACAAGCACCTTTGTTTCCCTTTTCCTGTTCCGTCTCTGGTTTTATTTCAGACTCATGGGCTTACCCAGTTCAAACGTGAGGTAGTCCTCATTGACTGGCGTCCAAGCCACTACTTGCCTTATCAATATACAAATCACCAAGAGGGAGATGGAGAGGCACTTCTTCAGGAAGGGCCCGTTTTTCTTCTGCCGCTGATGCATTTCTCCACCACAGTTGTTACAGCAGCGGCACATGCAGAAGCAGCACCCCACCAGAGGCATCAGAATAACAAAGAGAAGTCCCAGGGTGGCACAGACAAGGAAGCCAATTTCATAGTAGACCACCTGCAAATCAGACAAGAGAAGCATCAAGTAGACATTTACACAGTATGTCTGGTTCTTCTGTCATCAGGAGCGGAATCTGTGTGTGTGTGTGTGTGTATGCATAGTGCATACGGTCATCAACAGCCACATTGTTATTAGCAGCTCCCACCCCACCACACTCCCATTCATGGTGACCCCCCGGGAACAACAGAATGAAATACTGCCCTAGTTGTAGGCCATCCCTGCGTTTGTGGTTGTGGATTAGACAGTTGTGATCCATAGCGTTTTCTGAAGTCGTTTGCCAGGCTTTTCTTCCTGGTCTGTTCATTTAAAAGTGCCACTGGAACCTGTTCAGCATCACAGCAATATGCCTTCGAGTCAGTTATGACTCATAACGACCCTGTATGGCTTTTCCCAGGAGTGGCTGCTGAGTTTGAACTTCTGGTCCTGTGTTTTATCCCACAGCGTCACACCACACCAAGACTCCAATATTATGTGTGTGTGTGTGTGTGTGTGTGTGTGTGTAATAATATAATGTGGGGTAGTGGTAGAGGAGGTGTCCTATGGAGTCAGTTCTGACTCACAGCAACCCTGTGATTCAGATAAATTTGTGGGTGAAAATACATATATATATATACATATTTATTATAATCCTGTTCATTATATTTGGGTAACCTTTCTTTTTTTCTTTATTTCCCGAAGTAAAGACTTTATGCTCTCTTTTTCTTTGACTACTTCCTGAAGTCAATAAATCTGTTTTGGAAGAAGTGCAGCCAGAGTGCTCCTTGGAGGCCAGGATGGCTAAGCTTCGTCTCTCCTACTTTGGACATATTGTCCGGAGGAAACAATCGCTGGAGAAGGATGTCATGCTGGGTAGGGTGGAGGGTCAGAGAAAAAGAGGAAGACCCCCAACGAGATGGATCAGCCAGGTGGCATCATTGATGGCATCAAGTGTGGCAGCGGTAGTAAGGTTGGCCCAGGATCGAACATTGTTTCGTTCTGCTGTGCATGGGGTCGCTATGAGTCGGTTCCGACTCGATGGCACCTGACAACAACAACAACTTCCTGAAGTGAGTAAAGATGTTACAATCTTTCTTTTTCCTTTCCTCAAATAGGAACGCATGCCTTAGAAATTTGAACATGCCAACCGGGTAAGGGAAAAGATTGTGTGGTCAGAGCCCTAGCCAATGAGGTGAGATGCAGCCATGAGACTCCCGTCAGGGATTAACAACCCAGTGGACTGTCCACTCGGTGCGTTCGCTGGCCTGTCCCTGTGTGCACAGCTATGCACACACACCCTCCTGCAAGCGTACATTTTGATTTGCCAAGGTCTTTAAGTCTCACCGAGTGTCTTTTACGCCACATCGGAATTCTTTTCTAACAAATTCATATGAAAGTTTCTAGTCACCAGGAAGCTAGGGCCAGTAGAAGTTGGTATGGATTCAGCAGAGTTTGGATTCGGTCAGTTAGTTACATGAGACCATGCCAAAATTTAGAAATAAAAAAGCGCAATGTTTCAGAGCCAGGCAGGTTACCAATTACAGACTCATGTCACGTCCCCATCCACATCCTAGGGATAGCATTATGTGCCTCATAATGTTACTGGAAGGTTCGCAATCATGTAGGCCGTGTGCCAAATCCAGGCAGGCCTCAGAGATACTGCGGTCTCAGTTCCAGACAAAAGCAAATCTCTGGTTTGGGTTCCCTGGTGCATATAAAAACTTTGTTTACACTACACTGCAGTCCGTTCTGTGTGCAATAGCATGATGTACATATTTGAAATATCATGAGCGTGGCCAAAATGTGACACAGAGACACAAAGTAAGCACATGCTGTGGGAAAAATGGCACCCATAGACATGTTGGAGGCAAGGTTGGCACAAACCTGTAATTTGTAAATAACGCAACATCTTCAAAGCGCAAGGAAGCAAAGTGCCGTCAGGTGAGGTATACTTGTACCTGGCACATCTAGACAGGAAATGTCACTGCCATGGGGTTCTAGACCAACGGAGTGCTGGCCTAGCAGCCTGTCTTGTAGTTCTGAATTCCTTGGAACCAGCACACATCTAGACATAGTCCCATGACTTAAATACAGTGTCATAATCTCTGCTGCCTTTATTCCAGAGATGAATGAAAACCTGGGAGAGGTAACGTGATCTCACACCATCTCATGCATGCAAATTACAATTCCTTAAAGTTAAGACATTGCTTAAGGATGGCAAACAATATGAGAGTGGCAGTTTACAGCTAAGGGACAAACTAGATAGCAACACATTCTGAAGACCAGCTAAGTAAAGCAAAGCAGAGCAAAGCAGAGCAGAGAACAAGTTTTGCTTTTTTGTCTGGGAAGAGCTCACTGAAATTGAAGCCAGAAGTCCTGCTTTCCAATCCCAGCAGGTAGCCAGCTTCTCCTTCCTTCATCTGGAAAACGTTAAATTAGCACAAGCCTCATAAAGATAGTGCAAAGGATAAAGAATTAAATCTAATGTGGAACTGCAAGCCAAATGCCCAGCAAAGAGTCACTAAGTATTAGTTCAATTACCAACAAATGCTTAAGAGCCAAGGGCAAATGGCACTTGAAGATCATCTACTTGATGTCAAGGTAAGAATGCTAAAAACAAAGAACTGTGGTTGATTATGGTTTTCATCAAGGCCTGCTCCTGCGTAAACTAAGCTGACCAGCCTCCCCACAATGTCCATGAGATCTTTTTGAAGCGTGGTTATTAGCTGATTCTTTAAACCTACCTGAGAGCTAACATCATTGGCCAATTGAGAAAACAGCACCAGACACTCTAAACTCCTAGTGAGATATTTTGCTATGGTTTCTCAACAAGCATTATCTTAAGTCTTTTTCTGAGTCCCAGGAGGCCAGACTCAAGAAAGAAGGTCTACTTAGATGTTTTCAATCAGGGCTTCAAAACCAGTTCATTTCTGGTTCGACCTCCATGCTGGGAATGTGACTTTCCACCCCATCTATACTGAATCCGAGTCTAGTTTAACAAGATCCATACGGAGCCATCTTTTAAATGTACTAACTTTGAGCTCCAAATACAAACGGCATAATTTACATACAACCTTCCCAGTGTTGGTGGTGGCAGGTGCTGTGGAATTGATTTCAGTTCACAGCTACCCATGTGACAGAGAAGAACTGTCCCATGAGGTTTTCTTGACTGTAATATTGATGTCTTTTTCCCACGGAAGTACTTGCTAGGTAGGTTCGAACCACGAACATTTTAATTAGCAGCCAACAGCCAAGCAATTAACCGCTGCTCCACCAGGGTTCCTGTCCCTTGTTACTTTTTAGATAGACATTTTCAGAACCAAGATATGCCATTTCAAGCATTAACTTCTAGGCTATAGGCCTAAGAATTTGGGGCTGCTTTGTAGATTATGTTGAAGTTGTAAAAGTAAGATCGAGATGTACAGAAAAGTCTTGCTATTCACTCATGAACTATTAAAACTAAAAGAAGAGGATGGAAGATTAAGGCAGAAGCAAAAATGAAACTAATAACTTTTTTAAAAACATCCCAGCCAGGACTCGTGCAAAAGCATCAACTACTCACTGGTATTAGACAAAGGGCAACACGAAACAGTCAGGAGACAAGGAATTTACCTTCAGAGCCAAGACCACATTTTCTGGCTGTGAAATCAAGGCAGTTAAGGAGTCGGTGTGAGGCAGAGGCAGCATGTGTCAGGAAAACAGAATAAGCCACGTGAGTGATCAACGGTAACCAAGGACACAGACAGGAAAAATCAAGTGCTGGATACAGAAGGAGAGAAGCATGGAAGGAGAAAAGAGCATTCTGGGACTAAGTTAGGTTCTGAAATTTACACTGGGATTTCTACAGAGACTTCTCAACAATGTGCTCGTTGGCTTCAGCAACGGGAATGATTAGAAGGAAAGTTACAAATGCTCAATACACTCTCCAGGTGATCTTGAGTCCTTTCTAGAACAGGACTCTAATGGTGTCTTTCCCCCAGTTCTCCCATGTTCCTCGGATTCCCACCGCTCTTAATCAAAACGTCTGACTGCGGTGCTACGTGATCTAACCCAGGCTTCGTGTCTCCATTTTTCTCTTCCCTCCATGCCCAGAATGCACCATGCTCTCCCTCCGTTCCTTGTCTAGCCCTCCTCCATGCTGCCTCTTTGTCTTCTGGCCTGATGAAACCTAAATGTAAGCTTCGACGTCATTTCTCCCAGGAAAGCTGTCTTGATAACCAAGTCTGGGCTTGTAGTGCATCCCTCTTTCCAGCTGCCATCGAGCCTTACCCTGACCCTCCCACAGCATTAACCCACATAGAGCCATGGGCCCCTGCTGACCATCTCTGACCCATTCCAGGACTCCCTATCCAAGTGCCCAATAACAACTAGTATACTGTCGGTGCTTAATCAAACTGGATGGACTGGGAATCTCTCTTAAAACAATGGCTCCTAACCAGTGGTCCAGAGGGTGGACCCACCCCAATGAAGTGAGATGAATAAAGAAGACACAACGAGGTTTCCCTAAAGCTAAAGTTGTTCTATTTATAAGACTGTCCTTCCTTTATTTAGTGGGGTGGTTATGGATATAATGGAAGACAAAGTCATGATTGTTTCTACTGAATACCCATGTTGTTGTAACTGCAGTCAAATCCGTTCCGACTCATAGCAACCCTGTCTGTGTAGGGTTTCCAAGGAGCGGCTGGTGAGTTTGAACTGCCGACCTTGTAGTTCAAACCAACCTTATGGTAGAGTGCTTATCCTACAGTGCCACACCAGGACTCCAAAAACACACTAGTTATTGTTTAGTGCCATCAAGTCATTTCTGACTCATGGCGACCCTGTATAGGGATTCTGAGGAGCGACTGGAGGGTTTGAACCACCAGCCATGTAGTTAGCAGTTCAGTGTTTATCCTACAGTGCCACACCAGCACTCCTTAATACCTATGGTAGTAAAATAAAATTAACTCACTGCCATTGAAGCAAACTGCTCCATGGGGTTTCCAGTACTGTAAATCCTTACAGGAGCAGACTGACACATCTTTCTCCCACAGTGTGGCAGGTGGATTTGAACTGCCACCATTGCAGTTAGTAGTCCAATGTTTAGCCCATTGTGCCACCAGGGCTCTTTAAAACAAAATTAGATGGTTTTATATCATTCCCCTATTTAAAAAAAAATTTTTTTTTCTGGTCTAGGGGATCTAATACTTTTTAATGGTGCGTTCCAAATTGATCCTGGGGACGGGCAGGTCAGATACAGATTGTACCCCCGGGTCCCATGATACATCTTGAATGAGCCCAACCTCCTTTTCCAGGCATGAGTCCCATCAGCCTGCTACCATGGAGAGCTGCTGTTGTTAGCTGCCATGGACACAGCCTTGACACTTGGTAACCCCACACACAACAGAACAACACCATATCCAGGACCTGTTATGGATCAGACTGCTGTGACCTACAGGGGCCATGAGTCTATCTTTGAAAGCAGATTGCCAGGTCTTTCTTCCTAGTCTTAGTCTGAATGCTCCGCTTAAACCCATTCAGCATCATAGCAATAAGCAAGGCTCCACTGACAGATAGGTAGTGGCTGCACATTAGGAGCACTGTTTAGAAGAAGAGAATTCTACCACTGGGAGACCAGGCTCCCAAACTTAGCCACCACAAACACTGCCAGAGGAGGAGAGCTAAACACACTGATTGCCTGTTAAACACACTCACTCCAAGCATGGTGAGTCAGGAGATTCAGGTGGGATTAAGAACCTGTCTTTAAAAGAACCCCCGTGTAATGGATACGGTTAAGGAAGTTAGGGGATCCTGCCCAGGGTTACAAGGCAGCCACTCTGGGCTGTGGTTAGGGACAGAACCAACTATAAACCACAATAGTTAGCCAATTCTTTTGTGTTTCATTTCCTTCCCAAATGTCAGCCAGGAACAGCAAACACCTAGGTGGAGCTGGGGGCATTCTTACCTATTTTCTTTCCCGGCTAGACATCATGCAGTGTGCGTGTCGTGTGGGGCAGCTTGAATCCCGGCTCTGCCATGTTGTTGCTGTGATTTTCCCCTCCAACTTCTCATTACAAAGAAATGTTTCAAAATCCCAGTGGTCACCCAACCTGACCACTGAGCTCACAATCTCATAGGGATGGGCGTGGGCATTACTGCCAATGCTACTGTGAGACTCTGTAACTTTACCAACATAATGGGCATAGCCAGTCCTGACCTTACAAAGCTATGGCCTCAAGAGGACACACTGCTAACTACCAATGCATTGTCATGAGTCTATTCTCAACCCTTTATGTGTGCTGCTTCCTGTCTGTTACCTGAATTACCACATTTTGTACCGTGTGTGACCAGTACCTTCAGTATTAGCATTGTTTTCATCCCAGACAATGAGTCTTGTTTTCTGTCTAAATGCTTTGTGAGATCCGGGAATGTACTTTTCATACGCAGAAAGGAGCATGCGAACTTTTGGAGGTTCTGGTAGGGCTGTTTCTTGTTGTTAGTTTTTCCACTCATGGCGGCTTTGCGGTCAATAGAAAAACATTGCCTGATTCTGCTCCATCTTCCTGAGTCCATTGTTTGAGTCCACTGTTGGGGCTGTTGTGATTATCCATCTCATTATCGCAGAACATGATGTCCTTTTTTGTTTTTTTAAGTAACTAGTCTTTCCTGATAATGTGTCCACTTTAAGGTAAGCAAGTCAAAGTTTCCCCATCCTCACTTCTAAGGCCCATGCGAAGGCTGAGATGCTTCTTCATCCGACACTCCGTGGTATGGTGGGGTCTGGGTAGCTAATGCAGACCGCTTGCAGACATGAAGGGGTGGTCCCAGCCATCACAAGCCCGCTGGTCATGATGGTCTGACATTTACTAGTGCCACCTGGCTGTGATTCTAATGACTGTGAGTAGGAACGGGGTCATTAAAACCAGCAGGGAAAAGTCCCCTAGCTTGCACCTGTCCCAGAGGAATCCTCAGGAAAGGGAGGGGAAACAACTGAGAAATGAAATGAGCAAGGAAGATGCCAACTAGCTAACCGTGGAGGAGAGACCAGGACCACATGGAAACAGATTTGGGGAGGTTTCACCAAGTGGTTCCTATCCCTATTGACAGCAATGGCACCTTACTTATTACCAGTGCAGAGAGGTGGGATAAGCAATCATTTTTCCCTCCCAAAGCTGGGCCACCTCAGGGATGAGGGATCTGAACCTCCTTATGATGAAAGAGTTCACTGCAGCTCCCCACCCCCAATGTCAGGTCACTGACTGGGCTGTCCAGACTGTACGAGCTCTACACTAGAAAGAACACAGAGCTCAGTCCACAGGGAACTCTACTCCAGAACATTCACCTGGTTAATTGCACCAATGCAACAGCCAGGGGATACTGCCGTCTAAATAAACACAAAAAATAAATACATAACTGTCCAGTCGATTCCAACTCACAGCTTCCCGCTAGGACAGCATGGCGCTGCAGGATAACTCACTGCACCACAAAGTCGGTTTGAACAGCAAGGTTGGCAGTTCAAACTCATCAGTCGCTCCTCGGAAACCCAATATAGGGTCACTGTGAGTCAACGCCAACTCAACAACACTTAACAACAGGACAAAATAAAACTGTCCCTTAGGGTTTCCAAGACGATGACCTTTATGAAAGCAAGCTGCCACATATGGCATGGAATAGCTGGCAGGTTTGAACCCTGACCTAACAGTTACCAACCAAGTGCTTTAACCATGGCCAAAAGATCTTTACAGAAGCAGACTGCCACCTGTCTTCCACAGAATGGCTGGTGGATTCAAACTGCTGACATAGTAGATACTGTTGGCGGCTGCCTACATCCCTGGGATCCTACCCAACTCAGTGGGCCCCCTCAGACTGCTGTTTCCTGGCATCTTTAATTTTGTACTCCACGGTTTACTATGGAATCACAGTCTGTGTGTATGTGTGTGTGTGAGAGAGAGAGAAATAAAATCACAATCTCCCTCACAAGCTGTCTTTAGCCAGTGCCTCTTGGGCATACCCCTACCTCAACTTGCTCACCCTTCCTGTGTGTTACTTGTGAGTTTCAGTGAGCCCCACAGCCAAGCTACAGGATGAGGTTCCAGTGGTCCCTGTATCTGCTGATGCAATGGCAAAACCTAGGTAGACTGCCTTCCCTGCCTTCTATCACCTCCCCATTTCCTGGCCAGCGTTCCCAGCACCCAGCCCCACAATAAACAACTTGTCCCTGAGTCCTAAACTCAGGCTTCACTTCTGGAGAAAGTCAAACCAAGATACCCAGCATTCTCCAGTCTAAAACCAATCAGAAGACACCGCTAACAAAGGCATTTCGCTTTTCTGCTGTCTTTGCTTAACTATCTCTCCTCCTCGCTAACTGCGGAAAACATGATCCAGTCCTACGTCCAAGCTGCGGTTCAGTTCATCCATGTGAGCTGTTAAGTATCTGCTCTCTTCTTCACCAACACCAATGGTTCTTCTCCATTGGAAAATGCACTCTGAGGAAGAGATTAAATAAGCAACCAGGGATTCCCCAAGCTTGCAGGAGGCCCAAATCAATTCAACCAGGGAAGATTTGTCAACTAAAAGTCCTACCAAGGATGGTGGCAGCCTGGCTTCAGCCCACATCTGCTTGGTTCCTCAGCATCAGTTCAGGATCTTAGGACCTTGTCCTCCAAAGGCTGGACCCAACTGAAGTATTGCTTCTACCCCTCTGACGAGTTGGCATTCGGTCCAGGCTGCTAACAACACGCTGATTTTTTTTCTTTCTTTCTTTTTTAAAAACAATACATTATTGTGTTTTGGGGGGAAAGTTCACAAAACAGTTTAGGTTTCCATTCGACATTTCAATACAAGTGACATAGATGGGTCACCTTCTTTAAGATGCATGGGCATTCTCACGACTTCAATTGTGGGTGTTCCATTTCCATTCATCTGGTTTCCCTACCCACTTAGTTTCATCTTCGTTTTAAAGTAATTATTGCCCATTTTAGTCTCATATAGATGATGGTTCTTAAAAAAGCATGCTACTTAAAGGTGATATACACGTTTTTAGCCTGTTTACTATTTAGCTACAAAGTGGCCTCGAAGGCTAGTTTGGGTTTAAGATGTCAGGAATATCTCAGTGTGACAGACTTGGGAAATCCTCCAGTCTGAAGCAGTTCAGTAGGTTTGGATTTTTGTTTTTGTTACGTGTGTGTATGTGTGTGTGGTTTTATTATTTTTTTTATTGTTTTCAGACATCTGAGATTCCGTTTCACATTTTTCTCCCATTTGGGGCCCTGATTAGAACAGTCAGCAGTGGTAGCGAGCTGCCATCTGGTTCATCTGGTCTCAGTTCACATAGACTATTTGTCCTGTAGACTAGTTTCTTCTTCATCTCTGGTTTCCTTCTTCCTCTTCTGCCCCAGATGAGTAGAGACCAAGAGTTGGCTCTTAGATGGATGAACAGGCATTTGGTTCTGGCCCAGGATGCACACAGATATGGGCAGTCATGTTTGGGAGACATATACAAAGCCTAAGCTGGTGAAGAATCAAAACACTTCTCCTAGTAGTAAAGAAGTCGGCTAGCATCAGCTAACTTAATATTTTGTATACACTCTTCCTTGTGGAAGTCAGAATGGACTGGCAGGCAACTAACAACCATCACATTGTTGTTGATGTTGTTAGGTGTGTCGTTGAGTCGCTTCCAAATCAGATAGCGACCTCATGCAAAGTAGACAACCATGCAGTCCAACGTAAGGGCCTTTTAGATAAAGCTTTCTTCATGGGCCCCTGTGTTTACTTTGTCATTAAGTATCAACTTATTGCAAGTTGACAGTAAGGTGATGTCCTTCATAACAGGATCTGAACTAACCACTGACTGGAAAAGAATGAAGTGACTTCCCCAACCCACCCCCACTACCTGCTCCAACTCGCAACCACCCAGAAAGTTGCAAGTCAGATTTATTGAGCTGGCTCGAAATGCATGTGCCCATGTGGCAGCCTGCTTTCCATGTTATCATGGTAACCATCTTCACACCAGGAAAGGAAAAGTAACAAAAGTAGGACAAATATCCCAACCAAGAGGCTAAATGCTCTTTATTATCTGACTAACAATGCCACAAATGTTTGTCTCTTTGTTTCACTGACAACCTACACCCATAATTAACAGAAACGAAAGGAACATATTTGTGCTTAAATAATCAGTTACATAATCAAAGGGAGGGATTAGCAATATCTTTGGGCATTCAGTTATTATGAGTCAATGGACTTGGTTAGTTTGGGGGTATTCAGTTAAGACCCACAAGGTGCTGTGTTCTCCCAACTAGGATAGCAAGGCATTCAAGGACCCCTTCTGATCAGGCCCCAACTTACCTTTCCTTCCCCAGCCTCCACTCCCACCTGCTGGAGCCATGGGCCTGCTCACCTTCTTGTTCACATGATTACTGTATCCATGTGGCCCAGCACAGCCACCTACCCACCTGTCCCAACCTGCCTACCCTTTACAAGAAGCGCTGTCTGAGCCACCTCCTCTCTGGAAAGCTGCTGGTCAGAATACACTGTTTTTCTTTACCCCCGCTGCATGCAACTCTAAAAGCCCACTGCCATGAAGTCAATTCCAACTCATAGTAATCCTACCGGAAAGAATGCTTTGTCCCATAGGGATTCCAAAGGCGGATATCTGCACAGAAGCCAGTCACCTCATCTTTCTCCCACAGAGAGGCTGGGGGGTTTGAACTGATAACATTGTGCTTAACAGCCCAACACCAGTAAGCCACCACTACTCATTTCCTTCTTCTCCTTAAAATCATCAGTTCTTCTCGCTGCATCTGGCTCTCAGTCTCTTGAGACCAAGGACTATCTTAAAATCACTTGCCACTGAGTCGACTCCAGCTCAGGCTGACTCGTGTGTGTCACAACCGAACGGTGCTTTATAGAATTTCCAATTGCTGATGTTTCAGACGTAACCTCTTCTGAGACACCTCTGGGTAGAACTGCCAGCAGGCAAGCACATTAATTGCTTGTGCCAGTTGAAGACTATCTTATTCTTTTTCAAGTGCCACATGCCAGAATCATAAATTGGGGGTCAGGGGGGTGGGGAGAGTGGAAAGTCACTATGTCAAACCAATTCTAACTCGTGATGACCCCGGGTGCGTTGCAGAGTAGAACCGAGTCCCATAAGAGTTTTGTCGGCTGATGTAGAGCAGATCACCAGTCTTTTCTTCAGGAAACCCTGGTGGTGCTGAGGGTTAAGCACTGGGATATGAACAGCCAGGTTGGCAGATCACACCCAACAACTGCTCCACAGGAGAAAGAGAAGACGGTCTAGCTCGCCTAAAGATTTACATTCTCACATAGGCCATCACTATGCATCACAATCGACTCAATGGCAGTGGGTTCTGTTGGGTTTGGTTTGGACCTGCCTTCCAGGAGTCCTGGTGGTGCGGTGGGCTAAGCACTGGGCTGCTAACCACAATGCTGGCGCTTGACCCCACCAGCTACCATTCGGGAGAAAGATGAGGCTATCTGCTCCCGTAAAGATTTACAGGCTCAGAAACCCTGAGGAATAGCTTCACTCCGTCCTGGAGGGGTCTCTGTGAGTTGTCAGCAGCAGGCTTTCCTCACAGGGGCTTCTGGGTGGATTCAAACCCCCAACCTTCTGGTTAGTAGCTGAGCACTGAACTGTTGGTACCACCAGGTATTCTGCCGCATACACTGGAAGTGCCCAAGAGACACTGTGCAAATGTGAAGTGACTTTTTATTTTTAACAAGCTATCTTTTCAAACAAAGAACAAACTCACTATTATTAATATTTTCAAACCTTTCTACTTAGTTGTTGTTAAGTGGCGTCAAGTCAGTTCTGACTCATAGTGACCCTGTATAGGGTTTCCAACGGGCAGCTGGTAGGTTTGAACTGCCAACCTTGTGGTTCACAGTCCAGCACTGATCCTACAGCACTACACCATGAGTCCTTCTGCTTAGGAAGTCTTTCTCCCTTTGCTAACAAGAGTAGCATCATTATTTCTTTGTAGGAAATTTTAGTTTTTAAAAAACATTGTCTAGCAGATGAATGTTTCTTCAAGCTCCATTCTTGATATTTCTGCTGCTGTTCAAATGGGATCCATGAAGTGTTACAGTATTCCATGAATGTTCTTCATCAAAAAACGGTACTAGAATCTCAGATTACATAACTGGGTACGTTTAGAGACATACTTCCAAGTCAAAATTCTCCTCATCCATTGTATTTTAAACACAACATGCATATTAATAAAAACTTACCTCCTTATAATCCGTGGAGAGGTCAAACTGCTTTTGTATAACTTTTCTGACAGTATCTGGGGGGAAAAGTCACAAAACAAGCAGCAAGATTATTTTTTTCAGTTAAAAAACATAAAATGGTTGTTTAGAAAACAGAGGTCTAGCTATGCTCTGAGCGGCTGTAGGAGAAGCAGTGGACTGTGAACCTCAAGGTAGTAAGTTCAAACCCATCATCTGCTCCATGTGAGAAACATGAGCGTTTCTGCTCCCGTAAAGATTTACAGCCTGGAAAACCCTAAACTTGGTGAATGTGAGACTTTGCCAGTGGTGGAATTAAATGTTTGCCACTTTTAAGTTTTCCAGTTCTCCCAACACACTTCAATATTTATCAGCAAACTAAATACAGCTCATGTGTCATTGCTGATAACACGTTCAGTTCAAATTGCTAAGTCTTAATTATTTGGGAAAGGAGCCAGGTAGTATAGTGAGTTAGGCGTTGGGCTGCTAACCGCAAGGTCAGCAGTTCGAATCCACCAGCCGCTCCACAGGAGAAAGATGAGGTTGGATGAAGTCTGGATGCTCTACTGTCCCTCACGGTGATAACACACAAGCCTTCAGTGACAACAGGGCGTGGCTATGGGAACCTTGGCCAGGAACCATACCCAGGTCTCCCACACGAGTCAATTCTGAGTCATAGAGATTGTATAGGATTTCTGAGGAGCAGCTGGTGGGTTTGAACTACCAGTCTTGCAGTTAGCAGTCCAGTGCTTATCCCGTAGCACCAGACCAGGACTCTATAGAATTCTACCACTGAACTTTCACTGTCCTCCAAAACAAACTTACTGTTAAGTACCATCCAATAGGTTCCAAGTCATAGTGACCATATAGTGTTTCCGAGGAGCGTCTGGTGGGTTTGTACTCCCAACAATGTGGTTAGCAGCCCAGGGTTTATCCTACAGCACTATGCCAGGACTCTATGTTGTTGCTGTTGTTAAGTGCCATCGAGTTGGTTCCGACTCATACCGACCCTGTGTAGGGTTTCCAAGGATCAGCAGGTGAGTTTGAACCGCCGATCTTGTGGTTCAAACCGACCTTGCGGTCCAGTACTTTATCCCATAGCACTCGTTGTTGTTGTTGTTAAGCGCCATCAAGTCTATTCCAACCCATAGCAACCTGTATAGGGTTTCCGAGGAGCAGCTGGTGAGCTTGAACTGCCAACTCTGCAGTTCAAACGGCTTTGCTGTCTGGCGCATTAACCCACAGCACCACACCAGGACTCCAGCGCCACGCTTAAGGGGCTTTGTGTGGATGGTCAGGCAGTAAGGGCTTAGGGGTCAATTGTGTGGAAACTATTTCTGGAACTCACGATCCTTCTCTACCTCTCTGTCTCTGTCTCTCTCACACATTCCAGGTCAGGGGACTGCAGTGGCTGAACGTCTTCCATTAAACAGGAAGTTGCCGCATTCTTCCCACAGCATAGGGCGATACAGTAACACATGCATCAGGCATTTCCCTGAGGAAAGCTTGTGAAGTCGAGCAAATAGCAGAGAAACAGCTCCATCTCGAGGTATGTGAGCCGCATAAGTACATTTCAAAGTTCTAGTCACCACATTGAAAACGTGGACAGACCTGGCCATGGGGGACCACATCCATCCTGTCTCTGTGAAGCTACTTGGTGGAGATAAAGGTGACCCTCTAATCCATCCTGAGCTGTGGGCGGGTCCGCTGAGATAGAGCTTTGAAAACACTCAGATGAGGCAAAGCCTTTGAGTCCCTCCTCCCTGGGTCCCCTTTTCTCAAACAACAATTCAGTTTCCACTCTACCTATCCCCTGCTCGTCCCCATGACAAAGTGGCTTGAGAAACCACTGTAAGATCTAGCAGGTGAGGGAAGCAAGAGATTGAGAAAAGGGTTCATTCTGAACGTTGTGTTACTCCATCAAATTGGTTATGTGCTGGTTTTTTGCACTGTGTGTGTATATATATAGTTTCCATACGAGTTATTTGATGGCTGAAACCCCAAGTAAGATAGAATAAGAAAAGTCTGCATAAACTACTGTTGTTGCTGTTCAGAGCCATGGTTTGCTTCTGACTCACAGCGACGTTATGCAGCCAGAAGAAAGCACTGCCCTGCCCGGTCCTGTACCAGGCTCAGTTTGGTATGTTGGAGCCCACTTCTGCAGCCACTACGTCAACCCATCTCCTTGAGAGGTATCCATCTTTTTTTGCTAACTCTCCAATATACCAAGGATGACAAGTACATTGTCTTTTTCTTAGTAAAAATTGATCTTTGATGAAGATAGTCCCTAACTGGCTTCTTTTGATACATATACAGGTTCTGGTCCAAGGAAAGAGAAAAGGAAATTCCTCCTCTGGTATGTTCTCTGGTAAGATCCATAGTCCCACTTTGGCCTTCAGTGGAACCATCATAAACACACATGGAGCAGAGGTCTTGGGCGTGGCTCCATACTGTGATTTAATCTGTTAATTTTGAGTTGAATCAGTACTAATCAAAGTCAAAGTGACCATTCATATTTCTGCTAACAAGTTCCTAAATATACCTGTTGTGAATGCTGTCAAGTCCATTCGGACCCATAGAGACCCTGTCTCGGGTTTGTTTCCAAGGAGCAGCTGGTGGAGCCTGAATCACCGACCCTGAAGTTCAAACAGACCTTGCAGTCCAGTGCATTAACCCACAGTCTTACTGAGTCAAACAAATTAAAAAACGCCTGGTTATTTGGACAACTTTTATCAGGAGAGAAAATACTGAAGGAGCCACCCCAATGTATGACAATGAGAGACGCTGAATGAGAAAATCTAGGCTGAATAAACAGCTCTAATAGACAATAACTTAGGTGAAAATACACAAATAGGCAACTGTGCCACTGACATTTCAGTTCAACATAAGAAATACAAATATACATCTATTTACCCCATCATTCAGGACAGGGTTAGTTCTTCTCCAACTGCACCCTTTTCACCGAGAATTCCTGCCTAGCATGGGTTGAGTTGTGCCCCCAGAAAGTATGTGTCAACTTGTCTAGGCCATGATCTCAGTCATGTAGTGATGTGATCATCCTCCACAAGGTAATCTCCTGTGATTATCTACTATCTGAGACGTCTAGTAAATCTTGGTCTCTGTGGTAATGCGACAGGACCAGGATGGAATGCCACACTCCTCCTATCCAGGCTGCAGTCCTGATCTGATGTATGAGGCATGTCCCTGGGCTGTGACCAGCATCATCTTTTATCTTACAAGAAGTAACAGGAGAATCCCCTCTGTACACAGCGTAGATACGGCCAGGCAACTTAAGACAGTGGCTACCTAAAATAAGGGGGGGGGGGGGGCCTATAATGGCATGAAGTGACTGGCTTACAAGGTTTCAAGAGGCAGTTTAGTTTAAGAGTGTGTGAGGGAAGGTAGAATCCCCACTGAATTGTTTCATCTTGTTTACACGGGTCTGGTAAAAGGAGATGGGGATAAGATTCTTATGATTCAATGGTGAGTAATCGTTATCATGACTAATTCAACTGTAAAGGTAGAAGTTTTGTAACATAAAGGGGGGAGTAGTTAATCTTATGGTACATGAAGACAGGACCCTGGACCATCAAGGGAGAAGAACAGGAGAGGAATGTGGGACCCTAGCTAGAGAAGCAGCGACACCAGAAATGGAGGCAGAGATGATGACATGGAGAGAGGGAGCAGCTGAGGACTCTAGACTTACGGAAAAAGAAAGGCTGTGTGCTGGTGGCCAGGTGCCAGCAGTCAGAAGGCAGCCTTGTAGAATGTGCTCTTTGGTTGTTTAAATGATTATATATTCCTGAGTGTTCCTCTGCACCCCACCCCCCAAAAAAAGGATAAATAAATAAAACCCAGAGGGAATGGAAGCAAATACTGTTGAACGATGATGCACAGAGGCATGAGTGTAAAACCGACGTTCTCCCATGTAAACTATCACTCAATTCACAATAGGAACTTTGAAAAAAACAAAGAGTTATGGACATCCATAAATAAATTAAACAAAAAAGAGGTAAGAGAAGAGAGACATGCGCAAAGACGGAGGGAGCTCCTACCACCAAGGAAGAAGAGCCAGGACTGGAGCATGTCCTTTGGACTTGGTGTCCCTCTGCAGAGACCCTCCTAGACCCCGGAGAAGATCACCTTCAAGACACAGGAGATCTCCAAGTAACACAGGACCCACAGATGTTGAGAAAGGAGACAAGGACCTTCCCCAGAAGCAACAGACACTGAAAGCCTCCTCCAGAGCTGGTATCCTGAATTCACACTTCCAGCCTCCTGAATTGGGTGAGAAGAAATTTCAGTCTGGTGAAGCCATCCATTTGTGGTATTTCTGTTACAGTTACATAGATTACTAAGATACTACCCAAGTGAGATATTGCTACAACAGAATGGCTACCCTCTGGACGCAGTTGAGAACTGAACACACTTGAGTGCCCATCAATAATGACAACTCTTGTCAACCTGACAGGACCCTGGGTGGACAAGCAGTTTAGCACCAGGCTACTAATCAAAAGTTTGGAGGCTTGAATCTTCCCAAAGACGCCTCAGAAGAAAGTCCTGGCAACCTGCTTCCAAAAGATCACAACCACTAAAAAGCCTGAAGAGCACAGTTCTGCTCTGAAGCACCTGGGGCCATCATGAGTAGGAATCAACTCAACCGAAACTAGTTCAGGAATTCCCTGGGTGACACAAATGGTTAACGCTTGGCTACGAATAGCTAACTGCAAGGTCGGTGGTTCAAACCCACCAGGTGCTCCAGGAAAGAAAGTTGAGGCTGTCTGCTCCCATAAAGACTCACACGTTCAGAAACCCTGCACTGGGTCACTGTGAGTCAGAATCCACTCAAAGGCAGTGGGTTACAGTGAGACTAACAAAAAGGCTGGCAATTTAGGCCCACCTGGTGTGGTGCTGTGGGCTAATGCATTGGACTGCAAAGTCAGTTTGAACCACTAGGTTGGCAGTTCAAGCTCACCAACCGCTCCTAGGAAACCCTACACAGGATTGCTGTGGGTCGGAACCGACTCAACAGCACTTAACAACAAGAGTGCTGGTGCGGAAGAAGAGCCTGGAGATGACAGCCACTAAAGAAGCCCGATGGAACACACTTCTGCTCTGACCTACGTACGGTCATGAGTCACAATCAACTCTACGGCTGTAAATCTGGCTTTTGGTTTGGTCAGCCTGAGCTTCCAACAAGCAAGGGCAGCAATGGCGCCCGTGGGGTCAAGGCAGACAACCACATGCTCCTCAGTCTCTGAGGGGAGCAGCTGATTCGAATGACAGAGTGAACAGAGTTTTGATACTTGTTGTTGTTAGGTGCCATCGAGTCGGTACCGACCCATAGCAACCTTATGCACGGCAGAACAAAACACTGCCCGATCCCGAGCCAACCTCACTATTGTTGTCACGCTTGAGTCCATCGATGCTGCCACTTGGCCAATCCATCTCGTTGGGGGTCTTCCTCTTTTTCTCTGACCCTCCACCTTACTAAACATGATATCCTTCTCCAGCGACTGGTTCCTCCTGACAATATGTTCAAAGTAGGAGAGACGAAGCTTAGCCATCCTGGCCTCCAAGGAGCACTCTGGCTGCACTTCTTCCAACACAGATCTGTTGGTTCTTTGGGCAGCCCATGGCACTTTCAATATTCTCCTCCAACACCATAACTCAAAAGCATCAATTCTTCTACGATCTTCCTTATTCACTGTCCAACTTTTACATGCATATGAGGTTATTGAAAATACCATAGCTTGGGTCAGGCGCACCTTAGTCCTCAAGCTGACATATTTGCTTTTCAATACTTTAAAAAGGTCTTGTCCAGCAGATTTGCAGAATGTAATACGACATTTGATTTCTTGACTGCTGCTTCCATGAGTATTGATAGTTGATCCAAGAAGAACGAAGTCCTTGACAACTTCAATCTCTTCTCCGTTGATAAGAATGTTGTTTATTGGTCCAGTGGTGAGGATTTTTGTTTTCTTTTCATTGAGATGTAATCCATACCGAAGGCTGTGCTCTTTGATCTTCATCAGTCACCCCAAAACGTAGATTTACATTTGATGTGCTCTGAATCAATTAGTAAGAGGGTCATGTGGGTGAGATGTTCAAAAGAAAAATACGGTGTGGTGCTTCGTCAAAAAAAAACTTGGGGGCTGGGAGGTTGGGCTGAGGAAAGATGGAGGTAGCAGACAACAAAGGGAGGAATTCAAGACTTAAAGTGAATAGAGGGAAACACTGTTGCGTGGAAGGGATTGCAATCAAAGTAATGAAATGAAGTATGTGATTGTCGAATGTCAAACTGATGATCTACTCTGTAAACCTTTTTTGTGTTTGTTTTTTAAAGTCTATGGAAAAACTCCATTATCTTTAAATTCCATTTATCAATGAACTTTCTGAAGTCCCCTCACACGTGTGAAGTAAAAAGTTGTAAACAAAATAACACAAATATTAATAACGGAAATAGACCAATGGTATTCACTGGCCGGAAGGTAGACACATGTTAACTTCAGTGACGGGGAAGGCAAAAAAAAAAAAAAAAAAAAAGAGGAAGCTCCCCAGTGAGATGGATTTGACACAGTGGCTCCAACAATGGGCTCAAATGTAATGATGACTGTGAACACGGAGGAGGACCAGTCGATGTTTTGTTCTGTTGAACACAGAGTTTGCTAGGAGCAGGAACTGAGTCAACAGCACCTAACAACATACTGAATTAAAAGGCAGGCAGAGCAATGTCATTTGAAAACGTTCTCATTGAAAATAACAAAGAGTACACAGAGTTTTACACTTGATAGGAACAATGTCACCTCCCTGGATAAAAAATGCCCTTTCCAACCTCTTCAAGCAGCTCTTTTTGATAGAATGATACACTGATGCGGATGAGGCAGAGCCCAAACAAGTGATCTGAGGACTCAGACAATGGAACTGTCCTGAGGGAAATGCACCAGAAGACAGGCCTGGTGACCTACATCCAAACAGCCGCAGTCTTGAACACCCGGTGGAGCCCTTCTACTCTGCACACATGAGGTGACTATGATTTGGAAATGAACTGTCGATGGCAACCAGCAACCACAACACAGCCAGCCTGGAGTTCTCCAAATCCCTGGACCAGGCAGGTGTCCCTCTGATATGGTCAACATGAGCTGGTTTGATTTACTCAAACGCTTTCATGATGGTCATTTAAAAGTCAAATCACATAGCAAATACCCTGTCCTCTTTTGCTTTGCAGAACATGGTCATTACACCATTGAAATCCTCCCTTCAACGTGACTAAACTCCTGGGTTTGGTTTTTAATAAACACATCGCTGCTTCAGACGCTGGAAACCAAGTTGTGTTTATTAGAACGTGTCAAATATTATTCCCTTGTTTCCAAGTACCAAAAAACTCACGTGTCAAATATTACCCCCTCACTAGCTACTCCTTGGAAACTCTATATGGGTCGGAATAGACTCGACGGCACTTAACAACAAGAATTTTCAAGTATAAAAAACTCACGTGTCAAATATTACCCCCTCACTAGCTACTCCTTGGAAACTCTATATGGGTAGGAATAGACTCTACGGCACTTAACAACAAGAATTTTCAAGTATAAAAAACTCACGTGTCCCAGAAAGGTTGCTCTCGCCTTTCTTTGAGACACAATCCAAGCTCAGTGCTGCATTTTTTCCTTCCTTGTAGCTGTTCACTCTCAACTCTGCACAGTGTTTCTCCTTTGCACTGCCTATAGGAGTCTCTTCAGGAGGGATGGGGATGGCGCACAATATTGTTTAGAATTAACAATGATACTACTGCTTCTCTGAAGGAGCTCTGGTGGCTTAGTGGTGATGAGTCGGGCTGCTAACCTCAAGGTCAGCAGTTTGAAACTACCAGCCATTCCACAGGAGAAAGATGAGGCTTTCTGGTCCCGTAAAGATTTATAGCCTTGGAAACCCTGTGCAGGGTCGCTATGAGTCGGTTCCGACTCCACAGCACGTAACCAACAACCAACAACAACTTGTTCTCTGAGTAAAGCGCTTCAAAAAAGACACTGCTCAATTAAGCAATTTTTTTTTTTTTTTTTTTTTGTAAATTGTGAATGGAATGAAGGTTCACAGACAAAAGTTTAACATTTAACAAATCATACACTTTGTTCCATCTGAATGACTGCAATCCTCTCCATGCAAAAAGAGTTATCCTGCTTCCTCCCTAAGCTTCCTATTTGCAGTCTACCTACCTTCCTATCAATTCTTAACTTGGTCCTTCGGTAAATATGACTGACCATCCCATGGTGAGCATATCTTACTAGACTCATAGTGACCCTGTATAGGGTGAGCAGCTGGTGGTCTTGAACTGCCAACCTTGTGGTTCACAATACAGTGCTGATCCTACAGTGCCACACTTGTCCCTCAATATTCCTATCTACAACGTGGTTAAAAATTGGTCTAGGAGAGTAAGTTCCTTTCCAGACATGAAGGGGAGTCAAGAGACCTAGTGTCTTTTTGACTTGTAAGCCCAGTCTTTTTCTTTTAAAAATAATTTGGAGTTTTGTTCTAGATATTCTTCCATTCGATCTGGATCCTCTGATGTGACCCCTTCCAAAGCAGTTTGTAGAGGTCACTGGACATCATCTAATTCTTCTGGTCTCAGTCATGGAGACTGGTGTTCACATGTTCCATGAGTCCATTGGACTAACTGATTCCAAGCCTCTTCAATTCTCATCATTCTTGTTTCTTCTGCACACAGAGAGACAAAAAGCTGCACCTCAGAAGTTTTTAAGATGCCAGATGCATTGTCTTTGTGGACTGTGTTATGTCAGTTGACCGTGATGTTCCCTGAGACTCCAGGTCCAGGTAGCTATTGTCTCGTGAAAACATCTGGGGTCCTCCTGGCCTTGGTGCTTCTTCCCAGCCACATTGCCCAATCAATGGGCTGTGATTTGTATTTTACCTTTGCACCATGTTAGGAGAATCATACCTGTCACTGGGCCTTCAGAAGGCGCAGGTGCTCAGGATCACAGTCAAAGGGCTAAAACCAGCTCCGCTAAGCCAGACATGGTTGTGAAGGTGCCGTTTAGATAAGTACTTAACGCTGAATCAGCGCTGATGCTGGGCCAGGCCAGTTGGAGCCACTGTGCTTGGGGTGGGCAGGGTTGCTGGCTCACCAAAGGCATAAGGGGCAGGACCACCCAGAGCTGTTGCCATTTGTAATTCAGGAAAGCAGGGGACAGGTAGACACAGCCAAAGTATTTGCTAGATTTCCATGGTATTTGTTTTGTTTCTTTTTATTGTCAAAAAGAACATTTCAAGATCTGTCATGAGGTACAACACTGTCTGTGATAAGATAATATCCATGCACCTCTCTGGTAACACAGAGGTTGTGAGTCGGGCTGCGAACGTCAGGGTCAGCAGTTCGAAACTCCCAGCTGTTCTGTGGGAGAAAGATGAGGCTTTCTGCTTCCATGAAGATTTACAGCCTGGGAAAGCCTGCACAGGGTCGCTATGAGTCGGAACTGGTTCCATGGTACATAACAACACAGGGAAGCCCAGTTAATACCACTATTATTCAGATTTATGCACCAACCACTAAAGCCAGTGAGGATGAAATAGAAGAATTCTACCAACTTCCTTTCATAAGACATTCCTCTCACATGTTGTTGCTGAGTGCTGTCAAGTTGGTGCTGACTCATAGCAACCACGTAGAGAGTTCCCAAGGAGCGGCTGGTGAGCTTGAACTGCTGACCTTATTGTCACACTTGTGGTTGTTAAGTGCCATGGACTCAGTTCCGACTCATAGTGACCCTGTATAAGGTTGTCAAGGAGCAGCTGGTGGGCTGGAACTGCCAACCTTGTGGTTCACAGTACTGTGATGATCCTACAGTGCCACACTTCTTGTTGCTAAGTGTCATCGAGTCAGTTCTAACTCATAGCGACTCTGTATAGGGTTTCCAAGGAGCGGCTGGTGAGCTTGAACCACTGACCTTGCGGTTCAAACCAACTCTGTGGCCCAGTGCATTAACCCACAGTGCCACACCAAGAGTCACTACACCAAACACAAGGACACTAGGACTCCAATAATCTCACAGTCTAAACCAAAAAGCAAACGACTGCCATCCAGGCAATTCCCACTCAGAGCAACTTTATACAGTGGCCGAGATTGTTGGCAGCCTCATCTTTCTCCCATTGAGCCGCTGATGGGTTTGAACCGCCAATCTCAGTTAGCAGCCCAATACTTGCCCCTTGGTGCCACCAGGACTCCTTAGTGGTTGTTGTTATAAACTGTTAAGGAACCTGGTAGCTCAGTTCTGACTGAATGCTCTGCTACCAGTGGAAAGGTTAGTAGTTCGAGATCACCCAAGTCTAGAACACCTTGTGGGGCAGTTGCACTCGGTCGCATGAGGTTGAGTCAGAATCGACCTGAGAGCACCCAACAACCACAACATCATAGAACTGTTAGGACGAGAGCTGTCCAGCACATAACTGAACAGCACAGGAAGGATCAACAGGGACTCATTCTCATTCGCTAGGACCTTACCAATGGCCAGGTCCATAACCAATATGAATCACATGACCTAAAGGAGACAATGTTGGCTTGGTCTGAATTAACTAAGAACCAACAGGTGTTGAAGCCCAGGTACACAGGCACACGAGCCTGGGCATGCCATCGGGCTGTCTACCTGATGCCACGGTGACAGGGACGGCTTCATACAGTCAGTCCACAGTCCAGACAAGCCTGGCGCTCTCCCCGGGGATTTGGAATTGGGGCTGAAAGAGAAAGAACTCCCAGCCACTGTCCAGGATGCTGGAAACCTGGGGTTGTACCCTGAAGGCTGTAGGCATGGGGCTGGGGGAAGAGGAAGAATAAAGTCACTGATTCACAGAGAGGGGCCGTGTTGAAAGTAAAGATTCCAGAGGCTGACAGCTGCCCCCTCACTGTGTTGCACAAGATGACCTAGAATCTGGAAGATCAACTCTCTTTTTTGATTACTTCAGCTAACAGGTTTCTAGTACCTACAGTAGAGGGAGCTCACACTTCATCCAAAATCTGGAGGGGCACCTCTAAGTCCAATAAAACCCAGCTGAACTCCTCCCTGACTCTTGCTTGCAAGGTGCCTCTGTGGTGCCTACTATCCTAAAAAGGAGCCCTGGGAGAAAAAACAAGATAGCAGATTGGGTGAAATGCAGTAAGGAGCTCCATCAGGAACACACAGAATACAGGACCAAGAAGGCTCAGGGAATGGTGCCAAAACTCTGAACCACATATAAAGGAATATTTAGATTGTTGGAAGGTTTACACCTAGGGGAATTTATAACAGAAGCAAGAAATCCATTGCTTTCTAATCCAAAACACTCAGCTACTCTCAGAGCTGCCATCTTCAGTGAGACCAAGCAGGGAAAGGATCAGAGCAGCCAATGATGCCTGACAGAACCACAGAGATAAAGGTGTGGACATTCTTTTTTCTTTTTTCTTTTTTTTTTTTTTGGTGTCTGTTCATTGGTCTCTCGCTGTCTGCGCACCTCCATTCTGGTGACT
>NW_006408718.1:349976-353065 GCF_000296735.1 Chrysochloris asiatica
ACTGTTAACTGATGGTACATGGAGGGGATTATAATCATTGTAATGAAACAAGGCGTATGATTTGTTGAATGTAAAACTGAAGATCTACCCTGTAAATTTTCGCAATCCACAATAAAAACCTCAAAAAGAAAAAGAAAAAAAAAAAGTACAGCCAAAAAACTGCTTCCTGGTCCTATGCCATCCTCACCAAACAAACAAACAAAAAAGGATCCCTGGTGGTGTTGTGGGTTGGGTGTTGGACGGCTAACCACAAGGTTGGCTGTTCAAACCCATCAGCCCCTCTTCAGGAAGAAGATGAGGCAGTCTGTCCCTATAAAGATGAATAGTCTAGAAAAACCTAGATAGAGTTGCTATGAATCAACTCAATGGTATTAAGTTTGGGTTCACTGCCCTAAAGGTTGGTAGTTCAAACTTATTCAGCAGTACCAAGCAAGAAAGTCCTAGGAATCTGCTTCCAGAAAGATGACAGCCTAGGAAAGCTGAAGCAGTTCTAGTCCGACACATACAAGGTAGCTGTGGGTAGGAATTGACTCAACAATGTTTGTGTTTTTTCCTCACATCTACCTGTATCATTTATCCAATTCAACTCCCACCCCTGCCAACCCCCAGGAGCAAATGAAATCAACCTAAAAAGTTTCTAAAAATAGGGGCTAACTGTCCAAAATCCAACTTTAAAACAAAAAAGAACAGAGAATAATTTCAGACAATTTTTATTAAAAGAATCTTTATGGAAGCGAAGCTTTTGTTAGTTTTGTGGCTGGCTCCATTCGGCAGGCCCTGAGACTCTGATGTAGTTCCTCATCGATGCCAAATTCATCACAGCCACATAAAACTGAAGAAGGTACTATTTACTACCACCCCCAGGCCAATCATCTTCTTCCACGCACGCTTTTAATGTGCGGAAGTTTTCCTTTTCCACAGTTCCCACAGTCGTTTTAAACGTAAAATAACAGGCAAAGGTAAATAAATAAACTAAAATCCCATTGCCAGCTGAGGCCATTCCAACTCCTAACGACCTCCAGGACAGATTAGAAGTGTCCCGTCGGGTTGCAATCTTTATAGAAGCAATCTTTACGGAAGCTGGCTGCCACATCTTTCTCCCACAGGGTAAAATAAACGGGAAACAAATGATCCACGAAGCAGCTGTTAAGGAATGGAGACAGAACTCGTGCTGGAGACAGGGGGCTTCTCAATTTACCACTTGCTAGTTGTGTGGGTTTTGAACATACACTCTGTGATCTGGTTTCCTAACCTCCACCACCCACTGCACCCAGCGATCCTACAGGTCGGGTGAGAATTGCCCCGTATTTTCCGAGGCTGAGTGCCACACCTGGTGGGTTCAAGCTGCTGACCTTCTGATAAGCAGCCTAGCGCTTAACCACTGAGCCACTTCATTCTCATAAGGGGAACAGTAAACAGAAATAATGCCACCGTCTGCCCTTCCCAGAACTGGAGGAGGATCAAATGGTATCAGCTTTATAGCAGATACTGGGGACAGCAGTAAAGAGCAAAGATACAACACTGGACCATAAGGTCAGCTTAAACCGCAAGGTTGGCAGTTCCAACCCACCAACCACTCCTTGAAAACCCCATTCAGGGTTCGCTATGAATGGGTACTGATAGGATGGCACTTAACAATAAAGGCCACTCAGCAGGCCAGTGTTTTACTGGATCTTATAAACCCAGTTCTGCTACTGCGGAACTCGCTTGGGGCACAGTTCGCTTAACCTCTATAGTAACATAACTGGCCTTGCCTTCCATGGCAACTGTTTGTAAATGTTCTTGAAGAATTGTTTTCATTTGGTGCAGTCGGGCGTGTTCTGACTCATCACCACATTATGTACAATAGAACAAAACACCACCTGGTCCTGTACCACCCTCACAATAGTGGCTACACTTGAGCCCACTGATGCTGCCACTGTGCCAATCCATCTTGCTGGGAGTCTTCCCATTTTTTGCTGACCCTCCTCTTTACCAAGCATGCTGTCCTTCTCCAGGGACTGGTTCCTCCTGATAACACATCCAAAGTATCTGAGAGACGAAGTTTCGCCATCCTGGCTTCTAAGGAGCTTTCTGGCTGTACTTCTTCCAAGACAGAAGAGTAGTAAAGAAAGTTCCCTCCTAGAGATCGTTTCTTAATCCATGTCCCCTCCCAGCCCAGTTCTGCCTCTCAAATAAGTCATAGCAGCTGTGTGTATGGGGGGTTTTGCTTAGTGTGTGTCAGGCATGGATTTTAACCCGGGTTCTACATATATCATCTCACGCCTCACAGATACAAGCTATGAATCAGGTTATGGTTATAGTCCGAGTACATCTAAGAAGGAGCTCTGGTAGCGTAGTGGTTACAAGTCGGGCTGCCAACCTCAAGGTCAGCAGTTCAAAACTACCAGCAATTCCACAGAAGAAAGATGAGGTGTTATGCTCCCGTAAAGATTTACAGCCTCAGAAACCCTATGCAGGGTCACTATGAATCGGAACCGACTCCACAGTACTTAATAAAAACAACATCTAAGAGAAGACTGTCCGAGAACTTGACACACATCACCCAGTGGCTAATAGGCAATAGTTAGCATATGAACCAAATCCTTTGGACATAAAATGGGTATCGTGTTCCTAGGTGGCAAAAAATGGTTTATGCTCAACTGGAAATCTAAAAGGTGGTACAGCCTGGTAGGCTACTTCTGTTAAGATTCCAGCCAAGAAAACTCTATGTTTTATTAACTGTGTGTATTTTTTACCAAATTAAAAATAAATTAAACTTAAAAATTCAAATAGAAAGAGCCTAATCTTTTTGTTGTTGTTGTTTTTTCATCACTTATGAAGGCCTCTATGTAAAATTAAGTGCTCATGAAATGTACTTGCCTCAAATGGAAAAAGCCGTAATTGTCTTACATCTGTTCTTTATGTTACAAAACACTCAGTGGACAAGACTATTATGAAATGTGAAAACCGGACAAAAGAACCATAAGTTATTGAAAAGGGGAAGAGAACGAACACTTGCAGACATATGCTGTTAAATGTATTGTTTAAACAACCTAGTGAATATGTGGATGTGTGTGGATGTGTGTGGATGTGTGTGGATGTGTGTG
>NW_006408718.1:353175-362226 GCF_000296735.1 Chrysochloris asiatica
TGCTTTGTTTTGCTTTTTGTTTGCACAGGTGATATTCCTCTGGTCTACTGCTGAGACCGTGGGAACTTCTTTCTGCAAGGGAATAGGAATTGATGAAGTAGGTTAACACCCTCAGATTGCATTACGGTTTTCAGATGGTGGATTTCAACCTGGGAGAAGGCATCGCAAATTTTGTGCGAACATAAAGGAGGTCTTCTAGCCTGATCATTTGAGTGAAGATTTTTTTTTAATTTCAGCTCTCTTGCAAAGTCATTAGGAGGGCACCTACCTATGAAATCTAGAGAGAGCAAAACAGAAGAACATATGGGAAGAGATTATGGTATTAGGAATTTACAAAGTATGCTTCAGCAGAAACACACAGAGTTGTTAGCTAGTACTTTGGAAAAAGACTTTGTAAATTCGAGTAAAGCAATTAAACATTATGCCTTTTATGTTAAAAAAGAAGATTTAAATCACTAGTAGGTATTTGCTGATTAAATAACATTTACACAAAGTCTGGAAATATGCAAAGAGATAAGAGTTCAGAACAGTGCACTGGTATTCAACATTAACAAACAGCTTACTTTCTTCTTCCACCGGGGGATTTCCAGATGTAATCTTTTAGATAAGACATTAGTTGTTTATGTCACTAAAACCTACTAGCTGTCTTATTCATGGCTCTTTTCAGTTAGAATCGGGGCTTAGAGTCATTTCTTCCACTGAATTGAACTTAAAACCTATGACAAACTGATAATTTACTCTTCAAACTGTTTCAGTTGCTTCACCTAACGCTGCTAAATGTTCAAATGAAATGTTAAAATTGTATGCTAAAGAAAATATAGAGACTGTCAAAACAAATGGAACAAATTAAGAAGTTGACTAAATACATATACACTCCCACCCTCTCACATACACACACCATACGCAGGTGCACTATATAAACCTGTTACAAAGAGTCAACTGGGTATGGGATTACTATGGAGTTTATACATTTTAGTCACCACAGAGAGTATGCACGTCTCTCTAGTTAAAAAGAACAAGTGTAGATGGGTCTAACATTAAGGACAAAATCGAGGCTGCCAACCCTAATGTTGCTACTGTTGTTACTAGGTACCACCGAGCTGGCTTCCACTCCCCATACACCGTATGTACAACAGAAAAAAACAAAACCAGCACCTCGTCCTGGACCACTATCACGATCCCTGTTGTTGTTGTTGTTAAGTGCCGTTAAGTCCGTTCCAACGCATAGCAACCCTGAGAAGCAGCTAGTGGGTTTGAAAATGCCAATCCTGAGGTGAGCAGTCTAGTGCTTATCCTACAGAGCCACACCAGGACTCCTTCACAATCCTTAATTCCCACAGATCATTTTCACGTCATCGCTCGGTCCTTACAATCACACACCCTGAAAACTTTGGAGTACTGGTTAAGTAGAGCCGAGAAGAGTCAAACAGCTGAAGTGGCAAACAGTACTGTGTATCAGACATAAACCCAGAGAGTCCAGGTGGGTCTCCTCCTGCTAGTCCTCACACCCACACTTAGAGAGAATGGAATCAGTTAGTCAGGGGAGCAGTTTGGGTTTGGACAGGCATGCCCTTGCCCTAAGAAATGTTAAGATGCTTTTTCTGGTAGGTGGAGAAGCATGATGTTTTTAAGGGCTAGGCTGGTCAGGAGAGGTCACATAATTATTAACTTTTCACAGCATGACAAAAGAGTCCTGGTGTGACGCTTCAAGTAAGCCCTGGACCAAAAGGTGAGCTTGAACTGCAAGGTCGGTGGTTCAAAACTCACCAGCCTCACCTAAGAAACCCTACATAGGGTCGCTGTGAACAACAACATATGATGACAGACTATTTGCATTTTTAAATTTACTTTTGATATGCATTTTAGAGTAATTCATGGATTTACCAAAAAAGGAGAGAAGAAGGAGAGGGAAATCAAGAATTAAAAACCTGATACAGCAACATAGTTTGATTTCAGTTCTTATAGATCACGTTCCTGATAACCCATTTAAAAAGGAATCCTGGTGTGGCACTGCACATGAATGCACTGGACTGCAAAGTCAGTTTGAACCACAAGGTCAGCAGTTCAAGCTCACCAACAGCTCCTCAGAAACCCTACGCAGGGTCACTATGAGTCAGAACCAACTTGACAACACTTAGCAACAACAAATCCTGGTGTGGTTCTGTAGGATAAGCACTGAATTGCTAACCACAAGGTCGGTCGATGGTTCAAACCCACCAGGTACTCCTTGGAATCCCTATACAGCATCGCTGAGTCGGAACCAACTTGATGGCACTTAACAATAACAACATCACGTCTTCTTAACTCTGTCAACATACTTTCTGATGCCGTGCCTTTTGGGTTTACTTGGAGTCTCAGGTTTTAAAGAGGGTAGATCTCATACATCAATGGTATTGTCATGAGAAATCAATAAATACTGTCTATGTTTGGAATCCATGATGGGCACTTACCTTCAGGAAAAGCGTGGGGCTGGACCACATGGAGAAAAGCATGCACCATTCGAAAGAGCACCCCAATGGACCCTGAACTATGGGAGCTACTGGTCTCATAGTTCACTGCTGGCAAGTCAAAATTCAGGTCCTGAGAATTCTGTGTGGGTGAAGGCCGCCCTGCTGAGACAGTGGTCCCACACAAGCCCAGTAGCAGTAGGTAGACAAGGACAAGAGGCATGGCTAGCAAGCTCCCTGAAACATGAGGTAGAACTGGGTTCAAAGGTTCTGGAAGCTTCCAGAAAGGACAGTGTCTCTGTGCAGGAGAGGTGCACTGGAACAGCTGGCAGAATCCTCAGTTGTCACGCTGGGCTGGCATGTGGAGAAGGGTGTGGACAGGTCTTCTCCTGATGAGAGCCAGTGGCTCATGGCGCCATCCCTAGAAGAGAGAGAAAGGGCAGCAAAGTCATGAACCCTGCAAGCAGGCTCTGTCTCCACAAGGAGCTTCTCTGGAAAGCAGACTATGAGCACACAGTAAGCTATTCCTCATAATCCGGGTGGGTGGAAACCAAACACAGCCATGGGGAGGGGCTAGCATGGCAGCAGGGACTCGGAGCAACAACTTCCTCAATGGACCAGACTCGGAGCACAGAGCCTGTGTGGGTCCAAAACCAGGTCTTTGTAGAGATGGCTACGCAGCCTGTGACGCTAACATTTACTGAGCACTGATGTGGCTCTGTAGGATCAGCACTGGACTGCTAACCACAAGACTGGTGGTTCAAACCCACCAGCAGCTCCTCAGAAACCCTATCCAGGGTTGATATTATGAGTCAGAACTGACTCAACAGCACTTAACAACAACGCTACCCCAGGATCAGTGAAAAAGAGGAAGACCCTCAAAGAGATGGACTGACACCTTGGCACCAGCAATGGGCTCAAGTGTAACAATAATTGTGAGGTTGGCACAGGACCAGGCAGTGTTTCATTCTATTGTGCAGCCAGTTGCTATGAGCCGGAACTGACTCAACAGCACCTGACAACAACAGCTCTACCCCAACTTCAATCTTTTCTCCGATTATTAATAAATGACATTTTCATAAAGGTTGAAGGTTGAAAATGTTAAAAAAAAAAAAAAATTCATTTTTCTTGGATCCACAGCCTAGGCTCCGGGAAACAACAGTCAAGAAATCAAAAGGTGTATTTGCACTGGTCAAATCTGTTTTAAAAGAGCTCTTTTTAAACACTAATGAGCAAAGATGTCAGTTTGAGGACTTGGGTCAGTTACCTGAATAAGGAAGATCCTAGAAAAATTGATGCACTTAAATTATGGTGTGGGCAAAGACTACAGAAAGCAGTATGGATTCCCCGAAACCACAAACAAAACAGGCAGACAACACGCCTTAGAAGCCAGGATGTCAAGATGTGGACTCTTGTACTTTAGACATGTTGTCAGGCGGGACCAGGAGACGTGGAGAAGGACATCGTGATTGGTAAAGTGGAAGGTAAACGGAAAAGGGGAAGACCCCCCCAACAGGATACACTGACACAGTGGCAGCAACAATGGGTAACGTGAGGCTGGCGCAGAACCGGGCAGTGTTGTCGTGCATGGGGTCGCTGAGTCGGAACCAACTGCACCTAACAACGACAACTCTACCCGAGGTACTGCTCTCTGTACTTACAAGGGACCCTCACTTAAGGCATTTCCCATTTATAGATGACTTTGACTAACCTAAAGTCACAGCCAGGTAATGCTGGGGTTTGCCTTCAAGGACATCTGGTGGAGCAGCAGTTAAGTGTTCGGCTGGCAACCGAAAGGTTGGAGGTTCAAACCCACCCAGTGACTCTGTAAAAGTAAGACCTGGTCATCTTCTCTCAAAAAGATTGGGATTGTTGTTGTTGTTAAGGGCTGTCCTGTCAGTTCCGACCCACAGCGACCCTGTATAGGGTTTCCAAGGAGCGGCTGATGAGTTTGAACTGCTGACCTTGCATTTCAAAGCGACCTTGCAATCCAGTGAATTAACCCACACTGCCACACCCTATGGGACAATTGTACTCTGTTTTACACGGTTGCTAAGGGTCATAATGAACAACAATTAGCAACAGTTAACTATTGGGACAATAGTTAACATGTTTGGCTGTTAACTGCAATCTTAGAGATTGAGCCCACATTGTAGGCTTAGATAAATAAGCATTGGACTGCTAACCATTAGGTCAGCGGCTCAAACCTACCAGCCACTTTTTGGAAACTCTATACAGGGTTACTGTGAGTCAGAACCAATTCAACAACAATGACAGAGTGTAGCTGTGGGATAAGCACTAGACTGCTAACCTCAAGGTTGGCAGTTCAAAGCCAGCAGCAGGTCCACATGAGAAAGATGAGGTTTTCTGCTCCCATAAATATTTACAGCTTGAGAAGCCCTGTTCAGGGTTGCTATGAGTCAGAATTGAAAAGCCTCAGAAGAGAGACCAGGCAATCATTTTCTGAAAAGTCAGTCACTGAAAAGCCCTATGGAGCTCAGTTCTGATACATATGGGGTCACCGTGAGCCAGAGTCAACTTCAGGGTAGGTTTCCAAAAGAACAACAAAAAAGTTTTCTTTCAAAGTCCAAGTTCCAACTACTACCCTAAGATAGCGTTTGGCAGAGTCTGGCCCCCTCAGGGTATGGTCAGAGACTCAGAAACCGCACCCCCCTCACCCCCCGCAGCAAAGACTGCTTATTTCCCTCCATGTTTGTGTCTGTTCTCCTCTCCTTCCCCTCCGTCTCTCTCTCTCTCTTATATTCTACGGATTTGTCACTGAGCCGATGTCAAACATCCCCTTTCCACTGCTTTCCCTGCACCAGGGACCCTGAGGCCACGGAGCAGCAAACTCTGGTTTCACAACAAGTTCACCAAGTAATCCTGATGGAAGCCCACACCCCAAATCACAACAGGACAAAACAGGGGTCCAGGAAACAGAACTCTAGACAGAGGGAGCTCCTACCCATGCCTTGGAAAAGGAGAAAGAAACAGGAATCCTAGAAGCAGAGACCAACAGCGTCCAGTGAGGGAAAAGGACAGCGGGTGCTGTTAGAGACAGGCCCAACCTCAACATGGCACTTCATGGCAGACCTGGGTCTCCAAGCATGGCCTTGGACGTGCTACACTTAGGTAAGAAATGAGCACCCAACCAGAGGACTGAGGCGTCAGGAAGCAACATCTAAAACTGCAAGATGCTGTCAACCATTCCAGGAACCTGCTGAGACTACCACCTCTGCCTGCTCCCCCATCTTCAGCCCTATAAAAACACCCCAAAGGCTGTGAGTTCAGAAAGATATTGCTGTCTGGCATGTCTCCCCAGCAGGTCTCCTTCCTTAAATAAACCCTTGCCATTCACTTCATGACTTTTGTAGCCCACCCTGGTGACAGCGCCTCCAAGTCCAAGATGGACTCTATGTTACTGGTGCTTCAAGTCCCAGAATGCAACTCAGGGCATGGCAGGCACACCATTGGTGTTCACTCTGAGTTTGCTGACTAGAAAAATAACTAATTTACTCGTTGGATTACAAGAGACTAGGTCAATCAAAACAGATCCTACAAGTAAAGACTGGGATGCACCTCTCTTCCTATCTTTTGTTCACCTGTTCAGAAACATCAGTTAGATGTTAACTTACTGAATACAGGATGTACCTGAAGCCAGCTGTGAGATGGGAACTGGGGGTGGGGACACAAAGAAAGTGACGTATTTTACATGGGTCCAAATGACTTTCATTCCACCAATTTAAAGAAAGCTCTAGCCCAAAGGTGGGATTCCATGAACTATCTAAATGAAGATGTCGATTCAGACCTAACCTCTTTGGATAGTGTCTCATATTCTAAGAACCTTTTCACCCCATTTGTTCTGCAGAGCTAACAACAGAACATGATTGTTATACACCACCAAGTTCGTTCTCATTCACAGTGACTCTATATGAGAGTAGAATTGCCCCCATAGGGTTTCCTGGGAGTCCTGGTGTGGTGCTGCGAATTAATGCACTGGACTGCAAGGTCACTTTGAGCCGCAAGGCCGATGGTTCAAACTCACCAGCCGTTGTTCGGAAACCCTAGAGAAGGGCGCTGTGAGTCGGAAGTGACTCAACGGCACTTAACAACAATAATCTTTACAAAAATTGAACAGTGAATAAGGACGACCATATCAGAATTGATGTATTTAAGCTATGGTGTTGGAGGACAATATCCAAAGTACCATGGACTGCAAGGACAGCCAGAATGCTCCTTGGAAGCCAGGATGGCCAGACCTTGTCTCTCAGACTTTGGACATATTATTAGGAGGGACCAGTCCCTGGAGAAAGATATTATGCTTGGTAAAGTGGAGGTTCAGCAAAAAGGAGGAAAACACCCAATGGGATGGATTGGCACTTGGATTGGCACAGTGGCAGCAGCAATGCACTCACAAGTAACAAAGATTGTGAGGATGGCATAGGACCGGGCAGTGTTTTGTTCTGTTGTTACTCATTGGTTCACTATGAGACAGTACCAACTTGATGGCACCTAACAACAACAACGATCTTTACAAGAGCTGATCAACACAATGGGTTCAGATGGTTAGCAGGCAAATGCTTACTCATTGCACCAAAAGGATTCCGAAAAGAATGACTAAGCCCTCAGCACTCATCTCTGAGATTATGGGGTTTGACTGTCCTTGACCCCAAGCTCCAGTTGTGGCCCCCAACCTGTCATGACGGGGTGACATGACATGCTTTGACCCTGACAACTGCTCCCAAAGGGCGCCGTCTCCTTGCCAGACAACAAGTACAGCAAACACTGCCCTCAGGCTCTGAAAGGCCCTGGTCTTTCCCAGGTTCTAAGAGGAAATGGTACTGTATATTCAAACATGGGTGTGCTCTACTTAACCTTCAACTTCTAAAGAGAACAAACGCAAAGACGGAACTAATGCAAGTTAGCTTTCAAAGCTGGCAGACCCACAACCTCTCTCTCACCTTCCCTTTGTTGGGCAAGAATCTTTGGTCCCTACAGAATCCAGCCAGACCTCAAGGTCGCCTTCAGAGACTCAGGCCTCAGTCTGGCTCTCTTTCTCCATCATGGAATATGTTGTTGTTGTTAAGCTGTTGACTCAATTCCAACTCATGGCAACACTGTATAGGGTTTCCGAGAAGTGGTTGGTGAGCTTAAACCACTGACCTTTCAGTTCAAACTGACTTTACAGTCCAGCGCATTAACCCACAGCACCACACCAGGATTTTCTCGGGTAAAAGACTAAAGCGCCAGCTCAGGAATCGGCTAGTGCACATACTGTACAGACATCACCCATTGTGCAGATGTTGTTGTTGTTGTTAAGTACCATGGAGTTGGTTCTGACTCATAGTGACCCTGCACAGGGTTTCCAAGGCTGTAAATCTTTACGGGAGCAGAAAGCCTCATCTTTCTCCTGTGGAGCCGCTTGTAGTTTCAAACTGCCAACCTTGAGATTAGCAGCCCAATTTGGAACCACTACACTACCAGATGGTGTTTCTAAATCCACCAGCCTCGGTCCCTGCAGACACCAGGCAGAGCTGGTGAGGCTATCATCCACTGCTTTGCCCAAGCTTCCTAATGGCCCCTCACTGGTAGCGTAGTGGTTACAAATCCGGCTGCTGATCGTACCAGCAGTTCCGTGGAAGAAAGACGAAGCTCTCGGAAACCTTGTACATGGTCACTATGAGTTAGAACTGACTCCACGGCACAGAACAACAACAAAGCATTTTAATGTTTTTCTTGATGCTGGGGTGGCACTGTGCTTTATATATACATATAAAATGTGTTCATATATATAGATTCTTTGGGGGTTTTCTGGGAGGATCGGATTTATTGTAAAATGGTGGTAAGCCCCAGTTACAAAGGTGTCTTGCATTATCTCAATGCTAGAGAATGAAAGGAGGGAAGCATGTGTCTTCTGGCCCAGTAATCATGGAGTAATTCTGACCACAGGACATAGATGGGGCTGCGTAGAAGAGTAGATTGGTTCACCCCAACTCCTGAGGTGCCACTGGGACCCATGGAACTGCTTTCGGGGACCCTGCAGACATTGGTTCCTCAGGGCCGTTGTCTGAGTGGGGCCTGCTCTTACATCCCTCTGTTTTCAACCATATGAAGTCACTGAAGTTGGGGTGCTTCCCAGCTACCTCCAGGTGCCAGCTCAGGTTTGAACTGACCCCTAGGAAGCACTTCCTGGAGAGCCTTGTCTTGTTCAGAAGACTCTATAACATCTTGGCTCTGGAAGGTTCCATGGATGGGTATGGAAACAGGTCCAGAAAGGGGAAGTGGTCTATTTGGGCCACGTCACAGAGCTGGTTGGGTGCAAGGCTGAGAACTGACCTTGAGGCTCCTGGTCCCAAGTCCAGTGCTCATCTTCCAATACCACACTGCCTCTGAGCTCACCCCTAGGATCTTACTCTGTGCCAGGCTCTTGGCCTTCCCAGTGCGGTGTCTCTGAGACGGCCCTGTTCCACATCAGCACTTGCATCGCTCTCTTGCTCCTCCCATCCTAACATTCCTTCCACACCCTGTCTCCTTTCTGGACAGATTCCCTTTTCTCAAGTTCTACACAGCCTTTGGTATGGATTACATCTCAATGTCAAGAAAA
>NW_006408718.1:362820-366517 GCF_000296735.1 Chrysochloris asiatica
GTGAGGTTGGCCCAGGATCGGGCAGTGTTTTGTTCTGTTGTGCATAAGGTTGTTATGGGTCAGTACCAACTCGATGGCATCTAACAACACCAACAACCCTGGGGTGGAGTCCTGCAGGGCTGCTAACTGCAAGGTTGGTGGGCTTCAAACCCACCAGTTGCTCCCCAGAAACCCTATGCAGGGTTGCGATGAGTAGAAATCAACTTGATGTGGCACTAACAACAACACTGGGGTGGAGAAGACTGGGTGGGAACTGGGCCAGCTCTGCCTGATTTCACTGTGTCCTGCAGGGAGCGTTCCCATCATGCTTCTCACTGGGGCCATTCAGCTGGTAGCTGAAGGAGAACCTGAGGTGAGACGTGCACTCACCCCCACAGTGGCATCAGGCGGCACAATAGGGCACTGCTTTCCTAGTCGTATGTGAGCATCTCACAGCCCCCACACCCTGTGCTCCACCCTCCTGTCTCCGAAGACCCAAAGGGCACAGGCTGACTGGATGGAGCCAACACTTGACACTGGTGGACCAGGCAGCTTCCGTCTCTGTCTCCAGTCTGAGGGAGGGGCAGGCAGGTATGAGATCCCGAGGGAGACGAGGAGGTGGTCTAGATTTTGGTCCAGGACCCTTCAGGGGAGGGGAAGCTGAGCTGTGTGGTGGTGGATGCTGCTTCTCTTTCCACTAACCCTAAGCCCAGACAGTGCCAAGACATTCACCAGAGGGGATAAATTCCCAGAGGGCGGGGGTGGGGATCCTTTTTTCTGCCAATAACTGTTTGGATATTTAAAACATCATTCATGGGCCATACGAAGTTATCAACTTAAAAATTAACCTACTTAAGGCGGGGCTGTTGAAATGAAATGCAGATAGGTCTCTTGTGATACACTAGTGAATAATTGGTATCAGGATTGCTTGTGAGGGTTGGAAATGTAAAGGTAGACATTTTGTAGCAAGGAGGGGAGCGATTCACTTTTCAGCCTAGAAGCGGAGGTTCCTGGAACCATCAATGGAGAAGAGCAGAGAGGGGGACCCTACCCAGAGAAGCAGTGATACCTGAGATGGAGGCAGAGATGATGACGTGGAGAGATGGAGAAGCTGGGAACTTTAGACACAGAGAGGGAGAGGGGCTGTGTGCTGACGACCGGGGTGCAGGCTTGTAGTGTATACGCTTTGGTTGGTTGATGACGCATGGAGAGGATTGTAACCATGGCAGTGAAATGATATACGATAGAATGAATGTAAAACTAATATTCGTCCATGTAAACTATCACATAATTCACAATAAAACATTTTTAAAAATTAGCCTACTTAAAAAATAATAATAATTAGCTTACTATATTTAATCAAACATTTAATTCATGAACCCCTAATGTGACGGCTGGAGTCCTGGTGTTGTGCTGTGGGTGAATGCATCAGACTGCAAAATCATTTGAACTGCAAGGCCGGTGGTTCAAGGTCACCAGCTGCTCCTCGTAAACCCTATACAGAGTCGCTATGGGTTGGAACTGACTTGATGGCACTAAACAACAGCAATATGATAGCTGGAGTCCTGGTGTGGTGCTGTAGGTTAATACGCTAGACTGTAAAGTCATTTGAACTGAAAGGTTGGTTGTTCAAGCTACCAGACGCTCCTCAGAAACCCTGTAGAGGGCCGCTATGGGTCAGAACTGACTCGACAGCACTTAATGACAACAATGTGATGGCTGGAACTGTGCTTTGGCAAGGCCAGAGCAAATGATTTTGCAAGTGTGTCACTGTAGGATCAGCACTGGATTGAGAACCACAGGTCAACAGTTCAAACCCACCAAACGCTCCTCAGAAACCCTATACAGGTTCGCAGTGAGTCAGAACTGACGTGACAGCACTTAACAACAACATTCCCTGGACATTGCCCATCCCTGCCAGAGGGGGTCTCAGCTCATGGACACAGAGACGACCCCCACAAAAGAGAGAACCGGTGTGGTCAGCAGCAGCATCTCTGCTCTTCACTCATTCACTGTAAGTGGCCAAAAGAAGTTCGAGAGCAATAGCTTAGAGGGTGCAGATGGCTCCCCACTCGTCCTGTGTCGTCCCCCCAACCCCCACTCCGGGAGCCCTGTCCCAAGTGGAAGCAGCTGCCCATTCACTCCAGGGTTTCATGGCCTCCGCTGCGGACATCTCACCACTGGGAGAGCAGGTCTTCCATTTACGGATGGGTTTTTACCAAGGTTTGAACCGCAGGTGGGAGGTTCAAACTCACCAGTTGCTCCTCAGAAACCCCATACAGGGCCACTATGAGTCAGAACCAACTCGACAGCACTTAACAACAAGAAGCCAGAGCAAGGCATATTGGTGTTGCAGCCGCTAAGCACAGAGTTGCTAAACACAGGGCAGCTCTATGGGGCAGGATCCAGAGACTAGCGCTCATAAAGAATGGTACTGTTGTTGCAAAGTGACAAGTTCATTCCGACTCAGCGACACTGCACAGGGTTTCTGAGGAGCACTGGTGAGCTTGAACCACCGACCTTTCGGTTCAAACCAACCTTGCAGTCCTGCGCATTGACCCACAGTGGCACACCACCCATGGGAACAGTTCTACTGTCCCATGGGTGGCACTGAGTCACAATTGACTTGAAGGGGCTCTGGTAGGGTAGTGGTTACGAATCGGGCTGCGAGCCACAAGGTCAGCAGTTCGAAACTACCAGCCGTTCCGCAGGAGAAAGATGAAGCTTTCTGCTCCCGTAAAGATTTACAGCCTCAGAAACCCTGTACAGGGTCACTATGAGTCGGAACCGACTCCACGTACTTAACAACAACCACAAAAGCTTTTTTGATCTACAAAGGCCCTGTCTGGAAATCACCAGGGGCACCCAGAGCAGGTGTGAGACTTGGAAGGACAAGGTGTGTGCTTACTCAAGTGCAATAGGACTAGTCAGTCTCCTGTAAGCAGGCCAACAGGCACACATACCACACAGATCCATGTGCACCACACACACACACAGACGGCAGACACAAACCCCACACCCTTACATCACATTTACCACACTTACTCACAACACCCCTGTTCTGCTGTTCTGCAAAGAAGGGCAGGCAGGCAGAGCACTAAGCCTCAGGAGCAGCAGCTGTTGGAAGGATTAAGCCTGCTCCTCTGAGGAAGGCTGACTTCCTGTTAAAGCCCTTCAGCCACCCCCCCTCCTCCTCCCCTCTTACTTCCCACCCCCCACCTCTCCCCTTCTCTCCTCTTACTTCCCCACCCCCATCCCTCCCACTCTCCCTCTAACTCCCCCCCCTCCACCCCTCCCCCTGCCCCCTCTTACTCTCCACCCTCCACCCTGTCTTAGCCAGCAAAGACACAGAGCAGCAGGAGACAGAAATGGAAGAAGGCTTTGGAGAGCTATGAATAAACAGGCTCTCAAACTCCCAGGTGACAAAGCAGGGGAAGGGAAATCCCTGGTGGAATGAGCCATCACCACTCCCTGCAGACAGGAGCTCTGGGGCCACGCTTCCTTACCTGTGGCTCCAGTGTTGTCATTGTTGGGTGCTGTCCTGTCAGTTCCCACTCACAGCACTCCATGAACAACAACGAAACACGAAACACTGCCTGCTCCTAACCACCCTCACAATGGTCAGTGTCGGTCCATCTCTTTGAAGGTCTTCCTCGTTTTCACTGACCGTCCACTTTACCTACCATGATGTCCTTCTCCAGGGACTGGTCCCTCTCCT
>NW_006408718.1:367957-378877 GCF_000296735.1 Chrysochloris asiatica
GACTTGAACCTCTGGAAGTTTTCTGTCAATGTATGCTTGCAGCCATTTCTGTATTACCTTTAGCAAAACTTTACTCACATGGGATATCAAAGAGATTGTCCGATGATTTCCGCATTCCGTTGGTCTCCTCTCTTCGGAATGGGAACAAATGCGGATCCATTCTAATTAGTGATACCAAAAGAGAAGTTTAGAATTATCACCTTGTGGGAGACCGGGCTACACCTGTCTGACAGTGGAGCTGTCTGGTTGTTATGATGCTACACAGGACTCAGTGGAGTTTCCAGACTAAGACAGACTAGAAAGAAAGGTCTCGAGATCTACTTATGCAAATCAGTCAATGGAAACCCTATGGATCACAGGAGTTCAATCCACAGTTAATCATGAGGGTGTGCGATGTATCAAGTTCACAGTTGTTAGGGTGAAATGAGACCAGACAGACACCGTCAGAACACGTTCATTCCTCACAGAATTAACAGCCAACAACATCATCAGCCAAGGTTCCCTAAACTTAACTCCCATCCCAGGGTGGGAAGTAACAATTACACCCACATGTGCCCCACTTGACACCATGGATGAGGAACCCTGAAATCTCTCTGAGGGTTAATATGTTGTTATTATTGTTAGGTGCCATTGGTTCTAACTCATAGCGATCTTATTTACCACAGAACAAAACACTGCCCAGTCCTGCATCAAATCACAATCATTGTTAAGCTTGAGCCCATTGCTTGGCGGAGGACTTCCTCTTTTTCACTAACCCTCCACTTTGCCAAGCATAATGTCCTTCTCCAGGGACTGACCCCTCCTGACAATATGTCTGAAGTATGAGACACAAAGTCTGGCCATCCTGGCTTCCAAGGAGCACTCTGGCTGCACTTCTTCTAACATAGATTAGTTTGTTCTTTTGGCAGTCCATGGTACTTTCAATATTGAGTATTGGCCTCAGACTGACATCTTTGCTCTTCAACACTACAAAGAGGTCTTGTGTGGCAGATTTGCCTAATGCATTAAGTTGTTTGATTTCTTGACTGCTGCTTCCTTGAGTGTTGGTGGAGCCCAGTTCACACAAGCATGGGTTTATTTCAAAGAAAACATGTTTACACACACCTGCGCAATCAGTGGATGGCTGCAGACAAGTTCTCCCTCTTGTCTCCGTCGGCTTAGTGTACCTTCCAAAAAAGGTTCAATCAAATCAGTGACTTTAGAAGCAATCTGCTGAGCCACATTAAATTCAAGACAGGTCATTTCAGAAGGTTATGGCGACTGTTTTTTGGAAATCCAAAGGGGCAATCTTAACAGATTTTTTCAAAGTACACAGGACGACTGTGAGGGCTTAATAGGAAGAAATGTTATGAAAGTTGCTAGCTGCATTGGTGAGAAAAAGGCCAAGAAAGTTACGCCGAGAATTTTGTTTCCATCACAACAATGCCCCTGCACATTGTTCAAGGGTAGCAAAGGCTGTCTACAGAAGACTTACACTGAGAAACCGTACAGCAACCCCCTACAACCCTGATCATACCCCTTCAGACATCTGTTTGCTCTCAACACTCAAAGAGCAATGATAAAGAACCTGATTTGAATCCCTTGAGAATGCCAAAACTGCTGTTTTGACATCGCGTAAAAAGAAGAGTATTAAAAGACTCTGTTTTGCTTTTTATGCCGGAAGCGCTCTGCAGACATAGTGAACCAGACATGGTGAACATTCCTAAAACCCCACTGGACTTTCTGTAAGAAGTGTGGCAAGCCCCAACCCCACAAAGTGACACAGTACAAGAAGGATTCTCTGTATGCCCAGGGAAAGCAGCGTTAGGACAGGAAGAGAGTGGCTATGGTGGGCAGACTAAGCCAGTTTCCCGGGCGAAGGCTAAAACCACAAAGAAGGTTGTGTTGAGGCTTGAATGTGTTGAGCCAAACTGCAGATCTGATAGAATGTTGGCTATTAAGAGATGTTACCATTTTGAACTGGGAGGAGATAAGAAGAGAAAGGGCTAGGTGATCCAGTTCTAAGAGTCATCTTGTTTTATTATTAAAACAATAAAATCTTGATGTTACATTAAAAGGAGAGAGAGAGACTCTGTTTTCAGGTGTGCAGATGGGTAGAAAGCGGATGTTGTAAAGTGTTCAGAGAGCTGAGATCTGAAATGACTTCACATCCTTCACCTTTGTCCCCTTCTCCCCGCCCTAGACACATACCTATCTAGCTCCCCAAACCAGGAAAGCCGACTTTAAGAATATAAAAGCAATTTCTACGTTTACGTGGGATTAATATTTTATTGTGAATTAAGTGAAGGTTCACAGAGAAGATGATCGGTTTTTAAAAATATGGAATGCTTTCTATTTTTATATGCTGTTATCCTTGTGTAGGGCCCATGCTAATCTTCTCTGCATTGTTCCAGTTTTAGTAAGAATACTGCCAATGCAAGCACATCACTTCTTAAATTTCATTTAGACTCTGCTAAGAAGCACTGGGTAGTCCCAGTGTGGCCCTGTGGATTAATGCACTGGACCGCATAGTTGTTTGAATCGCAAGGTCAGAAGTTCAAATTCACCAGCCGCTCCTGAGACACCCTATTCAGGGTAGCTATGGGTCGGAACCAACTCAGCGTCACTTAACAACAACAACAGGAAGCACTGGAAATCCTGGTGTGGCGCGGTAATTAAGGAGCATTCTGGCTGCACTTTTTAATTTATTGGGAAATTTTTTAGCATTCCCTGACAGAAAAAAAAAAAAAAAAATCCAACAAAATCATATCAAATAGCACAGAAAATCTGAAATCATATTTGTTGTTGAGCGCTGTCAAGTTGATTCTGACTCATAGCAACCCTGTATAGCGTTTCCGAGGAGCGAGTAGCTAGCTTGAACTTCCAACCCTGCAATTCAAACCGACCTTGCAGTCCAGTGCATTAACCCACAGCGTCACACCAGGTCCTAAAACACAGTATCTAAGCACAGTTCAAAGCTACGATGACTTAATCTGAGTGTAGTTCCCAGGAAAGGCGTTTGGGGGCGCCACTCTGACTACTGGGGGAGGGCACCGCCTCTGTAACAGCTCTCTGCGAAACAAACGCTGAAAGCTATTTTCACTTTTGCCTTTTTTCGACACTTTTCACCTTTTTTGTTATTATTCATGAATATGAAAATGGTCTTCTGATTTCTTGGAGTAAATGAAACAGGAAATAATGTAGGTTTTTCGTAAACGCAAAACGGTGTGCAGCAAACTTGCCAAAAGAGGGAGATACTTTGCAAGGATACCTCAGGCTTTTCAAACACAACTGCAGGACAGCAGAGGGTCGAAGCTCCCCTCTGTCACTGTGCAGAGACCCTGACTTAACCTGTAACCTTGGAGCCTGGCACACAGCAGGCACTCAATAAGGGTTTGCTGAAATACAGTGGTCTGGGAGGAAGGCTAACATAACTCGTTCATGTTTACCTGTTTCCAAACTGTAGCAAGCATCTGTTGCTCACTAGTGGTATTAAAGCTTAGGGAAGGCGGAATGTTTGCCCTTTAGCAAGTCTGGGGCCATTCCTTCGGTTGAAACTCACAGCTCCCCAGAACTTCAGAAATTACTCCCCACCCACCCCACCCCGGAGGCTAGCCCTTTAAAGGAACACTTGTTATAGTTAAGTGCCTGGATCAAGTCAGTTCCGAGGAGCGGCTGGTGAATTTGAACCATCGGCTTTGCAGTTCAAACCAACACCGTGGTCCAATGCTTATACTACAGCGCCACACCAGGAATCCAAAGGGGCATGAGATACATCCAAAAAGCTCCCTGGTGGAGGTGTAGGATAAGCACTGGACTGCTAACCACAAGGTCGGCAGTTCAAACTCATCAGTCCCTTCCTTGGGATAAAGATGAGGCTTTCTTTTCTGCTACTATAAAGATTTACAGGCTTTATAGGGTCATTATGAGTCAGAACTGGCCCCATGTCATTGTATTTGATTTTCTGGTAGATGTACCAATTAGGCAGTCTCGCCTGTCTTTCTGGTTTAAGAGACCCACATTCCTGCTTTGCATAGGTGCTTGAATTTTAAACAAATAACCTGAAACGCAAAGAACCACTTTAACCAACAGGGTTTCAAGGTACCTGGGGACCAAGTTGCTACATTTCAAATCTTCGTTCAAAAGAATCTAATTAGTGGGAGTTGGTCATCTGGCTTGTAGTTTAAGGGGGGGCAGGACTGCCCAAGCTCCTAAACCCACCTATGAGACAGCCACACCTCTCTGTGTGAGAATAGTTGAAGCTCTCAAACCTCTAGCAATCCAACTGGGCCATCAGATGCATGGTCCTGGGCCTGTGCTTAGAGCCACAACCTGACAGTCAGCCAGCCACCCTCCAGTCAATTCTACCTTATGGTGACCCCAAGAGTGTCAGAGAACTGTGCCCCACAGGGCTTCCATAGCTGATTTTCTGGAAGTAGAACACAAGGTCTTTTTTCCAGGGTACCTCTGGAAAACCTCCAACCGTTCAGTTGGCACTCTAGCAAATTCACCATCTGCATTCACCTGGGGATTCTGCTATGCTGTTGTTGTTGTTAGGTGCCATCGAGTCGGTACTGACTCATAGTGACCCTATGCACAGCAGAACGAAACACTGCCCGATCCTGGGCCAACAAAAAACCCTATACAGGGTGACTAGGAGTCGGAAGTGACTCGGTGGCAAACCAACAACAACCACCAGCTATGGTAATCCTAATCCAAAACCTGTGGAGGAGATTTTAAAGTACTTGGCTGCAATTGGAACCACCAGCAACTCTGAGCGAGAAAGATGTGGTAATCAGCCTCCATAAATAGTCAGTCTTGGACTTTCTATGGGTTGGTTCGGCTCTGTCCTATGGGAGGGTCAAATGAGTGGAAATACTCAAGGACAAATGGACATAGCTGTGGCTATAAACCCATTGGGAGTTGGGTTTTCTGAACCAGTCACTTTCGTGATATCAAAAGAGCAGATTAGGTGCACACACACAAAAAAAAATCCCACAAAAAAACAAGCACAGATGAAAGGGAAGACACACGTCTCTTGGGGGTCTGCTCCAAGAACTCTGAGTAGAACCTAGAGCAACATAGACAAGGATTTTCCCCCAGAGCGGACAAAGAGATTTTCCCTGGAACACTGCCCTGCACCTGGACTCCTAACCCGCTAGATGGAGTGCCGGTGTGGTGCTTTAGGATAAGCACTGGACAGCTAACCACAAGGTCAGCAGTTCAAAGCCACCAGTCACTCCACAGAAACCCTATACACAATTGCAATAGTGGTTACAAGAGTCTTGATGTGGCACTGTGGGTTAATGCGCTGGACTGCAAAGTTGTTTAAAACGCAATGTCGGTGGTTCAAGCTCACCAGTCGCTCCTCAGAAACCCTATACTGGGTCACGATGTTGTTGTTGTTAAGTGCTGTTGAGTCAATTTTGACCCATAGCAACCTTGTATAGGGTTTCCAAGGAGCAGTTGGTGAGCTTGAACCACTGACCTTGCAGTTCGACTTTGCAGTCTGATGCATCAGCCCACAGCACCACACACGATAGTAGTTACAAATTGGATTGCTAATCTCATGGTCAGCATTCGAAACTACCAAAGGTCCCTTGGGAGACAGATGTAGTTTTCTGCTCCCATAAAAATTTATAGCCTCGAAAACCCTATACAGGGTCACTGTGAGATGGAACCGACTCCATGGTACAAAACCACCACCACCAAAAAGTCCCTGTTCTGCTGAAACTACCCTGAGCTCATCACTGTCCTAATCCCTACAAATCTCACAAAACCTACTTCCTTCATATTTCAAGCAGTATAAACAGTAGAAGATTGATGCTTTTGACTTATGGTGTAGGAGGAGAATATTGAAAGTGCCATGGGCTGCCAAAAGAAACAACAGATCTGTGTTGGAGGAAGTGCAGCCAGAGTGCTCCTTGGAGGCCAAGATGGCCAAACTTCATCTCTCGCACTACGGACATGTTGTCAGGAGGGACCAGTCGCTGGAGAAGGATATCATGCTTGGTTAGGTGGAGGGTTAAAGAAAAAGAGGAAGACCCCCAGCGAGATGGATTGGCAAAGTGGCAGCATCAGTGGGCTCAAGCATGGCAACAATTGTGAGGTTGGCCCAGGATTGGGCAGTATCTTGTTCTGTTGTGCATAGGGTCACTATGAATCGGTACCAACTAGATGGCAACAACGTGAGTCAGAACCAACTTGATGGCACGTAACAATGCAACAGCAACGTCCTAAATGAGCCCTGGTGTGCTACTGTAGTTAACAGCAAAGTCAACAGCTGAAACCTGCCACTCGTTCTTGGAAATCCTATACAGCATCGCTGTAAGTCAGAGTTGACTCGATGACACACAGCACCACTACTATGTCTCCTGAAAGGTGGGAAAAGGCATCTCTGCTTGTTAACACCACCTATGAGGGGTGTTTGTTACACCATCGCCAGGTAGGCAACTAATACAGCTTGCATCCAAAAAGTCCCTGTTCTGCTGAAATTACCCAGCGTTGGTTTTGCTGAGCTCATCACTGTCCTGATCCCTACAAATCTCACAAAACCTACTTCCTTCATATTTCAAGCAGTATCAACAAAACCCTGCTTGCCTTAAACTTGTAGTATTTTTAGCCTGTCCTTTGATGAACTCTTTTACTTGGCTGCACTAGAACACAGAGAACAGTTCGCCATGGAAACCATAAGGAAGTTCATTTTAAAAAATTATGAGCAGCATATAAACAAAGCAGAACAAACCAGAGGCCACTGCTCTGCACTCAACAACCTCAATTGCCTTTGATTCTCCAGGAAACCTGGGGAGTATTTCTACAGAGCTGTGCGCTTCCGCCTAACAAGTTACCACTCTAGACACACAGTCGGCAGTCCATACAGGGTGTTTGGCCACCAGCTAGTATCAATCCTCAGCTAAATGCCACCTTGACTCCTAGACTCTTCCCGGTCCGGAGGGCAAGGCTGGAAAGGCACTAAAATAGGAAACTCGCAAATGAGGAAGAAAAGAAAAAGTAACTTCACGAAGTTGCTTCGACCCACAACGCAGCATACAATGGCCACAGTACGTTGAATCCATACCGGCAGAACCCCCTAACACACACCTGTTTATATTAACGAAGGTCCACAGCCGCCCGCCAGGAACCCCGGAATACCTTGCTGGGACCCAGGTAGGAGAAAGGCCGGCAGGAGCCCGCGGGATCCGGGAGTGACCTGTTGCTTGAGGCTCAGGCTTCCCGACCTTTCCCTCCACATCGCCGCCGGACTGCAGTTTCTGTCCCAGCTCCCAGCTCAGCAGTATAGCTCCCCGGCTTCCGACACAAAGGGCAGAGCCGGGGCGGGCGCGCGAAGCTCCAAGACTCGAGGAATCTCCACCGGGGGAGGGGTGGCCGAGTAACTAGGCTGCTCTGAGCGCTTCGGTGCCGAGTTTCCGCCGCAGCTCCTGCCCGGCACCAATCAAGTACCCTCCCGGCACGGAACGGGGACCATCCAACCCCGGCGTGGAGTCCGGGCCGTTGCACCCCCAGACCAGATCCCCAGGCCCCTCTTGACACGGGCTTTTGAGGAAAGTGAACCCCCAGCCCCCGGCTTTCCCGCCGTCTCGGTACTCGTCTCAGCTCCACGCGCCCCTTTGTTGTTCCGGCAGGCACCGACTGGCAGGAGGCGCCCCAAGCACCCCAGTTCTCGATCGGGCGAACGCCGGAGGTCCCTGCGTCGTACACCCGAACGAGGAGGAAAAGTGGTGGTGTTTGGAGCCAGGTAGGCGTACCCTCTCCCCTGGACAAGGAGGCGCGCTCCCACTTTGCACCCCATGGCAAAGATGCCTGGACTCCCACTTCGGCGGGGTCCTGCCCTCTCCCCTAAGTCCGCGTGCACTAAGCACTTCATTTGCAAACCAGGGGAGCTCTGCCCTCTCGTACCCGGAGTAGGGATGCTGAGTTCCCCGCGTCTCCAAGTCATCCGCAGTGCTCCCCACTGGCAGAACAGCCCCCAATGCCCTGGAGAGTCTCCCTGGTCCTTCGCCCTGCAGAGAGAGCTCCCTCGCCCTAAACCTGTCAAGTCACAGCCACCGGCTACCCACAGCGGGAAGCAAAAAAGACACAAGCAGCGGGGAAAGTTTGCGCGTGTGCGGGTCCTCCAGGCGCCCGGGCCACCTCACCGCCAGCAGCCCCTCTGCCCACGGGCCCCTCTCCCGGCTCGCGCCACCTGGCCGGAGGCCGGGAAGAAAGCGCCCAACGAACCTCTGGGCTCCCTACTTTCAGGAACGGGATGCGCCCACCCCCACCCTGGGCTCCAGACGCTCCCCGGGGTCCGGGATCACTCACCTCGCGCCCCCGCCGCCAACACGGCTCCCATGCCGCTCCGGTGAGTCTGCCTCGCCCCGCCCTGGCCCATGAATGATTTATGAGCCGGCAGTGGGGACCCTGGGCCGCCAACGGGAGAGCCCGCCCCGCTGCCGGAGAGCCCGCCCCGTTGTAGCCTCCTCGGCTCCCGACCAGAACCTGCGAGCCGAGCCGCTGGGATGAGAAGGTTTCCGTAAACGTACTCACAGCCAGCGGGAGAGCTGAGCGCGCGGCCAGGTGCCGGCTGGGAAGCTGGCTCGGGATCTTAAAGACCTAGGGTTCCAGCCGCTTAGCCTGGGACTCTGGACTCACTCCAGATCTCACCGGATGAGCTGCTCTGCACAGCAATCCAGCACACCTCTTAGGACCTGGGCTGTGTCCATTTCCTGCCTGCCCAACCCTCCCGCCCTTCTCTCAACACCCAGGTCTCCTTCACCTAGACAGGGACCTCTACTGGGAACAGCACATCCTAAAAAACTGCTTTCTCGCTCTCCTGTTCCAACTCCAACATGCCTCGACTCCTCCGATCGCTTTAAACACTTCTTTTGCCAGTTTCCAATGCACTTTCTTTAAAAGCAAAATCACTTGGCTCCTTAGCATGTACTAAGCACAGTGCTAGCTGGAGCTATCAAAACGTGAATATACACCCTCAAGTATCCACTATGGCACGAAGCACTGTGTGCCTTAATTACTCATTCCGTTTCAGCCTTCACTGACATCCCCAGAGTCTTTGCCCCGCTGCCAAGCTGAGTGGTGAGAACCTTTGCTTTCCTCCCCTACACCTCTTACTTCACTACCCACTTACTGTCTTGAATTGAGAATATTGGCTGATGGGAGAAAAAAAATGGATGGAAGAACGGCGCCTTCAAGATGGTGCTATGTAAGTATTTGAGTGGTGGATGGATGGATGGATGGATAGACTCAGTAGCTCTCTCACTGTATAATCTAGCATGAAAGAGATACTGGTGGAATTGGCTGTTTTTCAAGTTTAACATTATCTTGGATTTGCACTTCTCCAGGTCAAGAAATGGTCATTCCAGAAACTCTGAAAACCACACTGCAGGCATGGAAAGGTTAGGCGGCACCCAGAGGTTTCTAATTAGGCCTGCTGTTTTCTCCCTAGGAGCCCGGGTGGCACAGTGAGTTAGCAGCGCAACACCACAAGGTCCCACTGTGCAGGAGAAAGATGAGGTTGTCTGCTTTACTCTTAGGAACCCTAAGGAGTACTTCAATTCTTGAGGCACACGAGCCTTTTTTCCCCTCCTGAGAGCTTCAAGTCCTGGTCCTGACCCTTTGTATCACTGTGACCTTTGCTACTTCACCACAATGAGCCTCAGATTCCTCATGCATATCTTTCAGAGCTCATTTTTGTTAAGGATGATAATTGTTGTTATTAATAGTTTCACTAAAGAGTAATATTGTTATCATGACTAATTGTGACGGTCACAACTGTAATGGTAGAAGTTTTGTAACAAAAGGTGGGGAGTAGTTAGTCTTACATTCCAGGAACAGAGGAACCTAGGACCATTAAGGGAGAAAAGTACGAGCAGAATGGGGACCCTATCCAGAGAAGCAGTGACACTAGAGATGGAGGCAGAGATGACGACATGGAGAGCTAGAGCAACTGAGGTCTCTAGACTCATGGAAAGAAAGGGACTAAGAGCTGGCAGCCAGGAGACAGGCTTGCAGAATGTGCCCTTTGGTTGTTTAAATGATTATATATTTCTGAGTGTTTTTGTGTACATTCCTCCCACACACACAAACACACACATACACACACACACACACAAAAACACCCAGAGGGAATAGAAGCAAACACTGTTGAATGATGATGCACAGAGGGTGTTATAACCATTGCAATGAAACGAAATACAATACGATAAGCGTAAAACCAATGGTCTCCCATGTAAACTATCATTTAATCTACAATAAAAATTAAAATTTAAAAAAAAATAGTTGCACTAAAGTCAGCCCCTGACTCATAGCGACCCCATGCCCAATAGCCCTGCCTGCACCAGCCCCATCCTGTTACGGATCAGAATGCTGTGATCCACTGGGTTTTCATAGGCAGATTTTCAGATGTAGAGTGTTAGGACTTTCCTCCTAACCTATCTTAGTCTGGAAGATCCACTGAAAGCTACTCAGCCTCATAGCAACACATGAGCCTCCCCGGACACAGAGGTGGTGGGAGCATATGAAGTGTACTGTACTGACCAAAAAGGGAACCGTGTCTCCTACAAGGAAAGCAAGATTTCGACTACCATTGCCCTAATAACATGAACTACAGTATCAACAACAGCAACAGTGGTGGTATCAACCCTTAATGAGTGCTTACTATAAATGAGGCATTGTGCTAAGTGCTTCAAGTGCATTATTTTACATAATCTTAAGGGCAACCGTTTGAGATCATACTGTTATTGATAATACAGACATGTTGTTATTGTTAAGTGCCGCTGAGTCACAAGGCAGCTTCAGAAGACAATGTCAAATGTTATAGTTATAAAGAATGTGCAAAGATCTGGAGTTACAAAGCACAAAGGGAAGAACACGCTCAGCATTTCTAAAGCTGAGGGAACTGAAGAAAAATTCAAGCCTCAGCTT
>NW_006408718.1:381012-392505 GCF_000296735.1 Chrysochloris asiatica
ATTAGAGGAGAATATTAAAAGTACCATGGACTTCCAAAAGAACAAATAAATCTGTGTTGGAAGAAGTACAGCCAGAATACTCCTTGGAAGCCAGGATGGCCAGACTTTTGTCTCCCATATTTTGGACATATTAGCTGGAGGGACCAGTCCCTGGAAGAGGACATCATGCTTGGTAAAGTGGAGGTTCAGTGCAAAACAAGAAGGTCCCCAATGAGATGGATTGGCACACTGGCATCAGCAATGGGCACAAGCGTTGCAGCAATTGTGAGCTTGGCACAGCACTGGGCAGTGTTTCTTCTGTTGTGTGTAAGGCACTATGAGTCAGAATCAACTCAATGGCTCCTAACAACAACAACACAACAAACAGAGAACACAATAGTAAGACACCTGTCCTGGTTTGCAGGTATATTATTCTGACCATTTCTACTGTTTACTGGGGGAGGGATAATGTGTTTATGCAGTCAATAAACATGGTGGCATATGATCCTTTAATTCTTCAGAGAAACCAAGTTGTGTCACAATTACCCACAATTCCCTGCCCTATTAAGACTAACATTTGTGTAAGAAACAGCCAATGAGAGAAGGAAAAAGAAAGGCACACTCATACAGAGAGATTAACTGCAATTCATCCAGTTTTGAGTAGAATGACTTCGTGCAGGTCAAGGTTCTCCTATAATTCTCCCCTAAATGTTTTACCTTATGGTTTCCTGTTCATCTCCATTTTCCCCCCCTTGCCTCTGGGTCTGGATGCCAAAAATAGCACTGCTGGTGTTTAATAACCAAAAAGCCAAAAGAACATTCTTCTTGTACTTCCAGCACCTTCAGGTAAGATTTGCAGCTCATCTATCAAGCCCACCACATACTAATTCAAGGCGGGAGAGAGGGCATTTCCTCTGCTCCAGAACAAAGGGAGGGAAGAGAGCCAAGGGGCCAAGCTAAGGACCATGCCTCAGAGTTTGAATTCTGATCTCAGCACGTGGTAGAAGTTGGAAACACAGTCACCCTTTGATGAAGCTGGGGGAAATAGTACTACATTATATGCACCAAATATAGCTCCCAGGAATGGTTTCAAATAAATGTCGCCATCTCCAGGGCTGTCTTCTTCTATGCCTTTCACTCTGCTGTCAGTTTTAATATACATTAACTCATGGGACTTGACAATGTCCCTTCAAGACCCCATGGGGAAAGTGGGGGCCTCAGAAGGGCAGAGAATCAGAAAGCATTAGAGTGCTCTCTAAAAGAAGATGATGTCAATCTATCTGGGCCGGGCTGATGAAAGGAGATGGGGATAGGTCTCTAGTGATACAATAGTGAATAATTGCTATCAGGACTGACTATGAGTGTTGGAAATGTGAGTGTCGGACTGTGAGTGTTGGAAGTGTTGGTAGCAAAAGGAGGGGAGTGGTTGACTTTGCGGTCCAGGAGCGGAGGTCCCTGGGACCATCAAGGGAGAAGAGCAGAGTGTGGGACCCTACCCAGAGAAGCAGTGATGCCAGAGATGGAGGCAGAGATGTGGAGAGATGGAGCAACTGGGGGACTGTAGACCCAGAGAGGGAGAGGGGCTGTGTGCTGATGACCGGGGGGTGGGGACAGGCTTGTAGTGTATACCCTTTGGTTGGTTGATGATGCATGGAAAGGATTGTAACCATGACAATGAAACGAGATACAATAGGATGAATGTAAAGCTAATGTTCTCCCATGTAAACTATCACATAATTCACAATAAAACATTAAAAAAAAAAGAAGAAAAGGATGTTCCATCTTTGTAAATGTTATTGTATTGTGAGATTGATGAAGGAGGTAGCAGGAAAATCTCACCATTTCTGATTCTATGGTTGTCAATTTTGATCATAGTCCATAAAAGATTCGCCTAAGAACTTGCAATTTACACAACAGTGAGATTTATATTCATGTGAAGTGGTATTTCACCCCTCTGGGAATAATTATTATTATCACCTTTCTCTAAAGAACTACTAATTTATGCTTATCCCCCCACTATCTGAAAGTACTTATTAAACATCTGTTACTCTGTCATTCAGTCAGAGATAATTACTTAGCACCTACTCGGTGTCAGTAGTAAGAGACTGTGCTTAACTGATATGACTTCTAATCCACAATGTCCTTATGAATAAAAATAGTTTTCTTAACTCTTGTTTCTCCTCATATTTACCCTTTACTTATCTCTTCAAAGTGAGACTTGACTTTGAAACATTATTTCTATAAAATTCTGCTTTGCTTCATACTTTACCAGCTACCTAAGACACAAGAGGTAGCTCCATATGATCAACATTGGACTGAGAACCACAAGGTCTGCGGTTTGAACCCACCATTGCTCCATGGGAGAAAGATGAGGCTTTCTACTCCCCCGAAGATTTAAAGTCTCAGAAACTCCATGCAGGGTTGCTATGAGATGGAACCAACTTGATGGCACTTAACAACAACAAGACAGAAGAAGTGATGCATTCGAATTGTGGTGTTGGTGATGACTAGTAAGTATACTGTGGACTACCAGAAAGATAAGCAAATCAGTCTTAGGAGAACTACAGCCAGAATGCTCCTGAGAAGTCAAGATGACTTGACTGTGGGTTTCTTACTTTGGACACATCATTAGGAAAGATTCTTCGCTAGAAACAGACATTGTGTTTGGTAAAGTAGAAAGTCAGTGAAAGCAAGGAAACACTTCCATCACATGGATTGACAAGAGAGCCTCAACAATTGGTTCAAACATATCAGAGATCTTGGAGATGGTACAAGATTTTCTTTGTTAGATATGGCATCACCAGCTCAACAGTAGCCAACAACAGCAACCAAAATCTATGAGGAGACATTGATGTTAAACCCAGTAACATTTATGCTCATGAAAACATTTTCATCAGCACAATGAAAGTGTTGGATTAGTATCCAACCCAGCTGCTACTATTAGTGGCAGTGTGATGTCCAGTCAGTCCTCATTCATAGTGACCCTGTATAGGGTTTCAGAGGCTGTAAATCATCATGGGAGAGCAATGCTTCACCTTTCTCCTGCAGTTACTTCTGCTAGAGAATGATAAAAAGAATAGCTGTGGTTTTGGTGTGATGGAAAGAGTACAGAGATATGGGTTCAAACAGACATCAGAATGAATCCTAGTTCTGCTGTTCCGTTCACCATTCACTCACTCACACATTCATTTATTCCTGAAGTCAACAAATGTTGATTGAGCACTTTCTGCAGGCCTGATTCTGACCAAAGACAGCCTTCTCTGAACTTCTCACCTTGTAGAGAAGACTGCAAGTCAACAAATCGACAGTCAAGCTGGCAGTCTAAACCTTGAATTAGCTACTTAGTCTCTGAGAATTTCAGTTTCATCTAGAAAATAGAGGTTTTTGTGAAGATGAAACCAGGTGAGGTATGCCAAGGGTCTGGCACACAGCAGGCAATAAATGATAACTGGTATACCTGCCCCTTGTATTACTCTAGAGAGCTCTCTTTCATGCCCTATCCCCACTTATGTCCAACTGAATAAATTAGGAATGCAGATCTATTGATTCCAATAGTTTAAATGTTCATTCCACAAATATTTACAAATTACATCTTGGGAATTTGTGAGACTCCAGGTCAGAAAGATGGAAGGAACTGTACATATTCTGACTTCTTCTCTGTCAGAGAAATTGTCCAAGACTAAGAAATGGGCTAAGAAGATGACTTTCAGTAGAATGAGGGATGTGATCCGGAAGACTTTCCAGGAATTTCTGGATTCTACAGAGATGTGTGTTTCTCTGCTATTCATAGTCACTGAAGCCCTTTCAGTGACTAAATATTTGGAAGTAGTTCATCACTCCTTCTTCCTACTCTGTCTTCTTCTGGATGCTCATCTGAGGCCTGTCCACCATGGATGACCCTGCTGGTATTTAAAGTACCCGTGGCATAGCTTCCAGAATCGCATAAAAACAGGCGACTTTATCTGTGCTTTATTGACTATGCATAGGCTTTCAATTGTGTGGATCATGACAAGCTATGGACAACATTGCGAAGTATGAGTATTCCGGAACACGTAATTGTGCTCATGAGGAATCTGTACATGGACCAAGAGGCAGTTGTTCGAACAGAGCATGGCAACACTGAGTGTTTTAAAATTAAGAAAGGTGTGCAACAAGGTTGTATTCCTTCCATACTTATTCAAACTGTATGCTGAGCAAATGGAAACAGTCGCTGGAGAAGGATGTCATGCTGGGTAAGGTGGAGGGTCAGAGAAAAAGAGGAAGACCCCTAACGAGATGGATTGGCCAGGTGGCATCATTGATGGACTCAAGTGTGGCAGCGGTAGTGAGGTTGGCCCAGGATCAGACATTGTTTCGTTCTGCTGTGCATGGGGTCGCTATGAGTCGGTTCCAACTCAATGGCACCTGACAACAACAACAACAAATGAAGAAATACATGGCATCAGGATTTGAGGAAGATTCATTAACAACCTGTGATATGCAGATGATACAACCTTGCTTGCTGAAAGTGAAGAAGACTTAAAATATTTACTGATGAAGATCAAAGAGCACAGCCTTCGGTATGGATTGCATCTCAATGTCAAGAAAACAAAAATTCTCACCACTGGACCAATAAACAACATTCTTATCAATGGAGAAAAGGTTGAAGTTGTCAAGGACTTCATTCTTCTTGGATCAACCATCAACACTCATGGAAGCAGCAGTCAAGAAATCAAATGATGTATTGCATTAGGCAAATCTGCTGCACAAGACCTTTTTAAAGTGTTGAAGAGCAAAGATGTCAGCTTGAGGACTAAGGTGCGCCTGACCCAAGCCATGGTATTTTCAATAACCTCATATGCATGTGAAAGCTGGACAGTGAATAAGGAAGACCGTAGAAGAACTGATGCTTTTGGTGTTGGAGGAGAATATTGAAAGCGCCATGGGCTGCCAAGAACCAACAGATCTGTGGTGGAAGAAGTGCAGCCAGAATGCTCCTTGGCATTCAGCAAGGCCAAACTTCGTCTCTCATACTTTGGACATATTGTCAAGAGGAACCAGTCCCTGGAGAAGGATAACATGTTTGGTAAGGTGGAGGGTCAGAGAAAAAGAGGAAGACCCCCAGTGAGATGGGTTAGCAAAGTGGCAGCATCAATGGGCTCAAGCGTGGCAACAATTGTGAGGTTGGACCAGGACTGGGCAGTGTTTTGTTCTGTTGTGCATAGGGTTACTATCAGTCAGTACCGACTCGATGGCACCTAAAAACAACAAGAGAGATGTGTGCTTTGGATTATGCTTTTATTTATCAAGTTAGCCATGCCAATGAATGTTTTGCAGTAGAGATACAATTTGTTTCTTCCCTGTTGAAAAGATGAGTCCCTCCAAGGCATCTCATTGCCCTATAGGAGCACAGGTGGCTTGGTGGGTTATGTATTGGACTGCTAACCAAAAGATCATCAGTTTGGACCCACCGGCCTCTCCACAGGAGAAAGATGAGGCTTTCTGCTTCTGTAAAGATTATAGCCTCGGAAACTCTATACAGGGTTGCTATGAGTTGAAATTGACTTGATGACACTTAACAACAACAAGGATATTAAAAAGTTTTGTGGCTCTTACCAAAGGTTCATTTCAGGACTTCTGATGCCTGTGTAAATATCTGTTCTTCAAATGATCCTTCAAACCAATTGCAACATTTTATTGCTTCTCTCTTCCATTCATGGGATGAATAAAGTTTCTGATGTTTTCACCATATACTTGCCTTGGCATCAAGTTTTTAATTCCTAAAAAATGTCATTGAACATCTCTGTTGGGATTTTACATCTTGAAGGAGGCAAGTAGCCGATTGTAAAATTATATAATTAATAGTTTAATTAAAACTTGAATCATTTAAATGATTAACCCTAACCTTTTGAAAAGACTCTAACACTGATCCGGGATTATAATAACAGCCGTTGTGCTGGGACAGAAATGCTCCAAGTCTCACACAAAAGGTTCATGCAAAGAGTCTGTTCAACCCCCTGCATGCAACAATTCCATTTAGAGCAATGTTTGACTCAGGACTTCAAAAGACTGCAGGAAGCAAGGGAAATATTTAAAGGGCTAGATTTCAATAAACTCCTTTTGACTTCTGGGAATACAGTATGATTCATTGTTTTGTAATTAACATGTTTCTTAAATTCTTAAAGATCAAAGAAAATGACTAGGAAGCAAGATTAGATGTTTACAAAATGCATTGTTCCCTCTGCCCTGAGAATTTAAATAGAATTATGTCACCCAACAGAGATCAGGAAACATCAAGGCAGAATGGGCAATGGTACATACATATGTGCAGGAACTGTATTTTGAGATGGGATAAAATAGCAAGACGACTCAATCTTTTCTGATAATGTGGGTAAACTGTGAGTAGTGGTGGTGGTGGTGGTGGTGGTGGTGGTGGTTATATGCTGTGGAGTCAGAAAGCCTCATTTTTCTCCCATAGAACCTCTGGTAGTTGTGAACAGTTGACCCTGAGATTAGCAGCCCAACTTGTAACCACTATGCTACCAGAGAATGTGAGAGAGAGGTAAATTTCCATAAGGGTTTTCATGATCAGAGGAAGAAAACTTGATCTAAATCAGGAATCTTCATACTTGGCACTGTTGACATTTTGCTGATGCTCCATGTTATCCGTGGGTTCAGACTCAGAGCTACCCTATGTACAACAGAAGGAAGCGCTGCCCAAGGTCCTGTGCCTGCCTCACAATTGTGATGTTCCAGCCCATTATTTCATCTACTGTGTCAATCCACCTTGCTACAGGTCTTCCTTTGTTTCCCTGACCCTCTAACTTTACCAGGGACTGGTTCCTCCTGACAACATTTCCAAAGTACGTGAGATGAAGTCTAGTCATTGCGCTTCTGAAAAGCATTCTGGCTGTATGTTTTCCAAGACAGATTTCTTCTTTCTTTTGGCAGCCACGATATAGTCAGTATTCTTTGCCAACACCATAATTCACAGGCATCAACTTTTCTTTGGTCTTCTTTATTCATAGTCCAGCTTTCACCTGCATATGAGGTCACTGAAAAGGTCATGGTTTGGGTCAAGTGCACCTTGGTCCTCAAAGTGATATCTTTGCTTTTGAACACAAGCAAAGTCTTTTGCAGCAAATTTGCCCCATGCAATTTGTCATTTGATGACTTGCCTACTGCTTCCATGAGTACTGATTGTGGATCCAAGTAAAATGAAATCCTTGGGAACTTCAATATTCTCTATTTATCATGCTGCTGCTTATTGGCCCAGTGGTAAGGATGTCGGTTTTCTTGACATTGAAGTGTAATCTGTATGTAGTCTTTGAGCTCTATCACTAAGTGCTTCCAGCTCCCTTTACTTTCAGCAGGTAATGTTCTGTGTATCTTGGGTTGTTAATGATTCTTCCTCCAATTCTGATGTTGCATTCATCTTCATATTGACCAAGTGGAGATTACTCCACTTGGGCATTTGCTCAGTATACGAATATTCTCAGCATTCTAGGTTGGATAGTTCTTTGTTTCAAGGGCTATCGGGGAATCATAGGCTGATTAACAACATCATCTTTGGTCTCTACCCCAGTAGAAAGTACACTTTCCTCTCATGTCATGACCAAAAATGTCCCTGGGAGGCAAAATCAACCCCAGTTGAGAACTCATTGTTCTAGATCCAGAGTTGAGTTGCAGGAGTGGGGGGCAGGAGGTCACAGGTGACATTACTGAGCTTGGGAAGAGTTTGTCAGATACATGAAAGCAGGGATCCCTGGTAGCAATGGGGGCAAAAGATAAGGATTGTGGTTGTGACCTGAGGACCCTCACCTGCATACTCAGGTCATTTCACCTGTCGGTGCTCCCTACTTGGCCCTACCTTGCCCTACCTGTTCCTACCTGGCCTGTGTGTTTTCTTCTTCTAATTACAGGGTTATGGGACTTGACCAACACTGACTTTCTACCATAACCTTCTAAACAAGTCCACCAAGTAGGAATTATTAGCTCTGTTGGGCAGATGGAAAAGCTAAGGGCCAGAGCATGAATGAATTGTGCAAGGTAACAGGAAGGGTAGATCAAGACTCAGAATTTCAGACTTCTTATCAGGAGTCTTTACAATATGTGATACAATAGTGAATACTTGTTATCAGGACTGCTTGTGAGGGTTGGAAATGTAAAGGTAGACGTTTTGTAGCAAGGAGGGGGGTGATTAACTTTGCAGTCTAGGAGCAGAGGTCCCTGAAACCATCAAGGGAGAAGAGCGGAGAGAAGGACCCTATCCAAAGAAGCAGTGATGCCTGAGATGGAGGCAGAGACGATGACGTGGAGAGATGGAGCCGTTGGAGACTTTAGACACGGAGAGGGAGAGGAGCTGTGTGCTGACGACCAGGGGGCAGGCTTGTAGTGTATACCCTTTTGTTGGTTGATGATGCATGGAGGGGATTGTAACCAGGGCAATGAAACAATAGGATGAATGTAAAACTAATGTTCTCCCATGTAAACTATCACATAATTCACAATAAACCAACAACAACAAAAAAGAGTCTTTACAATATGGAAGGGAAGATTTGTACTGGGCAGATGTACAGGTTAAGACTGGTTGGAGCCCTGGACTTAATTGGAATGAATAGACCAACCTCTCATCAGCAGACCTTTCAGTACAAATTGCCCAGCAGCCAATAATGCAAGGATCTGAGGACAAAAAGACGTATTGTTGTTGCTGATAATTGCCACTGAGTCAGCTCTGACCATGGTGATAAAAACAATACTGCCTACTTTTACACCAGCTTCGTGATGTGTCAGATGTTTGAGCCCACTGGTGAGGCTACTGTGTCAGTCCATCTCCCAGAGAGCATTCCTCTTTCTCCTTGGCCTTCACTTGACCCAACATTCTGTCCCTTTCTAGCGAATGATCTTTCTTGATGACTTGTCCAAAGTAAGCAAGACAAGTCTTATCATCCTTCTCTAAAAAACATCCCTGTTGTATTTCTTCTAAGACAGGGTTGTTCTGCTGGCAGTCCATGGTATAGTCAATATTCTTTGCCATCAGTGCAAATCAACTGTGTCCGATTCTTTTTCTGTTTTCCTTTTGCATGGTCCGGCTTTTACATGCAAATAAAGTGATGGAAAAGACCATGGTTTGGGTCAGGAGTTCTTGGTCACCAAAGTGATGTCTTAGGTGGACAGCTGCTGCTGGTGGTGCGTTGTGGAATCGGTTCCGACTCGTAACAACCCTCCATAGGGTTTCTGAGGCTGTAAATCTTTACGAGAGCAGAAAACCTCATCTTTCTCCTGTGGAATGGCTGGTAGTTTCGAACGGCTAAGCTTGAAGTTAGCAGCCTGACTCGTAACCACTATGTTACCAGAGCTCCTTCCCTTTTATTTAAATCACATCATCTCCAGTGACAACCTGCTGTTGGAGAATTACAGAGCCAAGGGATTCTGGGAATGTAGTAGTCCTGGTGTGCCACTGGATCATAAGCCCTGGACCATAAAGTGGGTTTGAACTACAAGGCTGGCAGTTCAAATTCACCAGCCTCTCCTCAGAAACCCTATATAGGGTTGCTATAAATCAGAATTGACTTGACCACTTTTAACAATAACAATAAATTCACCTACACTTACAACCTTGCTTGCTGGAAGCAAACAGGACTTGAAATACTTATGAAGATCAAAGACTACAGTCTCTGGGATAGCTTGTACCTCAATGTAAAGAAATTGAAAATCTTCACAACAGGATCAATAAATAACATCATGATAGATGGAGAAAAGATTGAAGTTGTCATAGATTTCATTTTACTTTATCCACAATCAACGCTCATGAAAGTAGCAGTCAAGATATCAAGCAATGTATTCCATTAGGTAAATCTGCTTCAAAAGAATTCTCTAAAGTATTAAGGAGCCAAGATGTCACTATGAGGACTAAGTTGCTCTAAGTTGACCCAAGTCATGGTATTTTCAATCACCTTATAGTCATGTGAAAATTGAACAATGAATAATGAAGAGCATAGAAGAATCTATGTATTTGAATTATCATTTTGGAGAAGAACTTTAAAACGAATATTAAAAGTACCATGGACTGACAGAAAACAAATAAATCTATGTTGGAAGAAGTACAGCCAGAATACTCCTTAGAAGGCAGGATGGCTACACTTCATCTCTTGTTCTTTGAAAGTGTTGTCAGGAAGGGCCAGTCCCTGGAGAAGGACATCATGCTTGATAAAGGTGGTGGTGGTTGTTATGTGCTGTGGAGTCAGTTCCAACTCATAGCGACCCTGTACAGGGTTTCCGTGGCTGTAAATCTTTACAGGAGCAGAAAGCCTCATCTTTCTCCTGTGGAACAGCTCGTAGTTTCAAACTGCTGACCTTGCGGTTCGCAGCCCAATTCGTAACCACTATGTTACCAGAGTTCCTTTTAGGGTCATGGAAAAAGAGGAAGACCCCTCCCAATGAGATGAATTGACACAGTGACAGTCACAACGGGCTCAAACATAACAATAGTTGTAAGGATGGTGCAGGACTGGGCAGTGTTTTGTTTTGTTGTACGTAGGGTCGTTATGGGTCAGAACCATCTCAATGACTCCATGCAGCAAAACAAGTTCACCTGCATGGATTCCTCCACTTGGGCATTTGCAGAGGTGCAGGGAGGCACACAATTCTAGATGCTTCTGCTGAAGCTAGACAAGCACTTGTCAAGACTCAAACTTTAACTTACAAGTTGGCCTGAGCATAGAATGATTTAGAGAAATGAATAGAAGGACTATTAGTGAAATTGCCCATGAACTGAATCCGTAAGGGCCTTGTAGATAGCAGAGCTTCAGTAAATCTCAGGAGAACCCAAATGGTAACAATCGAAACTATAAGCTATTGTTGTTGTTAAGAGTCGTCAAGTCAGTTCCGACCCATAACGACCCTGTATAGGGTTTCCAAGGAGCAGCTGGTGAACTTGAACTGCCAGCTTTGCAGGTCAAATGGTTTTGCAATCTGGCGCCACACCAGGACATAAGCTCTTAAGAAGACATAAAGGTATAGAAAAAGAAAAAAAGTTTTTTGATAAAGGAAATGAGGGTGGATTGCTACAGTTTGATGAACTTGACCTATATTCATGGCGGTAGTAGTTCCAAATACTAACAGAGAGAGAAGGAGTCTTCACATCAAGTATCAACCCTATCCCCATTGTATACAGGGTAGATAGGGATGGGTAACTTAAGACGTCGATGTTGTTGTTGTTGTTGTTGTTAAGTGCCTTCTAGTTGATTCTGATGCATAGTAACCCTGTATACGGTTTCCAAGAAGCAGCTGGTGTGCTTGAACTATCGATCTTACAGTTTCAACAACTTTTCAGTTAGACATTGGCTACCTAAAATGTTGTTGTTGTTGTTGTTAGGTGCCATTGAGTCAGTACTGACTCACAGTGACCTTATGCACAGCAGAATGAAACACTGCTGGACCCTCACTGCTGTTGCCACATTTGAGTCCATCGATGCTGCCACTTGGCCAGTCCATCTCGTTAAGGGTCTCCCTCTTTTTCTCTGACCCTCCCAC
>NW_006408718.1:395749-399713 GCF_000296735.1 Chrysochloris asiatica
TCCCATGTTCTGTTCGAACAACTGCTTCTTGGTCTAGGTACAGATTTCTTAGAAGTACAATTAAGTGTTCTGGAATACTCATACTTCTCAATGTTTTCCATAGCTTGTCATGATCCACACAATCGAAAGCCTTTGCATAGTCAATAAAGCACAGGATAACCAGACTTCCTCCTACATGCTTTGGACATATTATCAGGAGGGATGATTCCCTACAGAAGGACATCATGCTTGGTAAAGTGGAGGGTCAATAAAACAATAAGACCCCCAATGAGATGGATTGACACAGTAGCAGCAATAATGAAACCAAGCATAACAACTGTGAGCATAGTTCAGGACCAGGGAGCTCTTCGTTCTAGGGTAAGTGGGTCCCTATGAGTTAGAGACGGCTAGAGGGCACCCAACAGTGTACCAGTGCTTGTAATCCCATTTGAGAATGGGGCTTTCTTTGTTATGCTGTTATTGTGAAGTGCCTTGGAGTTGGTTCTGACTCATAGTGACCCTGTCAAGGGTTTCTAAGGTTTTTAAATCTTTGCACAAGCAGAAAGCCTCTTCATTCTCCTGTGGTGGTGCTGGTGGACTTGAACCATCAGCTTTGCAGTTCTGCAGTCCAGTGTTCACCCTACAGAACCACTGTGCTTCCCTTGCCATGTCACTGAAACAGCCTTACTGTTATTGTTGTTGTTAGGTGCCTTCGAAACAGTGCTGATTCATAGCAACCCTATGCACGACAGAAGGAAACACTTTCAGGTCCTACACCAACCTCACAATCAGTGTCACTCTTGAGCCCATTGCTGCTGCCACTGTGACAATCCACATCACTGAAGGTATTCCTCTTTTTCTCTGACACTCCACTTTACCAAGCATGTTGTCCATCTCCAGGGACTGGTACCTCCTAATAATATGTCCAAAGTATGAGTGACAAAGTCTGGCCATCCTGGCTTCTAAGGAGCATCCTGGCTGCACTTCTTCCAATCCAGATTTGTTTACACTTTTGGCAGCCCTACTACTGTACAGGAGTCCTGGTGTGGCGCTGTGGACTAACGTGCCAGACTCCAAAGCGTTTGTACTGCAAGGCCGGTGGTTCAAACTCACCAGCTGCTCCTCGGAAAGCCTATATAGGGTCGGTATGGGTCCGAACTGACTCGACAGCACTTAACAACAACAACAACACTATTGTACAATATGTCTTAAATCCGTCTTTTTTGAGATATAAAAGAGCAGATTAAGCAAGCAAGCAAAGATGTGGGAAGACAGTTGCCACACCACATGGAGAGTACCAAGGAATGGAAAATTAGAAGCTAAAAAGAGAGAAAGCCCTTCCTCCAGAGCCAACAAAGAAAGGAAGCTTTCTCCTAGATCCAGCAACTGGAATTCAGACTTCTAGCCTCCTAACTGTCAGAAAATAAATTTCTGTTGGTTAAAGCTGAAAAAATAACAACAAAGTATCACAACCCTAGCTTGTTACCAGGCAGGAAAACAAAATGCTGATTTCACATGCCCAGATGGAACCAAAATACATTCCTAAAAGTGAACCCAATTTAGTATGTTCCTTCTCCCACTTTCTAGAATCTCCAGGCTCACTCCTTCTTCAAGTTCTTTGTCTTAAAGTCCCTCCAAGAGAAAAATTCTGCATTACCTACATTCAATATTTGCCATTTCTTTAGTTGTTCAGCATGCAATCCTTTCTCTAGGTGGGAGAGACGCTCCTTTGTGGGATGAAGTCCAACACTTCCCACCGAAACAAGCTCAGTTGCCATCAAATCAATTCTGACTCAGCGACCACACAGGAAAGAGACACCGTGTGGACTGGCCCCTAGTTCTGCCCCAAGGCTGTTATTTTTATAGCTGATATCTCTCCCCAGGAATGCCTGGCAGGTTCAAACAACCGACCTTCCAGTTAATAGCTGCACATTTAACAACTGCTTACCCAGGATGCCTTTCTACCACTAAAGGCAAAAGAACATTCCCCTGCCCACCTGTTACACGTCCTGCATGTTCCCTGGCATAGACCTGGCCAGTTGGCCGCTCCCTCTCAGGATGCTGACCTTGGAGCACAAGACGAAACAGGTAGGGTCAGTCACATGATCCTTGTGGGGTGGGGAATGTCAGGGACAGGCTCCAGTGACTTCCCCATTCCTTCTTTGTTGTCCAGCTTTCGTGGCAATGCCAGGATAGTCCAAAGTCCTCTATCAATTCCTTTTCCAATGAAGATGTGCCCAACAGAACACTGCCCCATCCTGTGCCACCCTCACAGGCCTGAGCCCATTGTTGCAGCCACTGTGTCAATCCATGTCATCAGGAGTCTGCCTCTTTGTTGTTGACCCTCTACTTTGCCAGGGACTGGTTCCTCCGGATAGCATGTCCAAAGTGTGTGAGGGGAAGTCTGGCCATCCTGGCTTGTAAAGTGCATGCTGACTGCACTTCTTACAACACAGATTCATTTGTTCTTCTGGATGACAATGGTATCTCCGATATTCTTCACCAACACCACAATTCACAACATGCATGTTGTTGTTTGTTGCCATCAAATTGGTTCCCACTCATGGTAACTGCGTAAAACATTGTCTTCACAAAGGTTGGTATGAGTGAGTGCATTGCTGAACTGTCCCCAGCTCTGCATCAGACAACACTCTCTTGAGATCCATATGGTTTTCATTGGCCAATTTTTTGAAAGCAGGTTGACAGGTCTTTTTTCTTAGTCTGTCTAAGTCTGGAAGCTCTACTGAAACTGTGTGTTGCTGGCAAATGCTGGTACATAGTTTTCAGTATCACAACAACACACTAGCTACTACAGAGTGATAAAGTGTGTTTTGACTTAATATTACAATTTAGGAAGTGACCACTTGATTTTTTGTTAATAGACACACTGCTGAGCTGCCCAGCAACGTCTTGAGTGAATACATCCTGAGTCTGATATTAAAACGAAGGAATCTGGCAAATGTCTGGATTTCAATAAGAAGTATATCAGAGGTTATACTAAGCTTTCCAGCTTTCTCCTTCCTGAGTCCTAGCTTCCACCCTGTTCCTGGTTTCTCGGGGCCACTCCGAGTGACCCACATTGGAGATGGCTTTGCTCAGGGTGTTGCAAAAACATCTCAAGTCATTGTGCATTCCTGCTTAGGAAGAATGACCCTGCAGCCTTCTGACATGTCCGTCTGTCCTCCACAGGGGCAGCTTTAGCAAAGAACGTGGCATTGGTGAGGGAGGAGGAATGCAGGCCTGAGTTCAGATCCTGTGTCTCCAGCCTGTGCTGTGACCTTGGATATAATCTGTTCCCCTGGGATTTGGACAAAACGGGAAGGAGGGCACCTACTCAACAGAGGGTTAGAGGATGTTAGGAAAGGGCACAGCTGGTGCTTGGATAGTTCCTCTGGGATCCTCTCAGAGGAGGAAGTCGCATGTGGTTCTCTGGATTCTGCCGTCTACACTCTCTATCCCAGGTTTGCAATCTCTGCCTCTCCTCATTGTCCTGTTAGAGAACCGAGTGGTGGTGGTGGTGGTCATGGTGGTGTACCATCAAGTCAATGCTGACTCATAGCAACCCTGTAATCTTTATGGGAGCAGAAAACCTCATCTTTCTCCTATGGAACAACTGGTAGATTCAAACTACTGACCTTGCAGTTATCAACCCAGCTCGTAATCCACTACACTACCAAAGCTCGTTTCTAGAACCCGGAGACACCCCAAATTAACCTGCTCAAGTTTCAGAAACTGCCCTACCTGAGTCGCAGCAGGCTCGTAGCTTCCTAGCCTCCCTGTTGTGTGTTGTGAGGTCTCCCCTTCCCTCCTGCCCCTGGCATTCTGGGGGTCCTAGAATCACATTGTTGTTGTTGTTGTCAGGTGCCATTGAGTCGGAACCGACTCATCGCGACCCCATGCACAGCAGAACGAAACAATGCTCGATCCTGGGCCAACCTCACCACCGCTGCCACCCCCGAGTCCATCAATGATGCCACCTGGCCGA
>NW_006408718.1:402533-404309 GCF_000296735.1 Chrysochloris asiatica
AGCTCATCTGAAACCTTTCCACCATGGGTGACCCTGCTGGTTATTTAAAACACCGGTGGCATAGCCCTCAGAATCACAGCAACTCAGACCACCACAGCACGACAGACAGACGAGTGGTGGAACCACATATGAGGCCATTTTTCCCCCTTCTGAGTGGCTGGTCCAGTTGGGAACTGCCTCCTCCCCTGGCTACCATTTCTGCGGTCTGGTGATGATGCCACGTGGCCCGGGAAGAATTTTGGAGACTTGGAGAACACCTGTCAGTCTTTCCTTGCCATTACCTTCTGTGATGGATTCAATGGTATCCCCTGCAAAGCACCTTTGAATTCCTGAGCCCTGTACTGAGAAGATGCCATCAGCAAGGTTAATGAAGATACCAGAGAAGGGTGTGTTCTGATCCTAATCCTGTCTGAGTGATGTCTTAGAAAAGAACAGACACTCACATGTCTCTGAGTCAAACACACTAGGGGGGAACACCGATGACATATGAAAATACATCTACAAGCAAAGGTTAGGGGTTCGAATCCACCCAAGGATCCCAAAGAAGAAAGCTTTGCTGATCTGCTACCGTAAAGACAACAACCAAGGAAAACTACGGAACCTAGTTCTAGTCTGTAACACATGGGATAACCATAAGTCAGAATCGACTCCATGACCATGGGGCTTGGTTCTTTAAGAAGGCTAAGGATCTGAGCGTGGACACTGAGCCAGCTGGTGTCTTCCCTAATGTCACACTGCCTGCAGCGGGGACTGCATAAACCCTAAGTCACTGACTCAGATCCCTTTCCTTTGCCCAGAAAGCCATCCTGTCTCCTTTCTTTTTGTTAAGTACCATGGAGTCAGTTCCGACTCATAGTGATCCTGTACAGGGTTTCCGAGGCTGTAAATCTACAGGAGAAGAAAGCCTCACCTTTCTCCTGCATAATGACTGGTAGTTTCAAACTGCCGACCTTGAGGTTAGCAGACTGATTCGTAACCACTACACTACCAGAGCTCCTTCACTTTAGGCAGGAAGACAAGAAGAAGAATCTAAGCATGCCAGGTATGCCTCCCTCCTCTTAGGGGTCAACACTGCTGTTTCTGGCTCATTGGCTCCTGTTTCCCTCACTGCAAGTTAATGAATCCCATTGCTCCTGACTTCAGAGGCAACAGCAAGCCAACATCAGCTTGACCTGACACCAGGGAGAACAATGGAATCAAACAGACACCTGCCGCCTATTGTTTTGATAAAAAGAATTCAGGAAATGTTTTCCCTCTGGGTTTCCCCAGTCTAGTCCTCCAAAGCATTGATAGCCTTCATTCCGCATCCTCTTTAGAATCTATCTTGAACTTCTGGTAGTTACCCACTGATAGACACTGTAGTCCTTTTCCAATTACCTTCAGTAAAATCTTGTTAGCATGCAATGTTAATTGCATTGTTCAATGATTTGCACACTCTGTTGGATCAAAGTTGAAGTTGTTAAGAATTTTGTCCTACTTGGATCAACAATCAGTGCTCAAGAAAACAACAGTAAAAAAAAATCAAACAATGTATGCATTGTATTGGGCCACTGTGCTGAAAAATACTTTTTTAAAGTTCTAAAGAGCATAGATGTCACATTGGTAACTAAGGTGTGTCTGCCCCAAGACATGGTCTTTTCAATCGCCTTTTACACATGTGAAAGTTGAATAATCAGAGAGGAAGACAGAAAAAGAGCTGAAGTGTTTGAACTGTGGTGTTGGTGAAGAATACTGAGTATACTGGGTACTACCAGAATAATATCCTCACCACTGGAC
>NW_006408718.1:405339-406685 GCF_000296735.1 Chrysochloris asiatica
TAAGAAGAGAGGGCATATGCACAAGAACACCCACACTTGCAGATAATACCCACTTGACCTGGCTTCAATGACTGGATGATCAGAGCTCAACTAGGAGAAGAAAGAAGAGTTAAAAAAAAGAGTAATATGATACAGTTTGATGAACTTGACCTACACTTATGGATGTAGTAGCTCAAAAGAGGGAACAAATCCTTACAGCAAGGACCATTCCCACCCCCTCCATACACAGAGTAGACAGGGATGGGAAACTTGAATATTGGCTACCCAAAATGGGGTGGGGGGCTACAAAGGCAAGAAGTGACTCACTTACAAGATTTCAAGAGGGAACGTAGATCCAGAGGGCATGGAGGAAGATAGAATCTCCACTGAGTAGTATACAATCTATCTAAGCGGGGGCTGATGAAATGAAATGTGGATAGGTCTCTTGTGATACAATAGTTGTTAGAATTGAATCCCGACGTCGCATAAAAGACACTCAGTTAGACTAAATTACCTTGGCAAAGTAAAATTTTCTCTTGCAGGAGGGTGCGTGCGCATAGCTGTACATACACGAACAGGCTAGCAAGCACACCGAGTGTGCAGTCCACTTGGGTTTGTAATCCCTGACGCGAGTCTCAAGGCTGTGTCTCACTGCATATCTCTCACTGCCCTGTGGAACTTATGGATAGCATCTATAGTGACATTTATCCATTTACTGTAACCAGAAAGGACATAAAGAAAAAGATGCGTGGCAAGACCTCTGAGAAAGTCTACATCAGCCCCAAGATTTCACTGCTATAACCATTTTATTGTCCTGGGGACTTGATGGCACTCAACAAGGAATGCCCCTTCCTCCTGAGAGCAGATTTTCTGGCCGATCCAGGGGGCCCCAGGGTCTGTTATGCACTGAATTGTGTGTTGTAAAGGCAGCCTCTCTGCCTGTAGTCAACACCTCAATGGAGAATGGGTCCTCTTTGTTCTGCTGATGTGGCAGGATTAGTGTAGAGTCAGCCTCTTACTGTGAGTCTGTCTCTTCTGAGCTGTAAAGGAGAGTAGACAGGGAGCAGAACAGAGATGGGGGAATTTTGATGCCAAGCCACAAGGAGCTTTCCAAGGAACCAGGAACAGAAACTGAAGCGATAAGAATCTTTCCCCAAAACCAACCAAGAGAGAAAGCTTTCCACTACAGTGCTGTTGTTGTTAAGTGTTGTCGAGTCAGTTCCAACTCATAGTCTCCCTGTATATAGGGTTTCCGAGGAGTGACTAGTGAGCTTGAACCATTGACCTTGTGGTTCAAACTGACCTTGCAGTCCAGCACATTAACCCTGTTAGAAATGAATCCCGATGTCACATAAAAGACACTCAGT
>NW_006408718.1:408180-414644 GCF_000296735.1 Chrysochloris asiatica
AGACCAAGTTGGGCCATCTTGGCCTCTAAGGACCACTCTGGCTGCACTTTTTCCAAAATGGATCTATTGGTTCTTTTGGCAGCCAGTGGCACTTTTAGTATTCTCCTTCAACACCAAAATCCAAAGGCATCAATTCGTCTACCATTTTCCTTATTCACTGTCCAGCTTTCTCATCCATATGAGGTTATTGACAATACCATGCTTGGGTCAGGCTCACCTTAGTCCTCAAGCTGACAGCTTTGCTCTTCAACACTTTAAAAAGGTCTTGTGCAGCAGATTTGCCTAATGTAATGTGTCATTTCATTTCTTGACATCCATGAGTGTTGATACTTGATCCAAGAAGAATCAAGTCCTTGACAACTTCAGTCTTTTTCCTGTTGATAAGAATGTTGTTTATTGGTCCAGTGGTGAGGATTTTTGTTTTCTTGACGTTGAAATATAATTCATATCGAAGGCTGTGCTCCTTGATCTTCATCAGTACATGTTTTAAGTCCTCTTCACTTTCAGCAAGCAAGGTTGTATCATCTGCATATCACAGGTTGTTAATGAGTCTTCCTCCAATCCTAATGCCATGTTTTTCTTCTTAGAACCCAGCTTCTTGTATTATTTGCTAAGCATACAGGTTGAATAAGTATGGTGAAAGAATACAACCTTGCCGTACACCTTTCTTAATTTTAAAACATTCAGTGTTCCCATGTTCTGTTCGAACTCCAGTAGGCACCCTGAATTCAAACTTCTAGCCTCATAAACTGTGAGGAAATACATGCATGTGATTTAAAGCTCCTCTCCCCACATGTGATATTTTTCTTATAGCAGCAGTAGGAGACTAAGATGGAATTTGGCACTAGAAAAGTGGGGTACTGCTTTAAAAGATACCTAAAATGTAGAAGTGATTTTGGAATTGGGTGATGATGGGTAGAGGTTGGAAGAGTTAGGTGCTTACTAATAAAAACCTACATTGCTTCAGAGAGATTCTTGGAAGAATTATGGTCACCCAAGGCAATTCTGATGAGGGCTCAGAAGGAAGTGGGCAGAGCTAGATAGAATAGGTACCTATCGTTTTAGAGAATACACATTGCACGAGCAACAGAATGTTCCTAGAAGTGTGGACATTAAAAATTCTTCTGGTGAGACTTTAAAAGAAAAAGATGAACATGTGCTTAGACAATTATGCAATGGCAAAGCATATGTCTGAATTATGTTCAAATGCTTGTTGGCAGGTAGAATTTGTAAGTGATGGACTTGAACATCTGGCTAATGAGATTTCTAAGGAAGCCCTTAAAGGGGCCACATGGTATCGCCTGCTGTGATCATAAAATGAGAGAAGAAAGACATGGCCTTAAATGCAAACTAGGCAGAATGAAAATAGAACGTAGAGATTTGGAAAGTTCTGTTGGACAAATTAAGGATATGTGTCCTAGAATGTTCATCAAAGACATGCCTACACAGTCATTTGTTAAAGAAACTACATCTGAAACTGAAGAATCTAACCAACCACCTCAGAAGAAAGCTCATCAGCGTAGACTGAAAGGGATGGAAAAAAGGTGAGAAGAAAAAACACTGTCTGCCTCTTGGAATGATAGAGGCAGGAAACAAGCCAGAGAAGCTACATTTGTTGTCTCCCAAGAAGAGAAAAAGACCTTCCTGGAACAGCTTGGAGATCAGAAGAACTGTTGGGGGAATGTGGGAAGCAGGACCATCTCGGTTTCAAAGGGTGGGGCCACTGCCTCTTCAGAGTCACATCTTTGCCAACTTGGTTCTGTAGTATGAGACTACCATTAAGGAGAAGAGGGTCACTATCCAAAGCTGAGCAGGTGGGGCTGCCATACCCAAGGATCACAAGATGCAAACCTACCAGAGCTGAGCGGGTAGGATCATAAGGTCGTTGGTTCAAACTCACCATTTGCTCCTTGGAAACCCTATACAGGGTTGTTATGAGTCCAAACTGAGTTGATGGCACATAATAACAATAACAATATAGTGAAACTGCTTATAACTTATAAAATGAACAACCTAAGTGTGGCACTGTGGATTAATGCACTGGACTGCAAAGTCAGTTTTGAATCGCAAGGTCAGTGGTTCAAGCTCATCAGCCACTCATTGAAAACACTATACACTATCTGTATCATAACTAACTCTTCCAGTCCCTACCGATTACTCAATTCCAAAATCACTTCGACACTTTAGGTATCTTTTAGAGCAGTACACCCCACTCTTCTAGTGCCAAATTCCATCTTAGTTTTCTAGTTCTGCTATCAGAGAAATATCACATGTGTGTGTGTGTGGGGGGGTGTCTTTAATAGACATACATTTATTTCCTCACAGTTTAAGAAGCTAGAAGTTTGAATTCAGGGTGCCTACTGGAGTGGAGGAGTCCTCGTGTGGCACTGTGGGTTAATGCGCTGGACTGCAAAGTCATTTTGAACCTCAAGGTCTGAGCTTCAAGTTCACCAGCTGCTCCTTGGGAACACTATACAGGGTGGTTATGGGTCAGAATTGACTTGACAACACTTTACAACAATTACAACAACAACTGTAGTGGAAAGGAGCTCTGGTAGCATAGTGGTTATGAGTAAGGCTGCTAACCTCAAGGCTAGCAGTTCAAAACTACTAGTCGTTCCACAGGAGAAAGATGAGTCTTTCTGCTCCCGTAAAGATTTACAGCCTCGGAAACCCTGTACAGACTCACGAAGAGTCGGAACCCACTCCACGGCACATCACCACCACTACTACTGTAGTAGAGGACTCCTGATGTAGTGCTGTGGGTTAATGTGCTGGACTGCAAGGTCAGTTTGAACCACAAGGTCAATGGTTCAAGCTCACTAGTTGCTCCTCGGAAACCCTATATACAGGGAGACTATGAGTTGGAACTGACTCAACAACACTTAACAACAACAGCACTGCAGTGGAAAGCTTTCTCTCTTTGTTGGTTTTGGGGACAGATTCTTATCACTTCAGTTTCTGTTCCTGGTTTCTTAGAAAGCTCCGTGAGGCTTGGCATCAATCTTCCCCCATCTCTGCTCTGCTCCCTGTCCACTCCCCTTTATAGCTCTGAAGAGAGGGACTCACAGTAAGAGACTGACCCTACACTAATCCTACCGCATTAGCAAAACAAAGAGCACACATTTTCCATTGAGGTGATAACTATAGGCTGAGAGACAACACACAATTCAATGCATAACATGCCCTGGGGCCCCCTGGATCAGCCAGAACATCTGCTCTCAGGAGGGATGGGGTGTCCCTTGTTAAGTTCCATTAAGTCCCACTGTTGGCTGTGCAGAACCAGCATTGCCCTGACACACTCTTGTGGTTCCAAAGGAAAAAATACCAGCCTGAGCCACAGACAGTTAGGTCTTGTTCCAACTCTTCCACTTCCCAGCTGAGTGCCTTTGGATATGCTATTGAATCTCTTTGAGTTTCTGTTCCTCCTTTCCAGGCCTTGCAGAGTTTCAATAACTAGTTAATCAAACGTAGTTCAAGCTCCTCAGGAAAGTGCCATCTGTTAGACTCAATCTATTAACATTCTTGATGCCATCCAGTCCACTCATGGAAAGCCCATGGACAACACAACACAATGTGACTTGGTGTGCTTGAGCCCATTGTTGGGGTCACCGTGTATTTTGACTACCTCCCAAACTAGTGACTTATCTTTCAGCTCTCTATGAGACAACATTCTGTTACGACCTATCCGGTTTTGTCATTGGTTAATGTCAGTAGTAGATCACTGGGCTTTGGAAACTCTGCGGAAACATGTCCACCACGGGTGACCCTGAATTTATATGAATTCTTGGTTGCATAGCTTTCAGCAGCATTTGTTGTTGTTAGGTGCCATTGAGTGGTACTGACGCATAGCGACCCGATGCACAACAGAACGAAACCCTACTGGGCCCTGCACAACCTCACAATCACTGCTATGCTTGAGCCCATTGCTGCTGCCACTGTGCCAATCCATCTTACTGGGGAGTCTTGCTCTTTTTTTTTTGACTGTCCACTTTACCAAGCATGATATCCTTCTCCAGGGACTGGTCCCTCCTGATAACATATCCGAAGCATGCATAGCAACATGCCAGCTACCCCAGTAGGAAAATGACAAATGGGTGGTGGCCCCTATTATTAGTGTTGTCTATTTAGGGTTGTCCAGGAAATTGCACTCTCAGTGGAAATTCAAGAACCTTATTTTTTATTCCTCCAGAAAAAGTCACATAAATAAACAGCAGGTTCCAATTGTAGCACTCTCGTTTTATAAATGACAGGAGACACTCGAGAAAGAACAGAGGGGATGACTGGATTCATGATCACAGTCATGCTTTCCCTCCTTCTGGACTTTTCCATGTGGGAACCTCCTCTGGAGAGAAGTTTAGCAGCAGTGTGTTTCCAGAACTCACTCAGTGGTAAGACTCACCTGGGACTCCTGATTAAACAAACAAACAAAAACACATGTCCAGCTTCTGGAGCTGTGATTCTGCAGGTTGGGGTAAGGCCAGCAATGAGTTTTTTGTTTTTTAAGAAAAGATTTTATTGTGAATTGAGTGAGTGAAGGCTTACAGGGCTACTCATCAGTTTTACAATCAGAAAATCATTGCAATGATTACACTCCCCTCCATGATGCACCAGCTAACAGTATTTACCTCTATTACCATATTTTCTCTTTTTTTTTATGTACGCATACCACATTGTAAATATATATTCATTTAAATGTCCAAAGGGCACATTTTGCAAGCCAGGCTTCTGCTCTAGGCACACTGTCTTTCTCAGTCTATGGGCCTGAAGTCCTCTGATGCTCTGTCTCTCCATACCATCACCTACGCCACCATCTCTGGTTGTTGCTGCCTTTCTGGTCAGGATCCCTCACTCCTCTCATGCTCTTCCCTCTTCATGACTCCAGGGTCCTCTGTTCCTGAAATGAGAGATTATCTGCTCCCCTTTTTCAGTTAACAATTCTTCTGCATTTACAGTTGTGACAATTGCCATTAGACCTGGTTACAACTGTTCACAAATGAATCATACAACCCTCTCCGCCTCATCACTAGACCCATCTGGACAAGAGGAAAACTACTCAGTGGGGTTTCTATCTTATTCCCCTCATTCTGACACTAACAAGTGTTCCTAAGATGCCACCTAGGGCCTGGGAGAGTCTGTGCTCTGGAATGTAGGCGCTCTCTCAGAGTATGGAAAGGCAGTCAGTTTCATTGTGTCTCCTTTTATAATTGGGGAAACCAAGGTCCAGATAAATGAAATGGAAGACCATAGAAGAAACAATACATTTGAGTTATGGTGTTTGAGAAGAATATTGAAAAGTACCATGGACTTCCAGAAAAACAAACAAATCTGTCTGGGAAGAAGTACAGCCAGAATGCTCTTTAGGAGCGAGGGTGGGAAAACTTCGTCTTAAATACTTTGAACAATGCTATCAGAAGGGACTGTTGCTGCTGCTAACTACCGTGGAGTCAGTTCTGACCCATAGCGACCCTGTACAGGGTTTCTGAGGCTGGAAATCGTTACGGGAGCAGAAAGCCTCATCTTTCTCCCGCAGAACAGCTGGGAGTTTCGAACTGCTGACCTTAAGTTTCGCAGACCCGATTCGTAACTGTTATGCTACCAGAGCTCCTTATCAGAAGGGACTAGTCCCAAGAAAAGGACATCATGACTGATGAGGTAGAGAGGGTCAGTGAAAAAGAGGAAGACCCTCAAGAGTTGGGTAGACACAGTAACCGCAACACTGGGCTCAAACACAAATATGGTTGTAAAGATGGCACAGGACTGGACAGTGTTTGGTTCTGTGGTTGCACTTGGGTCACTAGGAGAAAGAACTGACTCGATAACAGCGAACAACAATCTGTCCCCATCCCCACCCCCATTCCTATGACTTCAAGATTCCCTAGGTGGAGAGGCCCAGGCGAGATTCTTGGAGGGCTTCTCCTCCACCTGTCTTCTTTAGAACTCATGCTTGAAAGCATCTCAGAGGAGGCAGAGTTAGTAAACTGTCAAAACAAAACCAAGCCGCTTGCTACTGAGTCCATTCCACCTCACGGCAGAGCAGAACCACACCACAGGATGTTCTGGGCTGTTATCTTATGGAAGCAGGTTAGCAGACTTTCCTTGCTAGGCACTGTTGGGTGGGTTTGAACAGCCAAACTTTAAGTTGGTGGTTATGTGCCATGGAGTCAGTTCTGACTCTGTAGAGGGTTTCTGAGACTGAAAATGTTCATGTAAATTTTTCAGAAAGCCTCATCTTTCTCCCACGGAACGGCTGGTAGTTTTCCACTGTTGCTCTGGCAGTTAGCAGCACGACCTGTAACTCACTATGCTAGTAGGTGTTCTGCCATAAACTATCAAAGGGTCTTCTAAAATCACCTAGTTCAGCTATCTGTATATGGGATCAAATTGACAGCAGTGACCTCCAGGGTTAGATGGGACACTTGGAGGGCAAGTGAGCTTCCGTGAATATTGGAGGACTACGTGGG
>NW_006408718.1:416139-438683 GCF_000296735.1 Chrysochloris asiatica
GTTGGCCCAGGATCGAACATTGTTTCGTTCTGCTGTGCATGGGGTCGCTATGAGTCGGTTCCGACTCGATGGCACCTGACAACAACAACAACAACGTGGGGAGAGGAGGGCAAAAACAGATTTGTAACGTGAAAAACAACATCACTATGACAGATCTATGCAGGCAGACAGTGTTGAGTCCATGAACAGTTTTCCAGTGTCTATCCTCAACAACAAAAAATCAATCATTTTTTTAAAATATCACCTTCATACAGGCATACCTTGGAGATACTGGAAGTCCAGTTCCAGACCACCACAATAAAGCCATTATTACAATCAAACGAGGCACAGGAATTTTTTTTTTTTTTTCCTTTGATTTCCCAGTACCTATTAGGAGTCCTGGTGTGGTGCTGTAGGATAAAGCACAAGACCACAAGGCCAGTGGTTCAAACTCACAGCCGCTCCTTGGAAACCCTATACAGGTTTGCTATGAGTCGGAACCAACTCGAGCGCACCTAACAGCAGCAGGTGCATATTAAAGTTCTGTCCACAATGTAATTATGAAGCATGCAGCAGCATTATGAAGCAGTCTGAAATAGTGTGAGTGTGGCCAAAACGTGACATGAACGCACAGTGTTGGAAAAATGGAGCCATAGGCATGTTGGCAGTAGAGTTGCCACAAGCTTTCAGTTGGTAGAAATAAACGTACAATTAAATGAAATAAAAACAACAAAGTAACTGGGAAATGCAACAAAGCCAAATACACTAAAAGAAACTATGCCTGTAGTTCAGAACCTGAGCCTCCTAGATCGTTAGGGTCTTTGGCCCAGGCTCTGAACTGGTATGCAGAATATTGTGAGTCCATGGGCATTTTTCTGCAGAAAAGTTTCAATGTTTTCTTTCAACTCTCAGAAGGGTAAGAACCAACCTGTGTAAACCTTGGACCCAGGGTAAGAAATGACAGACCCCCAAATCATGCCATCCCCGGCAGCTCAGAGTCTACTTTCAGGTCCTGCCACTCCTGGGGAGGTAAATCTGAGGGCTCACGGTTCTGTTCAGAACAAAACATGAAACATACAAAAGTAACAACAAACACGAAATCACTAAGAACCCAGCCTAGCAAGAATGAAAACAAAAATCTCAAAGGAAACAAAGGCAGTGAGTTGATGCCAATGACGGTCATCTACGTGAAATGGGCAGATGTCTTTTCATTCTTTTAAATTTTTCTGTGTTTCCCAGATTTCCTATAAAAAGCATTTGTTGCTTTACCATTAAAAGAGACGGAAAGAAAACTTTCTATAAAGGAAAAAATACACCTCGGTAATTGTTATCATGACTAATGGCGACTGTCACAACTGTAAAGGTAGAAGTTTTGTAACAAAAACAGGAAGTAGTTCATCTTACAGTCCAGAAACAGAGGACCCTAAGACCATCAAGGGAGAAGAGCACAAGCGGAATGTAGGACCTTATCCAGAGAAGCAGTGACACCAGAGATGGAGGCAGAGATGGGGACATGGAGAAAGGGAGCAGCTGAGGACTCTAGATTCATGGAGAGAGAGCTGGTGGCCAGGAGGCAGACTTGCAGAATGTGCCCTTTGTTAGTGTAAATTATTATATATGCCCAAGTGTTTTTGTGTACACCCCCACCTCCCACCACCACCCCAAAACAAAACCAAAACCAGAGGGAATGGAAGCATATGCTGTTGAATGATGATACATGGAGATTATAATCAGTGCAATGAAACGATAGTGTAAAGCACATGTTCTCCCATTAAACTATCACTTAGTTCACAATTAAAAAAAAATAATAATACTCCTCAAATTCTATCAAAGATAAGCATTGGACTGTAAACCACAAGGTCCGCAGATCGAACCCATCAACTGCAAGGTGGGAGAAAGATGAGACTTTCGGCCCCCTCAATGAGTTCCAGCCTAGGGAACCCTATACACAGTTTCTATGAGTTGTAACCGACTTGAAGACACTTACCAACAGCTGCCCCAGCTCCAGTTCCTCTTTTGATGATCTTCAGTCTTTTTGTGTGTATGCGTGTGTGAATTGAATGAAGGTTTACAAAGCAGATGGTCAGTTTGACATTCAACAAAGCAAACACATCTTGTGCATGTCAGTGATGAAATGTAATCCCTCTTATCCCATTCCTCCCTATCTTCCCTGTTTCCACTCCATCTTTTCCCCTAACCTTTCTGAACTTTGTTTTTAGGGTAAATGCTGCCCTTTGATTTCAAATGGTGGATTTTCCTTTTTTTTTTAAAAAAAAAAAAAAGCTTTATATTGTTCAGTTTCACAAGTTATACATTTTGGTAGCGAACATTACTGAAAAAGCATAAAGAGTTTACAAATGCCGTTGTTTTCACTTTGGAAGCATTGAATCAGTGAAGGAGTCATGCTTTGAAGGGCGATTTTATGTTCCATTAAATCGCAGAGTGCATTGTTTGGAAAGATACGCTGAAAGGATAGATTAAATGTGGCTCTGATTTCAGCTCATTTGAGCCCTGGTAAACTTATTTCTCCAAAGACTGAGCTGAATTCAGTGGGCTAAATCTGCCCTTAAGACATCACTCTGGGGTAGCCTTCTGATTCTCTATTTTAAGTTCCCCTGGCAGCTGTAAAAATAGCCATTTTAAATGACTGCTTCAGCTGATGCGCCCAGTGTGGAAACCATTGGACTCTATATTTATGACAGTTCCTAGAATATATTTATTTTGCCTAGAAATACTCACAGTCAGTTTCTTGATGTTATAAATATCTTCTTTTGCCTTTTTGCATGCTGGCCAGCTACTCTAACTCTGGCCTTGAGAAAAAATGAATCAGACAGTATAAATCGATGGGCCCTCAATGTCTCCAACTGTTCTAATCCATCTAGGACTGGTGTTGGTGCAGTTTAGAGTCTCCTCACACAAAAAGATGGAAATACAAAACAATCCCCCTCCTTGTGGAGAAGGATATGCCTCTGTCATTTACCTTGAGGCATCAGGTTCAAACCTCCATGTCCACATGGCTAGTGATGCCATCGGTTGGCAACCTATACTGCATTTATATAGATATAACAAAATTAGCTGAATACCAACTATTTTGCCTTTAAACATAGATCTGACTTCAAACCCTGGCTCTGCCTCTTACTAGGTGCGTGACCTGGGCAGCTCACACAGCCTCTGACCCTCTTATAAAAAAGAAACAGTATTAGAAATCCCTTAGCAGTGCAGAAGAAGATCGAGTCAAAGGCTCCCCAGAAGAGAAGAAGGCGAGACTTTGACTCCCTTACTTTGGTCCTCATGGTTGGTAAAGTGGAGGGTCAGCAAAAATGAGGAAACAATGCTCAGTGATGTGGACTGGCGCAATAGTCACACAACAGACTCAAACATACTAGCAATAAGAGAGCTAGCACAGGATTGGACAAAGCTTTATTCTTTTATACATAAGGTGGCTATCAATCATAGCCAAATTGATGGCAACTAACAACAATGAGATACACCTTGTAAGACTGTTCTCAAGAGTCATGGTATGTATAACACTGGAAGGTCATCACTGGACTGCTAGCTTCAAGGTTGGTGATTCAAATTCACTAGCTGTTCCTTGGAAACCCTATACAGGGTCACTATGAGTCAGAACTGACTCCATGGCACTTAGCCATGATAACAAGATTGCTCTGAAGACTTTTAGAAATACAGTTAGGCATTATTAGCCCAATGTATAGCACATAGTACACACTTTGTTGTTGTTAGGTACTGTTGAGTTGGTTCTGACTCAGTACTGTTATGCACAACAGAATGAAACACTGCCCAATTCTGTGCCAACCTCACAATTGTTGTTGCGTTTGAGCCCACTATTGCTGCCACTTGGCCAATCCATCTCGTTGGGGGTCTTCCTCTTTTTCACTGACCCTCCACCTTAACAAGCATGCTATCCTTCTCCAGGGATGGTCTCTCCTGATAATATGTCTGAAGTATGAGAGACGAAGTCTGGCCATCTTGACTTCTAAGGACCATTCTGGGTGTACTTCTTCTAACACAGAACTCTTTGTTCTTCTGACAGTCCATGATACTTTTTATATTCTTCTCCAACACCGTAACTCAAATGCATCAATTCTACGATTTTCCTTATACATTGTCCAACTTTTATAAGCATATGAAGCTCTTGAAATTACCATGACTTAGGTCAGACACACCTTAGTACTCAAACTGACATCTTTGCTCTTCAACACATTAAAAAGGGTTTGTGCAGCAGATTTGCCGATATACATCATTTGATTTCTTGACTGATGCTTCCATGAGTGTTGACAATGGAGCCAAGCAAAATGAAGTCTTTGATAACTTCAATCTTTTCTCCATTTATCATGATGCTATTTATTGGTCCAGTGATAAGGATTTTTATTTTCTTTACGTTGAGGTGCAACCCATACTGAAGACTGTGATCTTCATCAATAAGTACTTTGAGTCATCTTCATTTTCAGCAAGCAATGTTGCATCATCTGCATATCACAAGTTTTTAAAGAATCTTCTTTCAGTTCTGATGCTACCTTCTTCTTCATGTAATCCATCTTCTAGGATTATTTGCTCAGCACACAGACTGCCTACATATGGTGAGAAAATACAAGTCTGACACACACCTTTCCTGATTTTGAACCATTCAGTATTCCCTTGTTCTGTTCGAACAACCGCCTTTTGGTCTACATACAGGTTCCTTATGAGCACAATCAAGTGTTCTTTTTCCCATTTAATTCTCAGAACATGGTGATAATTTAATTGAATTAAGCAAATGTTAACTGAGCACTTATTATGTGTCAAGTCGTAGAGTGTCAACACTCTATGCATTCCTAGAAGAACGTTACTATCTTTTAGGATCTTATTCCATATATTCCTGGAAGATGAGCACCCTAGGTTAGGAAGCCCTCAAAGTACATCTTGGTCAAAACCAAGACATTGAAGCACACCAACGATCTTAAAGATGGCGGAGGATCAGAGACGGTTTCATTCTGCTGCACTTGTGGTCACCCTGAGTCAGAGCCAGCCCAACAAACAACAGCCATGTGTCAAACTGGAAACCTGTTTTAATGGATGAATCAAGAAAGCTCTCAGTGACCCTTTCAATGGGAAGAGTAATAAATTCACCTGAAATTATTTTCTGAAAAGGTTAACAATCCTCAAGCTGGCCGCTGGAGGATGAGTAAATTCTGGCTTTAAAGGCGAGCAAGATTCTGGAAAGCAGAGAATGGGAAAACATCATCAAGGGGCACCAAGACGAGCAAAGGCAAAGGGAAGGAGGTATGAGTGGTGTGTTCAGGGGATGCCTTGGGGGAATGGAATGTCTCAGGGAAAATGGCTAAGTAAAGAAAGATGGGGAAACAGCTGCTAAGGGATTCAATGAATATAATTGTGGCTTTCCGATGTTGCCTCTGCAAGTCCCCACTTTTCCTTAAGCCAACTTGACATCCCATAAAGGCAAGGCCTGGAGCCATAGCACAAGCTCAGGAACAGTGAATGCCTTCAGTATTCAGTCTACAAATATTATTAAGAACTGACTTTGGGCCTGGAGCTCTGGAGGCACAATGTTTGAGTTGCCGGCTGCTAACCCAATGGTCAGCAGTTCAAATTCACCAGTTGTTCTGTGAGAGAAAGATGTGGCAGTCAGTTTCCATAGAAACCTATATCCTTAGACACCATGTAGGGCAGTTCTACTTTGTCCTATAGAGTTGCTATAGGGTCCCTATGAGTAGGAATCAATTTGACTGTCTATGACAACAACTACATTAGAGGCCCTTCGAAGTCAGTAGGGAGCAAGACAACATTTTTACCTTCAAGGTGCTTACATCCTAGTGGGGCAAATGGGCAACACGTAAATATATCATAGAAGAAAATTATAGCGGGTTAGTGCTATGAAGTCAATGAAAGGGTATGGAATAGACAAGAGTTGGTATTTCCCGTGAGGTGGTCAGAGAAAGTGTCTGTGAGCTAATGTGTGAGCAACTCTGACTCATAGTGACCCTATATGGGGTTTCTAAGCAGAAAGCCTCCTCTGGAAGTAGCTGGTCGGTTTGAACTGCCAACCTTGTGGTTCACAGTCCAGTGATTTTCCTGTAGCACCACCTGGATTCCTTTAGCAGACATTCAAATGAAGCAAATATCTGAGAGAAGAAGGTTACACACAGAGGTACAGCAGGTGTCAAGGCAATGACAAGACCTAGAATTGGGAAGGCCTGGCAGAGCATGGATAATGGGTTGTGAACCCTAAACTTTGTAGCCCACTCTCTTCCAAGCATGGCTGTCTCCGTCCCAGATGCAGCACTCGGTACACCATCCTTGGTGCCTGTCCCTTACCAGACAACACTCTGAGAAGGGATTCAGGTACCTCAGCATCCTTATTAAGTTCACACCTTGATTCCCCAAGGTTGGTGGAGGAGAAGTATCCATACCTCAGGGCCCTGGGGTCTATGCTTTAAGGCTTCCTCTCCTTAGGGGCTCTTTTGGCCCCATCGCACCATTGGCATCGGGAGGCCTTGTCGGTTCTTCAAGCTTTACGACCTAAACTTGAACACAGACTTTTCCTTCTCTCAATTTGTCCCAGCCCAGCCAAGACCCAGTTGGAGTGTGCAGCAGAAGTTTACAGGGGGTCTGTTGTTGTTTGTTGCCGTCGAGTTGAGTCCGACTCATGAGGTCCCTGCACTTCGTGTACAGTGTAGAAGTGTTCCAAGAGTTTGTAAGGTTCTGACCTTTCAAAAGCAGATCACCACCAGTGCTGCCTTCTGGAGTGCCTCTGGGTGGGTTCCAACCAACAACATTTGTGCCTAGTGTTTGAGCATTTAATCATTTGTGCCCGCCAGGGATTCCACTGGAGACCCAGGGAGAACCAAGGGGACTAAACATGGCAACTGACAACTGTCCACCAAGGTTACCACAGGCTGCCTTAACTTGCCAGCCTCCTCCAGGGCAGTAGCCACTTACTGAACATGAGTTCCCCATTCCCAGCACACCTGGACTCCAGAGGACCAAATCCAGGCCAAAGGGACTCATGAAGAGGGTGAAAACTCTCACTGGTCTAAGGCCTGCCTCTCAAGTTACTTCCTATCCCAGCATCCTCTTCTTCATGTTTGATTGACGCTGGGAACATCCACTCTCCTCTGGGGAAACCCAGCTCAGTCACATGAGAACACCCTCCCTTCACCATCATTCCAAGGACAATAAATATAGAGGGCTCCTCATAATCCTTCTTGGTGGTCCTTGTCTATGGAGAGGTCCCACCTGGTCTAGCCATGTCTTAGGTTGGGTTCTCTTGAGAGGCAAAACCAGTGAAACTTATATTTGTACAAAGAGACGTTTATATCAAGGAAATGGCTTACGCAGTTGTAGAGGTGGGAGGGTTCCAAGTCCAGTCTGATAAACCAAGATTGGCAGGTAAGACAGCAGTCAGGTCTGGAGGGCAGTCAGTCAGGCAATAGAGCAGCCCACTGGCTCAAGTCTAAAGAACCAGAAGGAGGCAGAGATGATGACGTGAAGAGATGGAGCAGCTGGGGACTTTACACCCAGAGAGGGAGAGGGGCTGTGTGCTGACGACCGGGGACAGGTTTGCAGGGTGTACCCTTTGGTTGGTTGATGATGCATGGAGGGGACTGTAACCATGACAATGAAATGATATATGATAGGATGAATGTAAAACTAATGTTCTCCCATGTAAAATATCACATAATTCAAAATAAAAACATTTTAAAAAAAGAAGCCGAGGTTGAAGGATGAGCCAGATGTAAGATCCAGACACACAGAGAGTAAACAAGCTTTGCCTGAATGTCTAATATATTGGAAGCAGGCCACCGTCCCATCAAGTTAAGACCAACTCATGGTGACCCTAGAGAGAGCACCCATTCAAGGTTCATAGCAGGACTCATCATACAGTTAATTCCATAGTATTATATCTTGTTATGGAGTCCTGGTGTGGCACTGTGGGTTAATGCACTAGACAGTAAAGTCGATTTGAACCACAAGATTGACAGTTCAAGCTCACCAGTTGCCCCTCGGACACCCTATACAGGGTTGCTGTGGGTCAGAATTGACTCAACGGCACTTAATAATGACAACAACAAACATTTCACCATGGGGATAACTACATCTCAACTGCCAAAGCACTGAGCATCCTGGTCCTGTCAAGTTGATACAAAACCTTAACTATCACAGGCTCCTTGAAGTTCAGTTTTGCTCACCAGCCCCATGGGCATCTTCCTCCTCAGAAGGGGAAGGGGAGAACTGGCCATGAGGGTCTTGGGCTACCCAACTCTCTCTGCCTGTGGGCTGAACCTTCTCAAAGCAGAACTGGGTCTTTGACCCGGAGCGAAGGAGGTATGGGTGGGCTCATTGAGGGCTTCTTGAAGAGTTACAAAAACTCTAGGAGTCCCTGGGTAGTTTTGTGAGAAATTACTCTGGTTGGCCTGGTCCACCTTCAGGACTTGGGAGTCTCAGTAGCAAAAGGAGCTCAGTGAAGGAGAAGAACTAGTTTGACCAGCTAGGAACTTAAAAATAAGAATGCATCCATCAAGGAAATAAGGGAAGTTCACGGGGAAAGGAAGGAGCTCTGGTAGTGTAGTGGTTATGAATCAGGCTGCTAACCTCAAAGTCAGCTGTTCAAAACTACCAGGTGTTCCATGGGAGAAAGATGAGGCTTTCTGCTTCTGTAAAGATTTACAGCCTTGGAAACCTTGTACAGGGTCACTATGAGTCAGAACCGACTCCTTGGTACATCACCATGACATGACAATGGGGAAAGGAGAAACTAACTTGAAATGAGAATGCTCCCATTAAGGACGAGTAGGAGGCCCTGGGGGGAGACTGTAAACTCCATAATACCCAGTAAAGGGGAACTGGAGGAGGGGCTTTTTCAAGACAGAGGAATAAAATGTTTGTGGGCCGGCTATGCAGTGCATCTGCCCATGTCTACTAGGTTGGGCATCTGATTTTGCAAAATCAAATAAAGAAGATTTCATTCTCACTAAAATGAGTACAAATTGAATTACTTGAGCATTTGTCAGTATGGACAACGTTTTTCAGTTTCATGAATAGGTTCTTTTATAAAAATCAACACAAGTCTAGTCCCTATGAGTTGGAAGCTAAAGATATCCCAACTGCTGTTGCCAAACCAAAACGAGGGTTTGCTGCCTGTCACCGTAGTCAATCACAGAGACGGGGTGAGATCCAATCAAAGCTTTATTAGCAGAGAGCCAGCAGTCTGGAGGACAGAGAGAATAGTCTCTCAAGACTGTCCTGTCCATTCTGAAGAACGGGTACATTATATAGGGTGAGTTACAATTGGATGTATACTTAATCTATTTTAACATCAAGATAGCATCTTTGGGGGCAGGGGGAGGAACAATCAGGCAATGTTCTTCTCAAACACTCCATCTTTCAGGGAAAAAGGAACAATTGGGCACTGTTCTTCACAAACATTCTACCTTTAGGGTTTCTGCTTAATTCCTGAGATAACTGTCTGGGTGGGTTTAAGCCTGTCCTGTTCTCCTTGTTCTGTCCTCCTTCTAGGACCACAAGGGTTAGGTTGTGGACCGGTTTGAAGATGGGAGGGAAACCAGAGGATTGGTTCCACTCGGTAACCTGATTAACATTCTAGTGTGACTCTTGGGTGGAGAAGATTGGTCCCACTCAGTAACCTGATTAACATTTTAGCTTGTCTCCTGGATGGAGAGAGCAGTGAATGTTTTTACCTCTTCCTGTTCAGCTGTAATCTTTATTCCTTCACCGAACCTTTATCTTTACTCCTTAACAATTCCTTTCAAAATTGATCCAAACACAGGCACAGAGGTTGTTGTTGGTGTTGTTAAGTGTCGTCGAGTTGGTTCCTACACATAGTGACCCTGCACAGGGTTTCCAAGGCTGCAAATCTTTATGGGAGCAGAAAGCCTCATCTTTCTCCTCTGGAGAGGCTGGTAGTTTTGAACTTCTGACCTTAAGGTTCACAGCCCAATTCGTAACCACTACGCTACCAGAGCTCCTATAAGATATCACAGAATGGAGAAACTTGGCTAAAAGGACCATAATAAATAATCAGCTGCTCTGCAGTGGTACAAATGGTTAAGTACTTGAATACTAAGCAGAAGGTTGGATGCTTAAATCTGCCCAGATGTGCCTCAGAAGAAAGACCTGGAGATCTACTTCTGAAAAGTCAGCTTGCAATTCCAGTTTGAGATTCAGTTATGATTGTTCACTGATTGCTTTCTAGAGATGACAACAACAGCTTTCACTCTGCCAACACTGTGTGAAGGTTCCACGTGTCTGGATTGGTCTCAGCTGAATGTATCGCTCATGGAATGTTTGATGCCTGTAGGTAGACGTCCCTGGTTCTTAGCATTCGTGGCACCTGGAAGTTTGTGCTGTACAGATAGACAGGCCATCCCTGACAGCCATTCATATGTGTCAGTCATACAGTACACAGTAGAATGATCTGGAATAAGGTAGTAAATTGTGCAACAAGGGTTTTATAAGAGTTGCTTCTACTGCCCGGGAAAATGGGGACAATAGAAATACCCCTGAGGAAGTTTCCCTGAACACTTTGATTAATCCTCCCCCATTCCCAGGCTCCTTTCTTCCTTGCAGTACCCCTGAAAGATGCTATCATTGTCTCTGTCTTTGTATTGTTGTTATTAATTGCATTTGAGTCAGTTCTGACCCATAGTGACCTTGTATAGGGTTTCCAAGGAGTGGCTGTGGGCTTGAACCGCTGACCTTACAGTTCAAACCGATTTTGCAGTGCCGCACGTTAAGCCACAGCACCACGCCAGGACTCCTGTCTGTCTTACAGGTGAGTAAATTGAGACTTGGAGACATTGTGTGTCCCTCTCAAGGTCTCAGCCAATCAGATGTAGAATCTTTGGCTTCCAAGCAGTGGCGGGTTTTAGAGCTCTGGGGTATGCCCTTAAGGAGCTGCACCCTAGTGTTGTAAACACAGAAGGCTGTGCCATTGGGATGTGTGCTTGTTTACTGCTGTCAAATCAGTTCGGAGTCATAGGGACCCTGTATAGGGTTTCCTCATCTTTTTCCTGCAAAGTTGCTGGTGGTCTTGAACACCAACCTTGTGGTTCATTGTCCAGTCCTGTCGTCAGAAGTACTCTCTGCCAATGCTCTCTCTGTGCCTCCATGGGGCAGCACAGCTCCTTCTCTGAGGGGAGGGAGAAAGGAAGGTCAGCACCTTGCATCCTTCTCCACAAAGATCTCATTGTAAGGCCCTGGCTCTTTCATCCAGGGTTGCTTAACCTCTGCAAAGTAAATAGCAGGGCTCCAGGAAATGTTTGAATCTCAACACACAAGACTTCCTCACATGGGTGTAATCATCCACAGTTCCTGTAGGAACTCCCAGGGGCCTGCTGGTCTACCTCTGTTGACCCATCCCAACTTCCAGGGGCCTGCTGGTCTACCTCCCAGGGGCCTGCTGGTCTACCTCTGTTGACCCATCCCAACTTCTCTACACCTTGAGAATTCAGGGGCTGGGCTTAGACTCCCCGCTTTTATTAACCAAGCAAGTGTAGGCTCGAGGAAGCAGAGAAAGTAGCTCAAAGCCACCCAGCTCAAGTGCCAGGGCAGAGATTCAAAGGTAGCCTTCTGCTGCCTCTGCCTACAATTCACCTGGAAAACTTCACTGAGCAGAGGGGTAGAAGCGGAAGTAGCAAAGCACATGTCAACCTTTGGGCTCACAGTTGAGTGCTTTAACCACTGCGCACCACGTGTGGGTGAATTAGAACCCCCAATCTTTTGGTTAAACTGTTAACTATTTACAGTAGTCAGAGACATTATTCTTCAAGAAAAGACCAGTGAAGGAAGGAACTATAAGAAGAGAGGTAGTGAGGCAGGGGGTGGGGAAGGAATAGAAGGAGAGAGGGAAGGAGGGAGGAAGAGGAGGAGAGAGGGAGGGATAAGAAACAGAGGGAGGAAGAAAAACACCCTTCCCCTAAGACTGTCTCTTCCTCAGGGGGTGCTGGGGTGTGAACACAGGCCTCACCTCACGTGAGGGGTCAGGTAAGGCTTCAGAAGGAGGTCATCTTAGCTGAAGCTCCTACCTTGAGCAAGAGTATGAGGAGGGAAGTCATTCTTGCAGCTGGAGTCACTGAACAGCCATAAACAAAGCAACAGCCTCCCACACACTATTCAATTGAGGTGAAATTTTCATACAAAAACCTAACCCGATTCAAAGTGAACAATTCAGTGGCATTTAGTCCATTTACAATGCTGTGCAACCGAGAGTCTAGGTCCACAAGATTACCATTCCCCCCACTGCAAAAAACAAAACAAAACAAAAAACCATTCCCCTCAAATGACTCCTTTGCTTCCCCTCCCATCAACCCCTGGCAACCACACATCTGCTTCCTGTCTCTATGGGTTTATCGATTCTGACTGTTTCCTATAAATGGAGTGATATAAAGCCCTTTTCTTTTTACCAACATGTCAAAGATCAGGTTGAGAAAGCCTAAATTGTAGCTTTCATTTTTGATAGATTTAAATCTTCTTTGCAATTTTTTTTCCCATGACAATGAAAATTATGTATTTCATGGTAGAAAACTGGAAATTGAGAAAAATCCACAGAAGATCTTAATAGCTGCTTCTAGTCCCATCATTCAGAATAACAATATGAATAGAGTCTTCCATATGTATATTTGGAAACCCTATGAAGACTTGCTATGAGTTGGCACCAAATAGACAGCACTTAGCAACAAGAACAGCAAATATGTGGCACTGTAGGATCAGAACTGGATTGTGAACCACAAGATCAGCAGTTTCAACCCACCAGCTGCTCCTTATAACCCTATACAGGGTCATTATGAGTTGAAAGCAATTCAATGGCACTTAACGGCAACAACATATGCTTATACGTATAGAGGTTGTTTGTATGGCTGTGCATCTTGGGTTAGTTTTTTACCCTCTCTGTGTCTTATTTCTTCACCTACAAAACAAAACCCAAATCCATTGCCACAGAATCAATTCAGACTCACAGCAGCCCTACAGGATACAGCACAACTGCCCTCACATGGTTTCCAAGGCTACTCATCTTTACGGAAGCTGACTGTCAAATCTTTCTCCAGAAGAGTAGGTTGTTGTTGTTGTTAGATACCAACGAGTCGGTACCGACTCATAGTGACTGTATGCACAGCAAAGTAGGCAGTAGGATTGAAATGCACACCTTTTAGTTAGCAGCCAAATACTTAACTACAGGGCTCCTACTTGTCAGTTTGTCTTACTGTGGGGGTTTGTGTGTCGCTGTGATTCTGGAAGCTATGCCAGGGATATTTCCAACACCAGCAGGGTCATCCACCAAAACAGGTTTCAGCAGAGCTTACAGAAGAAGGCAGACTAGGAAAAAGAAGAGAGGGACTACCTCCGAATATTGAGTCACTGAAAACCTTAAGAATTGCAGGGGAACACTGCCAGCGCCAAAGTATTGAATTCTGAAACATGATGAAGAGCACCAGAGTATTGTCAGATGGCCGGAGATGAGCCCTCAGCATGTAAGGCATTCAGATTACAACTATAGAAGAGCTGCCACCTCAAAGAGTTGACCGTGATGACGTAAATGGAGTAAAGACTTTGGGACCTTCATTTGCTGATGGGGCACAACTCAAAATGAAGAGAAACAGCTGTAAACATCCATTAATAATTGGAGTATGGAATGTACAAAGTATATATCTAAGAAAATTGGAAACTTTCAAAAATGAAATGGAATGTAATAACATCTATACCCTAGCCGTTAGTGAGCTGAAATGGACTGGTACTGACCATTTTGAATTTGACAATCACATGGTTTACTATGCCGGGTGTGACAAATTGAAGAGCAATGGCGTTACAGTCATCATCAAAAAGAACGTATCAACCAACATCTGTCTTGAAGCACAAGGCTGTCTGTGATAGGATAATATCCATACACCTACAAGGAAAACCAGTAAACACCATTATTATTCAAATTGACACTGACCACTAAAGCCAGTGATGATGAAAATGAATTTTACCAAGTTCTTCAGTCTGAAATTGATCAAACATGCAATCAAGATGTATTGATAATCACTGGCGATTGGAAGTCAAAGGTTGGAAGCAAAGAGGAAGGATAGGTAATTGGAAAATATGGCCTTATTGATAGAAATTATGCTGAATATTGCATGATAGAATTTTGCAAGACCAATGACTTCTTCATTGCAAATACATTTTTTAAACAACATGAAAGATGATTACATACATGGACCTCACCAGATGGAATATACAGACATCAAATTGACTACATCTGTGGAAAGAGACAGCCGAAAATCTTCCATACCCATCAGCCAAAACAAGACCAGGAGCAGACTGTGAAACAGACTACCAATTGCTCATATGCAAGTTCAGGTTGGAGATGAAGAAAATTTAAACAAGTCCCCAAGAGCAAAAATATATCCTACCTGAATTTAGACACTAAAGACTGAAGACCAGAAGAGTTGTGGGATGACATCAAGAACATCATTCAGGAAGAAAGCAAAAGGTCATTAAGAAGACAAGAAAGAGGGAAAAGATCAACATGGATGTCAGAAGACACACTGAAACTTGCTCTCCAGCATGGGGATGCTAAAGCAAATGGAAGAACTGAGAAAGCACAAGAACTGCACATAAAATTTCAAAGGGCAGCTCGAGAAGACAAACTCAAATATCATAACAAAATGTGGAAAAACCTGGAGTTACAAAACAAAAAGGGATGAACACACTCAGCATTCCTCAAGCTGAGGGAACTAAAGAAAAACAATACAGCTTCGACTTGAAATATTGAAGGATTCTCTGGGCAAAGTAGAGTCCTGGTGTGGCTCTGCAGCACAATGTATTAGACTGCAAAGTCAGGGAGAAACAGAGAGTAAACTCACTAGCCTATACAGGGTCACTATGAGTCAGAACCGACATGATGGCAATTAACAACAACAACATGGGCAAAATATTGAATGAAAACGATGGAAGGGGGAAAATGGAGTTGGAGTGAGCACTCTGTCCACAGAAATCCCTGAGGCAGCCTCCGAGGAGGAACAGAAGGAAATGGAAGATAGAGTGACCAGTCTAGAGAAAGCCGAAGAAGATCAAGGTATTCTCAGCTGGGACAAAAGCCTGGAGGTTCAGACTGCTTAAGGAAACAATTACAGAAAGGGCAAAAAATATTTTGATTCTGGGGATTACAACATGGCTAAGGCAAAGATAAAGAACAAGCAGCTTCCTACTGCAGGCCCTGGATAAGACAGAGGTCACTGGTAACCACATTCCCACTCCACAGGACCTTCCTCAACGGAAACCATCCCTTGTTGATAGCAAACTGGCTGGCTAATTAAAAGAGCTGAGCTGCATGAAATTTCTAATTCCCGTTGTTTCTTGTTAATATGGTATTTCTCAGCTTTTTATTTCCTTTCAACTCACTAAGTCATTTAAGACTGACAACTTTGTGTGTGTACTGCTATTGTAAGATATAACATAGAATTTTTTATTAATTTAATGTTGTTGTCAGGTGCCATCGAGTCGGAACAAACTCATAGCGACCCCATGCACAGCAGAACGAAATGTCTGATCCTGGGCCAACCTCACTACCGCTGCTATACTTGACGCCATCAGTGATGCCACCTGGCCAATCCATCTCGTTAGTGCACTGATAAAAAGAACATGTTGTTGTTGTTGTTGCTAGGTGTCATTGAGTTGGTACCGACTCATAGCGACCCTGTGCACAACAGAATGAAACAGTACCCGATCCTGGGCCAACCTCAAATTGTTGCCATTCTTGAGTCTATCGATGCTGCCACTTTCAATCCATCTTGCAGGGGGTCTTCCTCTTTTTCTCTGACCCTCCACATTACCAAACATGATATCCTTCTCCAGTGAATGGTCACTCCTGGCAATATATCCAAAGTATGAGAGACGAAGTTTGGATATCCTGGCTTCCAAGAAGTACTCTGGCTGCACTTCTTCCAACACAGATCTATTGGTTCTTTTGGCAGCCCATGGCATTTTCAATATTCTCCTCCAACACCATAACTCAAAAGCATTACTTCTTCTACTATGGTCTTCCTTATTCACTGTCCAGCTTTCGCATCCATATGAGGTTTTTGAAAATACCATGGCTTTGGTCAGGCGCACCTTAGTCCTCAAGCTGACATCTTTGCTATACTATACCTATACGAGGTCACTATAAGTCAGAACTGACTGGACGGCACTTTACAACAACATGTTCTAGGTCCAGTCCCTGGGTGATGCACCCAATTAACACTGTTAGCTGCTAAACAAAAAGTTGTAGGTTGGAGTCCACCCAGAGGCACCTTGGTAAATAAGTCTGGTGATCTAATTCTTAAACATCAGTCACTGTAAGCCTGGTGGAGCACTGGCTTACATCCGGGTTATCATAAATCAGAGTCAACTCAAAGGAAGTATTTTTCTGTGTTTAATGTTCTAGGTCAAGGAGCTCTGGTAGCGTAGTGGTTATGAACCAGGCTGCGAACTTCAAGGTCAACAATTAGAAACTACCAGCTATTCCGTGAGAGAAAGATGAGGCTTTCTGCTCCCATAAAGGTTTACAGCCTTGGAAACCCAGTAAAGGGTCACTATGAGTCGGAACCGTCTCTACGGCACAGAACCACCACCAATGTTCTAGGTCATTATCATGACAAGTAAGCAGTAAATCAACTTATAATACACATTTGATCAACACTGTGGTCACACAAAGGAGTTCTGCTGCCACAAGACCTCTTTAAAGTGTTGAAGGGTAAGCACTGGACTACTAACCACAAGGGTGGCGGTTCAAAGCCACCATGGGAGACAGAGGCTGTCTGCTCGCATAAAGATCTATAGTCTTAGGAACCCTAAAGAGCACTTCTACTCTGACTTGTCAGGTCGCTGTCGTAAACGCAATGACAGTGGCCACAGAAAATAAAGAAGAAGGTTGAAATGGCCTTCCGGCCATCCTAATACTATAGTTATAGTTGTTAAGTGCCATTGAGTTAGTGCCGTCAACTCATAGCAACCCTGTCTAGGGTTTCTGAGGAGCAGCTGGTGGTTTTGAACCACTGACCTTACAGTTCAACTTGACCTTGAGGTCCAGTGCCCTATCCTGCAGCAAGAACCAGGATTGTGCCCCCCTCAACCCTGCCTCCTTCCCCTCTGTCTGCTATTTAAAAAAAAAATCTTTAATTAGTAGTCAATCCCTACTCTGAGGATTATCATTGGAAAGGAAAATATAACAACTAACCATACATCCTTTATGGCACTGGGAACCACCACTTGGAGAGATGGATGGGTACCAGCTGGAGACACCTGGCTAGGATGATCAACAAGACTTTGAGTACACAGACAGCAGAAAGCTCCTGAAATTCCTTGGGCCCCTACCTCACACCCCAAATCCCTATAAAACTCCCCTCCCACTGTTACTCGAGGAGACCGTTCAGAGAGCTTTTCTACCCTCCGGTTCTTCTGCGTGTTGATTCTCAGTAAACGCTTTGCTCTTTGTTGAATCCTGTTTCTATATTGACTCCATGTCAGCATAAGGTGATGAGGAATCATTTTTCTGATTAGAAATCCCTATAAAACTTCTTTCCCACTTTTACTCGAGGAGACCGTTCTGGGAGCTTTTCTACCCTCCGGTTCTTCTGCGTGTTGATTCTCAATAAACACTTTGCTCTTTGTTGAATCCTGTCTATGAATATTGATTGACTCCGTTAGCAGACCACACTCCTGAGAAAACTCCTGTTCAACTCACTGGCTGCTCACTGCAGACCCCCTTGTGGAGAAAACTCCACAGTATCTGATCACAAACGGAAAGATGACTACGTCATCACGTAATTGCCAAACCTCAGAGAATCATGGCCCAGCCAAGTTGGCGTACACCCTTAACTATCACAAAGACAAGAAATATACTTGAAAAGAGATTTTAATGTACATTTTATTGGAAAATATAAATTTTAAAAGAAGATGCTGTCCTAGAGGGTGGATTTTTCTTCACAACAAAGGGTTATGGGCTTAGGTCATTAGTATCAACTCATTTTACAGAGAGAGAAACAGAGGCACTGAAAGGTTAAGTGGTGTGTGGAAGGCTGTGCTGGCTGGTGTTCACACCCAGGCTTCATTCCCCATCCTGCCTTGTTGCCTCTTCCTGGGTCGTGGAGACCCTGTAGCTGGGTGGGGCTGGAGTAGCGTGGCCAGGCCCCTCATGTCTGTGTGGTCCCAGTTTGTCTCAGCCTCTGCAGTACCTGGCGCCTGATTCTGCTCACCCCGTGGCTAAGCCACAGACGCTTCTGCAAGGCTTCCAGATAGCAGAGCCGGAGCCAGCATGCTATGGAGAATGTCGTGTGGTGCCTGGGTTTCTGGCCCTCAGAGTGAAGGCGCTGCTTTGAGACTGTGCAGGGCACTGCGGTGGCATTGAGCCAGGATACACTGTCTGCTGCCAGCTCCGTGCTAGACCACGGCCTGGACGCCGCCCAGCTCAGCTCACAGGGAGGATTGAAGACCCCCAGTACACCTGAGGACTGGGTTAAGCACAGAGACCACCTTCTCTACAGGTAACAGTGCCACCAGCTCCAAGGTGGTGGGTATTTGGTCCTGTTACCAAAACAGTGCCTTAGGGCTATAGAGCTTTCCCGAGGATTCCACAGGAGGGCTGCAAGCTGAAGCCTTTTCCCAGGATGCTAATTAAAAACAAACCGAGACCAATACAGTATCATAAATAATTCAACTTGGAGGTCCTCAGGGACCCAGGGTTCACGCTGCTGCTCAAATCCCTCCAGGGCATGCTTTTCTTACTTGTTCTCAGTCTTTCTGGAAATCTCCCACAGATGAGGGGACTTCCCAGCAGGCAGCTGTTCCCCAAAACCTAGAAATCCTGGGGGTAGGGGCCCTCAAAGTGAGGCAGTCATGTTCAGTGTAGTATTCTCCCTTCCATGTGAGAGATCTAGGTTCAATTCCTAGCCTGTACGCCCCATGCCCAGCCACACCTGCCTGTCAGTGGCAGCCTATGATGTCATGTTGCTATGATGCTCAACAGGTATCAACAGAACTTCTAGACTAAAGGAGACTAGAAATAAAGACCTGGCAATCAGTCAGTGAAAACTCTATGAATAACTATGGTCAGATCTACAGCAGATCACGGGATGGTGTCAGACTAAACAGTGTTTCCTTCCGTTTACATGGGGGGAATCCATGAGTCAGGGCTGACTCCAGGGCAGCTAACAACTGAGACTCAAACAGTTGTCTTGGTGCAGGCACACCATGGATACGGACCATGCAGAGACTGAGAACGTCTGGGATGCTGTAGGCCTGCAGATGAGGCTGAAATGTGTCAAATGGGATTCAGTGGACAGTGAATATGCACGCAGGGCACCCCCACCCTGAGTGAAATTTCCAGGCATCCTCCAACTGGGGATTTGTAGAGACTCGGGTCAGCTTCTGGATTCCCTGGGCAACCATAGTGAGGCCTTAGGAGATAAGACTTCCTTGGTCACCATCTCTCCCACATTGCTAGCATTGCTAGTGGAGCCTAAGTGGGTCTCCATCACATGACCTAGAACGTGCATCATTAGAGGTGGTAGTGGGAAAGGGTGGCAAGGCAGAGGTGCCAGAGAGCCACCATACTTCTGTTGTGCATTCTCGCCAATCCACATCTGCAACATTAGCCCATTATGGTAAAATGTATTGAGCACTGGGAAGCAATCCATCATTTCTTCCTCCCTTAAACTCAGGAAGCATGCACTACCATGATCTCCAGCTTTCAGACACTGCCTGGGATTCAAAAAGATTCGACAAGCTGCCCAGGGCCACATAGGATTAGTTAGAAGTGGAATCAAGAGCCAAATTCAGGCAAGCAGACTCCAAAGACCATGGTCCCAGTGAGCAAGGTCAACAAGACCCAGTTGCCATCACTCCATGTGTGTCAGAGTAGTATGTGTTCCAAAGGGTTTCAACGGTTGATGTGCCAGAAGCAGATCGCCAGGCATTTCCTCTGTGGCATCTCTCCTTGCACTCACTTCAAACTTCTAACCTTTCAGTTAACAGCCAACCAGGGACTATAATCTACCAGCCCTGAGATGCATTATAGAAATAATGCTTTATAAGGAGGAGACGGGGATGTTGAGTTCCAAACCAAAAGTCACTTGGACTGAAGAGAAGATGGTGCCCGAGGAGCTGTAAATAATGACAGAAACTGTTAGGAAATAGATTCTAGAACTTCAAATATGAGCTTCAGAACCACGGAGACTTTGATTCACAAACTCAACGCACACTCTTGAACCCCAGATCCCTCCCCCGTCTCTCCCCAAACCAGTTATGTGTATATATATAGCAGACGCTTGGCACACATTGACTTAACTATCCATGTATTAACTGGCTATTTCTTCTGTGGGGAGAATTTGAACTGTGGATAATGATGAGGGAAACCAGCCTCCTGATCATTATAATTTTATGTCACATAAAATTAAACCTTAAAATCTAAACACTGAGCAGATACAGTGGCTCCTTTCATTTCAAGTTGTGTGTCTGTTGTCTTTTTTCTCTCACATTTACTGCATCTTCCTTTTCAAAAATGTGCTTTGCCGCTGGTGCTGAGAATCTACACAGCAAAACACAGAGCAGCTCAGCCATTTGGACATGTGTATTTAGTGACAATAATTACAGCCTTTGAGATGCACAATCATTCTCATCATCTCTGCCCCCTGAAGTCCTGACTTACCTTTTGAGTAGGCATTGTCAATGTGATCCCACATAGAGAGTTCTAAAAAGACCTTAATGCCCAAGGCAGACTTCTTCTTTTTTTCTCTCTTTTTTTACTAAATAAGCTTAATGGTTGGTTTTAAGGTGACTTCAGGAAGAGTTTTGGTTTAAGGTTTAAAGATGATCTCTTTAAGGGCAATACTTGTTTTTTGTTTTTTTTTTAGGGCAATACTTTTTCATCCAGTTTCTGTGACTTGAGAAATTCTGGATTCCGTGAGATTTTGAATTGATCAGGATACTTCTATAGAATCTTTGATTCAAATGTTCAGGAACCATACCTGGGCTTCATCCAGTTCTGGTTTCCTAGGAAAGGAAGCAATTGCTCATGGAGATGATAAGCCATTCATCCCATTTCCTCCTCCTATTCCTGGCTCCTGCTTCCTCAGCTGCTCCAGGCAAATTAAGACCCATTTTAATGACTTGCATGGCTACCTATATGCTTTAAAAATTCCAGGCACTAAATGATGAACGAAAAGATAGAATGGAGTCTTGGTGTGGTGCTGTGGGTTAATGCCCTGGACTGTGAAGTTGGTTTGAACGCAAGGTCAGCAGCTCAAGCTCACCTGTCTCTCCTTGGAAATCCTGCACAGGGTCGCTATGAATCAGCACCAACTCGACAGCACTTAACAACAACAAAGAGATAGAACAGAGGCACTAATTCGATGAGGTGTTTGGTTTGTACATAAGCAGCTTCACACCTACTTTTTCCCCGTCTCTCTCTCTCTCATTACTGCAAATATATCAAACATACGATTTTTGCCAATTCAACTTTTTCCAGATGTGCAACTTAATGACAGCAATTATAATAATAGATTGTACAAACCTACCCTTGCTGTTGCTGTGAAGTGCCGTTCAGTCAGTTCTAACTTATAGCAACCCTGTATAGGGTTTCTGAGGAACAGCTGGTGGGTTTGAACTGATGACCTTGTGATTCTCAGTCCACTGCTCATCCTATAGTGCCGCACCAGGAGTCCAAGCCTACTTGTAATCATTGTAACTTTCTCACCATCATTAACCTAGCATCTCTTGTTGTTTTTAAGTGTGTTTAAAGCTGTCGAGTTGGTTCTGACTCTGTATAGGGTTTCCAGGGAGCAGTTGATGTGTATGAACCACCAAACTTGTAGTTAGCAGTCCACTGCTGATCCTACAGTGCTACACCAGGATTCCTTCCCACCCTTGTTGTTGTTAAGTGCCATCAAGTTGGCTCAGACCCTAACAATCCTGTATAGGGTTTTTGAGGAGTAACTGGTGAGCTTGAACCACTGACCTTGTGGTTCAGACCAACTTTAAAGTCCAGCGCATTAACCCACAGCGCCATACCAGAACTCCCTTGGTAACCACTAATAAAGTATGGTCCCTACATATTTGCCTTTTATATAAGCGAGGCCATGCAGAATTTCTTTTATGACTGAGTTATTTCACTTTGCACAAGGTCTTCAAGCTCCATCCATATTATAACATGTCTCAAGACTTTGCTTTTCCTGCTGGATGAATAATATTCCTTTGCACATATTCACCATATTTGGCTGATCCATTCATGTGCTCATGGGCATTTAGCTATTGTGAACAGTGCTGCAATCAACATTGGTGTACAAGTCTATAAGTCTCGGCTTTCAAGTTTTGTGGGTATATATCTAGAGTGAAATTGCTGGGTCATATCGATATGGATTACATCTCAATGTCAAGAAAACAAAAATCCTCACCACTGGACCAATAAACAACATTCTTTATATATATATATTTTAAAAAGTTTTTATTGGGAATTGAGTGAAAGTTTACAGGGCAGATTATCAGTTTTACATTCAACAAATCATACACTTTGT
>NW_006408718.1:465868-474611 GCF_000296735.1 Chrysochloris asiatica
AAAAAAATTAAAGTAGATTAACACTTTTAAAAGACAGGCTAGATCTTCAGACTAAAGGAAATAAAAAATCATCTTGCATTTCAGGCTCAGATTAACGTCCAATAAACTCAACTGGCTACACCTGTGCTGTCCAATATGATAGTCATATAAGTTTAAATGAAATAAAATTGAATTTTTAGCTCATCAATGCTCAAGAACCATGTGTGTGGTGGTTACTGTACTGGGCAGTGTTGTTGTTGTTGTTGTTGTTAAGTGCCGTCGAGTCACTTCCGACCCATAGTGATCCTGAACAGGGTTTCCAAGACTGTAAATCTTTACGGAACAGAAAGCCTCATCTTTCTCCCGTGGAGCAGCTGGTGGTTTCAAACTGCTGACCTTAAGGCTCGCAGCCCAATTCATAACCACTACGCTACCAGAGCTCCTTGGGCTGTGTAGACATAGGATATTTCCATCTGTCACAGAAAATTCTAGGCCATATAGGAGTCAAATCAATGATAAATATATGTGAATGTGCACATATCTTTCTTCCTTGCTGACAAATGCTACTTGCTTAAACTTATATTAAAGACAATCAGTCACAATCATTTGTTTCATATCTAAATAATGGCATAAAAATAGATTATTTGTACAATTCTTCCAACTTACATGTTGTGATGTAAGAGTCAAAAAGCCTATAATAAATCCCATCTTTCCAACATTAATAGATTCTCATGGGTTCCCTCTGGATTGCACCATTTTGGTCATGGGCTGTTGCTCCCTTGATATCCACAAAAAAAAGCTTGCTAGGGATTCTTCATCACTACATGGCCACCTTGGGGTGAAATCAGGAGGAGGGGGCCTGGGGTGCACTGCCCCTGCTCTTTGCTTTCAGGTGGGTCCCATGTTCCACTCAGAGCAGTTTGGCCAACTGCATGGGTCATTCAAGGTAGCCAGCCATTCCCACACTTGCTGGACAATGCTCAGCTGAGCATCTCATAACCAATATATGGGCAGACTTTCTAAAACTTCCTACTACTTTCAAGGCCCAGCTTATACCTAAAGTCTCTCCTAAGGGCTTCAAGAGAAGCTTCCACTTGTCAAAACAGAATTTTAAATGATAGAAATAGCAGTTTGTATAAACCCTTAAAATAAAATAAACTTTCATCTGAGTAGTCCAATATAAACGCTCTTTTTACAAAAGCTTTGTATTCTGGTTTCGGAAAACAATACAATTAACTCCAGAATTTGGTCTTCAAATGATAATTTTTAAATATAATACATTTTCTAAAATATTAAATGTACACTTCTTGGAAAGAACTGTGTTCAAATGAACCTGCAGTTATCAACATATACACCCATTTACCAGTTCTCCAATCCAAGGAAGAAGGTATTCATATATTTGAAATTTGAAATATCACTTGTCTACCAATGATGACTGTCACTTTAGACTTTATCCATGAGCATAAGCTATTATTTCTGTATGACAGGACCCATAACACGTGGTTTTGTAGTGCCACAAGATAGCATGACTTTGTAGTCTTTCAATGGGTGATAGCAAAGTTGAAAGCTAAAAGATACTTTCATGGTATAGCTGGGAACATTTCCTCTTTCCTTAGATCTTCAATGCAGGGTTTCATAAATTCTTTATCAAAATGCTGGTGGTCCTGCTCACTTCCCATCACCTCATCACCATTATGGCACTGGTTGTTCTCAATGGGATTGTCCATAAGACTCACAAATTAGAGGTGTGGATGTGTCACAAAGGCAGTTGGGAGCTCCACCAAATGGTTCCCACTGAAGACTAGCAAGGAGATCTTCTTCAGGTTCAGCAAGACGTAAGGAAGATAGGTCAGCTTGGTATTATACAAGAGGAAGGTTTGCAGTTCTTCCAGCTTCAAAGGGAAGCTCAGTTAATTCTAGGTTTCCAGAAAAATCCAGTTTCTCCAGATTTTTCTCCACAATCTCCCAGTTCTGGAGGAATGTTTTTCAGAAGGTTGAAGTCACATTGAGTTCATACAGGTTCTTCAAACAACCAATTTCTGCTGGAAGACATGCAATTAGTTTTTTTGGCAGCTCCAGAATTTTCATCACTTTGAACTGCTTGATAAAGGTAGGAATGATCTGAATCGGGGTATTGTTTATAAGCCATTCTTTCAGGTGGGTCTGCTCCTTCAAGGAATCTGGGCGCTCCTTCCACTGCTTCCCTGAGAGTTCAAACACGAAGGGGTTACTCTTCCTGTGTCTCTGCCTGGCAAGAGAATTCCTTTCGATCATTTCCAGACGCCTCACACTGGTGTCTACGAAACCATTCTTGCAGTATTCGGCTTGGGGGCCGCCTTTGCTCCTCCATTTGGACACCCAGACATGTATTTTTACACAGTCCTGGACATTGAAAGTCCAAATCAAGGGCTCCATCTTATCAATTCCTTTCTTTTTGGTGGTGATTGTTGCTAAGTGCTATTAAGTCAATTCAGACTTATTGAGACCCTGTGTAAGTTTCTGAGGAGGAACTGATGGGTTAGAACCACTGACTTTGTGATTAACAGTCCAGTGCCATACCATGATTCCTTGTTGGTAGCCCAGGCATCCTTGGTTCCTTGGTGGTCCTCACACATCATTTGTCTTCTCCCTTGTGTGTGATTTTATCTCTGGGCCTCTGCTGCTCATTTTCTAACCCAGTAGTGATTAGATTTAGGATTCACCCTATATACAGAGAAGTCGTGGTGTGGCACTGTAGGATCAGCACTGGACTGCTAACCACACACTTGGTAGTTCGAACCCACCAGCTGCTCCTCAGAAACCTTAATATGGGGTCACTATGAGTAGGAACCCTCTCAGCAGCACTTAACAACAACTACACTGGTAAGATCTCAGTTGAGTACTCACATGATGTTGTTGTTGTGAAGTGCCATAGAGTTGGTTCCGACCCATAGCGACCCTGTATAGGGTTTCTGAGGAGCAGCTGGTGAGCTTGAACTGCTGAACTTGCAGTTCAAACAGCTTTGCAGTCTGATGCATTAACCCACAGCGCCACACCAGGACTCCATGATATTAGATTATATTATAAAAGGTGGTCACATTAGATTAGATGAAGTCCACAAATATAGTGGTTTAGGATTCCCAATTCAACCCATAACAGTGTCCACATGGTGATCTCCAACAGGCAAGCAGTGGTCACTTTGGGAAGCTTCTGCAGAGACGTTGTGGTTCAAGGCATGAAGAAAAACTGGTCCTTCTAGAGAACAACGTCAACACACAAGGGAACTCACCTTGGGGTTACATGTAAGTTTGAAGTGCAAACAGGAAGTAGAGAAGCAGGAACAATGAAGGAAGCCAGAAAACCAGAGAAGTAGAGGCAACCGGGATGGTGAAGTTCCAAGAGAGAAGGAGAAATGATGTACACACACCAAGAGTTCAAAATCAGGTATGACTGAGAACCGCAGAGCTGGCAGTGGGCCTAGCTTTCAGAAAGCCGGTGGTACCCACACAGGGAGTTGTTGAGTGGGCTATTACCAGTGGGACAGATGGTGGCTTCATTAAGTCTAAGGCAAAGCAAATCAACAAGAGGCAGCTGTGAAAATAACTTTGATGGATCGGATCATCTGTTAGTAAAACAAAGGTTATAACAAGCTCTTGTAGTTACATGATGTTGGATGTCTTCCAAGTAGGAATGGTTACATAATTTGAAAGGCACAGAGCAAAGTGAAAATGCAGGGTCCCCTTTCCAAAAAATGATTAAGAGTTTCGTGCCAGCAGCAGTGCAGATCCCGGTGTGACTGCGAATAAAATCAATCTTATTTCCAAGCCGTTTTCCTGGTTACTTTCGGAGACTGTTTAAAAAATTGGTCCGAGTCATCCAAGTCCTTTGGAGAGGGTACCTTTTTTCGCTGCCAAACATCAGAACGCTTTTTTATCTGAGGGATGGGGAGAGTCCTCATTTGTTATGGATTAAATTCATTCCACTTCCTACCACCCCACCAACAAAAATAGAGTAGAGTACTAATCCCTATACCTATGGAGTCCCGGTGTGGTGCTGGAGCATAAACACTGGACCAATCACAAGGTCGGTTTGAACAGCGAGGTTGACTGTTCGAACTCACCAGCCGCCCCTCCTCAAAAACCCTATAAAGGGTTTTTACAAGTCAGAATCAACTCCTTGGCTCTTAACAACAACAATACTTTTAGAAGAAATGCTGTTTGTAAACAAGGTTTTCTTTGCCATATCAGTATAAGGTAGGTCCTCAGCCTGATTGCTGGTGTGGTGCTGTGGGTTAACGCTTGGGCTGCAAAGTCTAAATCGCAAGGTTGGTGGTTCAAGCTCACCAGCTGTGCTCCTTGGAAACCCTGTACAGGTTTGCTATGGGTCGGAACTGATGTGACGGAACACAATAAGAAGAAACCTAATTGCCTCTGAGTCATAAAAAGAGCAGATCTGTCACAGATTCGTGCACAAATGTGGGAAGACCAAAGTCATGTGAGCAACGAATATGAAGTTTGTGGAGGACCGGGCAGTGTTTCTTTTGTTGTGTCTAGGGTCACTATGAGTTGGTATCGACTCCATGACACCTAACAACAACAACAACAACAACAAAGTCACAGATTCAGCTACTGACAAGGGAAGGACCCTGATGGGGACTCTTACCCTGCAGAACTCAGACAAAAATTGTCTGTTCTTTCAAGTCACTGGCTTGTGGTGTGGGTATTACAGCAGTACTATGAAACTGACAATATTGTACTGACCAGCTGGGAGGCAGGGTCTCCTCCCACCATATAAACCACAAAGGGGCAGAAAAATCTACTCACAGCTCCGGGCCACCAACGAGTAGCCAAGTGACCCTAGCTCAGTCAATCAGGTGCTCACTGCAAAACTTTGACCCTTGGTGAGAGATGCAAAGACGCAGGCCTGTTAGAGACAGTTCATGATGGTCATGGTAGAATCAAGAGACCAGGGGCAGAGGTAAGGAACCATTAGGAGCAACATGGCTCAGGCGTGCAATGGACCCAGGGTCAGCGTCCCAGCCTGGCTCCTCTGTTCTTATATTCTGCATTCTCCAAGTGTGAATTCAGGGGAGGAGCCATCAGGTTCAACCATATGCTAGAACGACTCACAGAAAGGATACAGATTCAAGTCATCCCTGGGAAAAGGTACACAGGGCAGGGTTAGTAGAGTTCCAAGCATGTGCTTCCAGTTGAGTTACAGGGATAGCACCTCTTCTCCCAGCATGTGTAACCCTATATTCTGGAAGATTGCTTGCCAGAGAAGCTTACCTGAGTCCTGGATCCTGGTGGTCTATTTTGATTGGGGATGAGACTCAACTGATTGTCCTTGTGCCTAATTTCAATCTCCAGCACCTCTAGAGGTCTAGTTTATATCATGTGGCCCAAGGTCCCCTTCGTAAATTACACTGGAAGCATGGACTATCTGGAATGGTCTAAGGCCCCCAGGTGAAAAAAGACATTCCTATCAAGCAGGACATTGCAAGGATTTAGAGATTGTTTCTCAGGAACTGGGTTGAAAGTCAACTCTTCTCTTGACAAGGTTAATCCTTTACTCAACACCAAGACTTCTTCTCCAACTCTTCTACCCATTCCTCTGGGTGCCCCATGACTTTCTTAGGAAGCTCTTCCAAAGTGTCTGTCTTCCTGGATCTTATCAATGTCATGTGAGGTAGGCACAGCACTCACAGTGATCTCTAGTTTTCTATTGGGTCAGCAGAGGCCCGAGAGACCTGGGAATTTCCCTGATGTCACACAGTTGTTCCAATCCTCACGTGTCTTGGTACTAATCTCATGTCTCTTGGGCTTTAGCAAGCTGCCAGCGTCAATGACAGCTCCAATGGTCCAGCAGCTTTCCAGGAAGAATCAGTCATTGGAATGGTCAGTGACTGGGCTCAAGTGGACTTCATCTCAAATATCTGGGCAACTGCATTTAAAAAAAATCTGCTAAAATTAACTCTAGGTTGGTCAACCAAAAACATTCTCAAGAGGATACAAAGACAGTATTTGTGGAGAAATAGGGCTTTCTGTAGATCTTTATGTTGTTGTTATTAGGTGCCATTGAGTCGGTACTAACCCATAGTGACTTTATGCACAGCAGAACGAAACACTGCCCGATCCTGGGCCAACCCCACTACTGTTGCCATGCTTGAGTCCATTGATGCTACCACTTGGCCAATCCATCTCGTTAGGGGTCTTCCTCTTTTTCTCTGACCCTTCACCTTACCAAACATGATATCCTTCTCCAGTGACTTGTCCCTCCTGACAATATGTCTGTCTGAAGTATGAGAGATGAAGTGTGGCCATCCTGGCCTCCAAGGAGCACTCTGGCTGCACTTCTTCCAAAAACGGACCTATTAGTTCTTTTAGCAGACCATGGCACTTTCAAAATAGCCTATCTCTGTGTTGGCAAAGCCAGCCAGAATTCTTAGGAGACAGCCCTGCATCCACTAAGTGGAAAACATGCCTTTATGTGGACAAGTGGCATCCATAACAGCTTGTTCCTACTTTGACCTAAAGGTCAAAATCCCTTGTGCTTCCCAAGGCTTGTCTCCTAACCAGGAGACAATTCAACCCCACACTCACCCCCACCAGCTGGTCCCATCTGCTGCTGGGAGCCCTGGGAGAGAGACAATCGCTAAGGTAACCACAGGGCCTCGAGGGGTGGGCAGACACATACACACAGCAGCTGCCACTGCTGGGCATGCAGCCTGGGCCCTGCTCTGGAGGGACACTGGGGTGTCTGCCAACCGAGGCGGTAGCCCAGGGTGCGCAGGGCTATGGGAGAGTTGCTTGGAGAGAGCCCTCTGATCAGAGACCAGGGTAAGAGAGTAGGGAGCTGAAGAGGATCCCAGGGGGAGTCTGAGAGTGTTAGTAATGTTCCTGATGGACCATGTAGACCCTGGGTACCTCAGAGACCACCTCTCCCAACTGAGGAGACTGAGGAACCGGTCTTGGCATTGAGCAGAAGACACTAGCTCCTCATTTGGGGGCAACCTCTCAACACAAGGGGCTCAAGAGCTTTCCATAGAAAGGAACCAAATACTGTGGCAGTGGGTAATATAGAAAGCCTTCATTTACTTCTATATTCATTCATTCAGCAAACCTATGGCATTTGTGTCCTGGGCCTGCCATAACAAATCACTACAAATTTGGTGGCTTGAGGCCACAGGACTTTGTTCTCTCACAGTTCTGGGAGGCAGAAGTCCAAAATCAAGGTGTCAGTGAGATTGCACTTCCTCCCAAGGCTCTCTGGGAAGACTTCCTGGCCTGTTCCAGCCTCTGGCAGCCCCCCGGCACTCCTTGGTTGGTAGTAGCATCACTCCAATCTCCGTCTCTGTTCTTCAGTCCTTCTCGTATCTTTTAAGGACACATGTCATTGGATTTAAGACCCATCCCAATCCAGGATGGTCTTATTTAGAGCTTCTTAAATGAATCCCACCTACAAAGATCTCTCTTCCAGAAAAGATAACTTTCACAGGTTCCAGGAGGACCACCTATACCTAACCCACTATATGTGCCATATGCCAGACCCTGTTCTAAACCCCAGATGGGGCAGGAAGTAAAGCTAGACAGGGCCTTGCACTCATAAAGTTTATATTCCAATGGGAAATAGACAAACTATAACTATCATTTAACACAGTGTCAAAAGAGTAGTGATAACTGCTCTTGAGAAGAGCTAGGAAGAGCAATGAGAAGGAGGCGGTTTGGGTTGGGAGATGTGGTTCTCTTATGGATAAATGGGTCAGAGAAGACTGCTAGAGGATGTGACTGAATGACAGGGAATATGGCTGGGTCATGTCACTTGCATAGGTAAAATAACCCATCAGTCCCAGGTCAGGGGTCTGGGAGGCCACCACAGCATAGTAGCTTAGAAAAAGGCAGAAATGGGTTAGCTGAGTTTTGCAGAGCAGGCATCTGAGGACTCGAGCCTTCCCCAAAGCTCATGGCCTGCACAGTAGCAGGCATGAGAGGAAATGGCTGACATTAGAAGCTCAGTCATTGGAATTTGAACGTTCAAGACTACAGTGCAAATTATTGTGGATTTGAAGTCTGACCTAGGGCAGAGATGACAGAGAAAAAAGGCAAAGAATAGAACCAGGACAAAGAGGACAGACCCAGCCTGCACCCTATCTGTCTCTGGGTTTCTTCTGGAGACCTTGTTGGGAAGGACTGGCAGTTAAGCCCGGGCAATGCTGCCATGCAATGACAGGGAACGTTTATTCATAGTCTTCTTGTACCCCAGGCTTGTGCTAAGCACATTGCCTGCATCATCTTTCCCTGAATCTGGAGTGACTTTCTCTGAAAGTTGGTGCCAAGTACTCATGAGTGGAAGAAGCTTGGGTAGCATAATGGGTTACATGTTGGGCTGCTAACGGAAGGTGGGGAGTTCACATCCACCAGCCGTTCTGCAGGAGAAAGATGAGACTCTCTGTTTCTGTAAAGATTCACAACCTTTGGAAACCCTCTATGAGGTCCTTATGATTCGGAGTCGACTTGAAGTAGCACAGCAACATATAAGTGAAGGTAGAGAAGAAGGGTCAGAGGTCAAGATGACTTGAGCCCCTGAATCCAGCCAGGCCCCAGACTACAAGTATCCCTGGATTCCCCAGACATGTGAGAAAGAAAGACTGAGAAAGAATTGATGCATTTAAATTGTGGTGTTGGTGAACAATATTGACTATATTGTGGACTACCAGAGGAATGAGCTAATCAATCTTTGGAGTTGTTGTTAGGTGCCATCAGGTCAGTACCAACTCATAGCGAC
>NW_006408718.1:475366-479054 GCF_000296735.1 Chrysochloris asiatica
AACCCAGCCTCTCAGATTATTTGCTCAAATTATTCAGCATAGAGGTTGAATAAGTATGATGGTGAAAGAATACAGCCCTGTCACACACCTTTCCTAATTTGAAACCATTCGGTATTCCCTTGTTCTGTCCAAACAACTGCCTCTTGTTCTATGTACAGGTTCCTCATGAATCTTGGGAGTAATATAACCAAAATGCTCCTTAAAAGAGAGGATGGTGAGACTATTATTTCCTTACTTTGAACACATCATCAGGAGAGTCCAGTTGCTAGAAAAGGACGTCATGTTTGGTAGAAATCCAGCAAAAACAAGATATACTCTCCCTGAGGTGTATTGACACAATAGATACAGCAATGGGCTCAAACATGCCCAGAGTCATGAAGATGCTACAGGACCAGGCAGTGTTTGGTTTGTGCATGCATATGAGCCAGAGCTGACTTGATGACATCTAACAACACAGTCACATAACAGAGCAGTTGCTATTGCTGTCATTAAGTGCCATCCAGTAGGTGCCAAGGCATAGAAGCTCTGTGTAGGTTTCTGAGGTGCAGCTGTACCGAGTCCACCTTCAGTTATTCTTTGTGTCCAGCGTGGAGAGATTAATCCCTAGTAGGTGTGACAGATTAGAAAGAAAAGGAAGACACAAATGAATTAAGTAAAGTTGGAACCAGGTGGGATGCAGCACTCTGATGGAGATACTGCAACCCAGACCAAGTGCAGCAAGTTTATTTTATACACATATCAAAGGGAGGTGCTTGGGACAGGAAAAAGAGTGCAAGAACATCTGGTGTTGTTTGTGCATGCAATAAGTGGATCTTTATCAGAAAAATGAAACTTGTGGTAGCTATCTGTAACAGAGATTGTAGTTGGTTTTGTTATGTGCCATGGAGTCAGTTCTGAATCATAGTGACCCTGTACAGTGTTTCCAAGGCTGTAAATCTTTATAGAAGCAAAAAGCTTCATCTTTCTGCTGTGGAACAGCTGGTAGTTTCAAACTGCTGACCTTGAGGTTCACAGCCTGATTCATAACCACTACGCTACCAGAGGTTAAAGCAGCTAAATGTTTGTGCAGACTGAGCTGAAGGTCATATCTATAAAGGCCAAACCTATTGGCTGTCCTTTCCTCTGGGCCAACTGTTGCAGGTATTCAGAGGCAGACATAGACCCCTGGCCCAGGTTCTCCCAACACGGCTGGTGGAACCAATCTTATAGTTAGCAATCTAGTATTTATCCTGAAGCACTACACTGGAATGCCACACCAGAACTGGGCCATAGTGGGGACCAAATCCAGATGTAGGCCTGCCTGATTCTTGAGTCTTCTATGATATAGGGATCGAGGCATAGTCTGAAGAGGGGAAATAAAACTAAGATGCTTGATTGTCTTATGAATATTATTGGCTTCCCTTGCCTACTATTGTAAAATAGACACTCCAGTGGGATAAAATGGAATATCAGGAAGCATGATTACTGAAAGCTTGTAAGCCCATCTTCAGCCTATAACTCACTGAAATACCTAAAAGGGGTTCTAGTACTTGCCCAGTGAAATAGGCTTCTTGTGGAGCCTTGGTAGTGTATAGGACCTTAGGTGGAATCCTGAGCCCCATCCAGAACCTTCTGAGGTGGGACATTCCCACTTGAAAGGACAAGCAGACCAGCCCAAAACAGCTAGAGGAAGATACTTCTTGAAAGAAAGATCAGCAGGAAAGATACTTCAGGAAGATACTTCTTGAAAGAAAGATCAGCAGGAAAAATAAAAATCCAAAACAAAAATGGCAGTTTGAATGGCTACTGCAAGGACAAGCAAGTTGTTTGCTGGAAAGCTACCAAGGCAAGTAATCAAGTCCCTTCAGGACAACACCCCCTCCAAGACTGAAACTCAAAGGGATCACGTGAGAAGCCGTGTAAGCTTGCTGGCGACCACGTTGGACTACTGGTGAGTGGAAGTGGGTGAAAGGCAGCAATGAAGATATAGAGTGAGCCCAACCACATTCCATAGACACCCGTCGACCTGGAGATGAGAGAGAAAAGAGGAAGGGTCCGAAATATGGTGAGACCTGAGGTCTCCTGAGCCCATGGACAAGGACATAGTCATGGAAGGTTAGAGCTAAGAGTGAATATGTAGCTGATATGTAGTGAGGGAGATGCACAAGAATTCCCAAACTTGCAGATAGTACCTATTTGACCTAGCTCCAATGGCTTGATGATCAGAACTCGACTAGAGGAAGATAAAAGCCTTCAGAGCAAGTCTACCCACTGACAAAGTAGGATGCACCTCCAAACCTTTTATAGAAAATCTCTCCCTTGTCTGTGTGTTTTGGAGAAGGTTCATTAGAAACAACTGACCAAGAGGGACTTAATGTCCTCCTCTACTTACTTAGTTGCCATAGAGTTAGTGCTGAATCATGGTTGGCAATATAGGCTAAGTACTGGATGGCTAATCCCAAGGTCAGTGATTCAAACCCACCAGCAATTCCTTGGGAACCCTATACAGGGTTGCTAAGAGTTAGAACTGATTCCAAGGCCTTGAACAACAACAATATGGTGAACTTATGCACAACACAGTGAAATGTTGCCTGAGCCCTTTTCATGATGTTTAATGTCCATTGCTCTTGTGCCAATCCATCTCACGGAGAGGCTCCCTTATGTTTGCTGGCTCTCTACCAAGCATGAAGTCCTTTCCTAGCAATTGGTCTTTCCTGGTCATGTGTCTTGTATAAGTAAGCCGACATCTTGCCATCTTCACTTCTAAGGAACATTCTGGCTATATTTTATCTAAGAATGGACATTTCCTTCTGGCAGTCCATGGTATATTCAATATGTTTCACCAACACTACAGTTTGAACAAATAAATTCTTCTTCTGTCTTACATTGTTATTACTCAACTTTTTCATGCATATGAATGAAGCAGTTGAAGAGACTTTGGCTTGGTTTGGAAGCACCTGTGCCATCAAAGTGATATCTTTGCTGTTTAATAACTTAAAGGTTTTGTGGTACCTTGAATTTACTTGATATGATAAATTTCTATCCCAAGTCTTCTTAGTTCCCACCAAATGATTGGGTGGGACCATGCAAATAAGGTATATAGGACTCCAAGGCTGGGATTGTTTACTTTTGCCACCCAGCTATGTTTAAAAGGAGCCATCTCAGAAGCAGAGATGGAAGATCCCAGGACCATCAATAAGGAAGAACGTGAGTGAAGAATGGGAAACAGAGATGCAGAGGCAATGGCAGAGGCAGTGGCATGGAGACTGCAGCTTCAGGTTCTAGACTCATGGACTGAGTAAAGTTGAGTGCCTATGGGTAGGAGACAGGCTTGAAGAATGTGCCCATTGGGCATTCACAGACTGGTTAAAAGAGCTTTGTAACACACTCTTGAGCAAGGCAGAGGCCAAGGGACCACTTGGCTGAGAGCCTGAAGACAAGAGTGAGGCATGCCTGCAGTATGGCAGATAAGAGGCACTCCTGATGGGAGAACTGCTGCATCCTGAGTTGGTTTTGATCCTGAATTGTACCCTGCTCACTTTCCTAATACACCCCATATCATGAGTATTGTTCTGAGTTCTGTGTGACCATTGCAATGGCTTATTGGATCCAGATGTGAAGCAGAGAGGACTGGGAGAGGAATGGTTGGTGTCAGAATAGGGTAAAGAAGGTTGTAGGGTGGAGGCATGTCTGACCTCTGTTTCATAGG
>NW_006408718.1:480254-481679 GCF_000296735.1 Chrysochloris asiatica
GTGACAACTATGTCGAGAGAAAACCCCGACAGCTGCCCAGTCCTGTGCCACCCTCACAATACTGCAAACACAGTGTCAAACCATGTCGTTTAGAGTCTTTCTCTTTTTCGTTGTTCTTCCTCTCTACAAAACATGATGTCCTTCTCCAGGGACTGGTTCTCCTAATATGCCCGAAGAGTGAGAGATGATGTCCTATCATCCTGGATTCTAAGGAGCACACGAGGTGTACTTCCAATCAGAGTTCTTTGTTCTTCTGGAAGGAAGTTCATGGTGCTTTCACTATTCTTTTCCAACACCATAACTCAAATGGATCAATTCTTTTATGGTCTTCCTTATTCATTGTCCAACTTTCACATGTATATGAGGTGATTGAAAAGAACATGGCTTAATGCTCAATTTTTCTCTTGAACACTTTAAAGAGATCTTTTGCAGCAGATTTGTCTAATGTAGTATGTCATTTGATTTCTTGACTACTGCTTCCATGAGTGTGGATTATGGATTCAAGCAGTCTGAAATTGACCCAACATGCAATTAAGATGCATTGATAATTACTGGTGATTGGAATGTGATGCTTTTGGTGATAGAAACATGATAGATTTTTGCAAGACCAATGAAGCATTCACTGGAAAAACCTTTTTCAACAACATCAGTCATGTACATATGGATCTTGTCAGATGGAATACACAAGAATATAATAGACTCCATATGTGGAAAGGCAAGATGGAGAAACTCAATATCATCAGTAACAACTAGACTAGGGGTCAACGGTGGAATAGACCATCAGTTGCTTATATGTAAGTTCAAGTTGAAGCTAAAGAAAATCAAAATAAGTCCATAAGAGCCCAAATACAATCTGAGTATGACCAACCTCAGTTTAAAGATCATCTCAAGTATGTATTTGATAAATTGAACACTGATGAGTGAACGCCAAACATCTCCTGGGATGACATCAAGGCCATCATACATGAAGAAAGCAAGATGTCATTAAGAAAAGACGAAAGAAAGAATAGATCAAAATGAATATTAGAAGAGACTCTGAAACTGGCTCTTGAAAGTAGAGTTGTTGTTGTAAGTGCCATTGAGTTGGTTCCAACACATAGTGATCCTGTGCATTAGTCCAATGCACCACACCAGGACTAAAGCAAACAGAAGAAAGGATAGAGCAAAAAAGCTGAGCAAAAGATTTCAAAAGGCAGTTAGAGAAACAAAGTAAAGTGTGCAAAGACCTGGGATTAGAAAACCAAAAGGGAAGAACACCATGGCTTTTCTCAAACTAAAAGATCTATAAATGAAGTTCAAGCCTTGACTTGTAATATTAGAAGATTCTATGGATAAAATATTGAATAGCACAAGAGGCATCAAAAGATGTTGGACAGAATACACAGAATCACTAAACCAAAAAGAATTGGTCAAAATTCAACCATT
>NW_006408718.1:483589-484781 GCF_000296735.1 Chrysochloris asiatica
CACATATGGAAGCAGCAGTCAAGAAATGAAGCAATGTGAGAGGCGGGGCTTGATGGCGGCTAAGGTGAAGGTGTAGTGAAGGCCGCTGTCAGCAATAACTCAGAATTCTAGGCAAAAAAGAGGCAAGACAGAGCTCCAAAACTAGGACCCACAGAGATAGGAATAGTTTAAAGGTTTGAAGGCTTATAGCCTGTGGAATTTGGAGATAAAGTAAAAAATCACGTACTTTTGTATCTGCCGGCCAGGCTCGGAGGCCTGAGCCAACATCCAGGGCGAGAACAAGTGGCAGGACAAAATAGGGGCCACAGAGATGCCATGGAAACACGCCACGGGAACCTTGGGGAAAAAAGGTGCACAATGTACTTTACCAATTTTGCGTGGTTCTGATTTTATTTTTTTCTTTGGTGTTGGGTAATAGGTGCGCTTACTGTTTTCCCACCTCCATTCAGGTGAATAGAGGTAGGGGCTTAGCCAAGTGGCCACTACCCATCCTCACTGATGGTGGTTTTTTCTGCCAGGAACCCACACACTCAGCCCAAGCTGAGATGCAGATGTGCCTCCTATTTGGTCTGCTTTTTTTCACTGGTTTGAGGGGGGTCCTGGTGTAGCACTGTGGGTTAAGGTACCACACTGCAAAGCCTTTTGAACTTCAAGGTCCTTGGTTCAAGGTCACGAGCCACTCCTCAGAAACCCTGTACGGGAGATGCGGATGTGCGTCCTATTTGGTCTGCTTTTTTTCACTGATTTGAGAGGAGTCCCTGCGTAGCGCTGTGGGTTAAGGTGCCACACTACAAAGCCTTTTAAATTCCAAGGTCGGTGGTTCAAGCTCACCAGCTGATCCTCAGAAACACTATACAGGGTCGCTACGGGTCAACAAGGAGAGGAGGCAGAAGTGACTGAAAGAGAGTTAGGATATTAAAGACATACTTATATTACACTACAGATTTTTATTTTTTTATTTATATTTTATTTTATTTTTTCTTTCTCCTTCCTTTTTTCTTCTCCGCGCCAATCGCCCTTTTTTGTGATTAGTGACTGCTGTATTTAGTTTTGTTTTTGCTGGTGTTGCATTATTTTCTTCTAGTTTTATTATATATGGTGTTGTTGTTGTTGTTAAGTGCCGTGGAGTCGGTTCTGACTCATAGCGACCCTGCACAGGGTTTCCGAGGCTGTAAATCTTTACGGGAGCAGA
>NW_006408718.1:502396-512968 GCF_000296735.1 Chrysochloris asiatica
AGAATGGGGAGGGGGGAGTGTAGGGGGTAGGTTTATAGGGTATACCCTTTGGTCAGTTGATGATGCATGGAGGGTATTGGAACCATGGCAATGAAACGATATATGGTGGAATGAATGTAAAACTAAAGTTCTCTCATGTAAAATATCATATAATTCACAATAAAACATGGAAAAAAGAAATGAAGCAATGTACTGCACTGTGCAAATCCACAACAATAGATTCAAACATAGCGAAGATCAAGACTATGGTGCAGGATGAGGTTACATGTGTTCTGTTATACAGAAGCTTGTCATGAGTCAGAGTCCACTCAGTGGCAACCTACAACAACCACAACAACTTATTGTCTAATAGTTCTGGCCACAAGGAATCTGAATTTAGGACATCAGCATGACTGTGTTCTATCTGAAAACACTAGAAGACCCTTTCTTGTCTCTATGGAATTCTGTTGTTGTTGTTAGGTGCTGTCAAGTGGGTTCTGACTCGTGGTGACCATCTATGGGTTTCTGAGGAGTGGCTGGTGAGTTTGAACCACCGGCCTTTCCTTGCTGCAATTTTAATATAACTCCATCTTCTCATGGCTGTCTTTCCTTTTATCGGTCTCTCTATGCCTTTTCTCTTCTCCTATAAGGACAACAGTATGATTGAATTCAGTCCTACCCTACTCTGATATGACCTCCTATTAACTAATAACATCCTCCATGACCTTATTTCCAAACTAGGTCATGTTCACAGGTACTAGGTGTGAGGACTTCAATGTCTATTTTTGGAGGATACAATTCAATCCATAATATGTCTCATCCAAATCAAGGAGGGTGTAGAATAATTTGGCATCTCAGTGATGAATGTTTCCTGAGCTACTCAAGTGCAGAACCAGGGTCATTGCAAGACCAAAGAAGACTGTGATGGCAGAGCAGAGTGGGAGGTGTTTGGCATGTGCCTCCCCAAGTTTGGAGACCTCCTCAAGTTTGGCTCCCTTCCCTGGGTGCCTCAGGTACACGAGAAGAAGTGAGACCAGAAAGGGGAACAGCTGCAGTCCCAAATAACAGTTAGGCCAAGAGTGTATATGTTTTCTTTGGGGCCAAGGGAAAAGCCAAAGAAGGGACCAGACTAGCGCCATCTTGGAAAATATCCTGCCTAAGAGGGCTGCCTTCTGAGCAAGGGGACATCAAGCATGAATCCCTATGGCAGAAGAAAAAATATTAAAATTGTGAGGGATTAGACAGAGAGTGTATGTTTCCCATGCCAGGGAGTCCCAGGTGGTGACATGGATGGGAATAGGGCATAGTGGGATATCTCTGAAGCACCTATGAAAGTACTGCACCTGGGAGAGAAGCAGAAATAGGACCAACCCAACAGGGGCCAGGGGTCAGATCTCCAGTAGGAGTTGAACAAGACTGTCTTGTCTTCATGTCTTCACGTCTTCTCCCAGGTTACCGCCTGCCCCAACTTTGGAGGAACCAGGAGACACAGCAAAGTGGATAGTCCAGTGGGTTAGAAGGGTAATAGAAAGACAGACTGTGCCCTCATGCTTGCTGCTAGCTTGACTGTGCTGAAAGAAGAGGGCAGGAGGAGGAAGAAACAAAGGAAGAGTTGTTGTTGTTGTGTACCGTGGAGTTGGTTCCGACTCATAGTGACCCTGTACAGGGTTTCCAGGGCTGTAAATCTTTATGGGAGCAGAAAGCCTCATCTTTCTCCTGCGGAACAGCTGGTAGTTTCAAACTGCTGACCCTGAGGTTAGCAACCCGATATGTAACCACTATGCTAAATGGGATGTGAGGTGGAGAAGGAGTAGCGAGAAAGAGACAGAGAAAAAGAAAGAAAGAAGTATCTGTCAGTTTGGGTTAGACTTGAAGCATTTTGGAGCCTTGGAGGCACAGTGGGTTCAGCGTTGGGTTGTTAACCAAAAGGTCAATGATTCCAACACACCAGCCATTCCAAGGGAGAGAGATGAAGCAGCCTGCTCCCATTAAGAGACGCAATCTCAGAAGCACTGTGGAGCAGGTCTGCACTGTCTTATACAGTTGTTATGAGATGGAATTGACTCTTGACCTCAGTGGATTGTACCTTTTTGTCACATTAGGCAAATTGGCTTCAAAAGACCTCTTTAAAGTGTTCAAGAGCAAAGCTGTCAGTTTAAGGACTAAGGTGCAGCTGATCCAAGCCATGGTATTTTCAGTTGCCTCATATGTACATGAAAGTTGGATAATGAATAAGGATGACTGTAAAAGAACCAACGGATGTGAATTATGTTGGAGAAGAATATTGAGAGTACCATGGACTGCCAAATGAACAAATCTGTGTTGGAAGAAGTTCAGCCAGAATATTCCTTAGAAGCCACAATGGTGAAACTTTGTCTCTCATACTTTGGACATGTGGTCAGGAGGGACCAGTCCTTAGAGACGGATATAATGGTTGGTAAAGTAGAGGGTCAGAGAACAGTGGAAGACCCCCAAAGAGATGGACTGACAGAGTGACAGCAACAGTGGGCTCAGACATATCAATTGTAAAGATGGTGCAGGACTGGGCAGTGTCCTGTTGTCCAAAAGGTCACTTTGCATCAGAACCAACTCAACACCACCTAACTAACAGCATCAACAACCTTTTTACCACCTGAAAATGCCCAGACCAAGCTTCCGTATCTGCTCACAGTGTGGTAAATTACCTCTAAAGAGCTAAGAGTGAAAGAATCCACAGGAAACAGACGAGTAGAAATGTCTGATGGTGCTGGTCCCCTAACCTGAGAGCTTGTCAGAAGAGGGAGGTGTGAAGTTGGCTCAGATTCCCTGCCATCCCTCAGGGTTTTCCATGAATGAAAATAACACTTAGTTCAGCTTCATGGTGGTGGTGGTTAAGTGCAGTGGAGTCGGTTCTGACTCATAGCGACCCTGCACAGGGTTTCCAAGGCTGTAAATCTTTATGGGAACAGAAAGCCTCATCTTTCTCCTGCAGAACAGCTGGTAGTTTCAAACTGCTGACCTTGTGGTTCACAGCCCGATTCATAACCACTACGCTACCAGAGCTCCTTAGTTCAGCTTCATAGGAGTCCTGAATTCCAACTCTCCAGGGACTGAAACCTAACCTGGAATCCAGACCCCCTGGAAGGGAATGACCTAGACCTCAAGGAATTTCAAGACACTTGCTCAGGCAAATGTTTACCTGGAGGCTGGCCAATAGGAAACAGAATGACCAGGGTAACATTCCATGATTGGGAAAAATGCTTTCTATGACAGGGAAGCCGATGAGACTGTCGATTGTGACTGAATGGTAGTGTAAATGAGCAGAACTTTTTGATGGCAGGCTGAGGAAAACAGCAAAGGTTCCTTGTCACTGACCAGCTGCGTGGTCAAAGGCAGGTCACCTCCCTCAGGGTTTAGTGTAAGAAACAGAAACCCTCTTGGGGTTTTCAACAGAAAGAGTGAATACAGCTAATGAGATGCTTCCAAAATCCTCTGAAGGCAGCTGGAGGGGGCTTTAGACATGAGTCTCCAGGGCTTTTGCTGTTGTTGTTAGGTGCCATTGAGTAAGTACCAACTCAGAGCGACCCTATGCACAACAGAACGAAACACTGCCCGATCCTGGGCCAACCTCAGAATCATTGCTACACCTGAGCCCACTGCTGCTGCCACTGTGCCAATCATCTGCTTGGGGATTTTCTTCTTTTTCTCTGACCCTCCACCTTACCAAACATGATATCCATCTCCAGGGACTGGTTCCTCCTAACAATATGTTTGAAGTATGAGAGACAATGTATAGCCATCCTGGCTTCCAAGGAGCACTCTGGCTGCACATCTTCCAACATAGATCTGTTGGTTCTTTTGGCAGCCCATTGCACTTTCAATATTCTCCTCCAACACCATAACTCAAAAGCATCAATTCTTCTACAATCTTCCTTATTCACTGTTCAACTTTCACATGCATATGAAGATATTGAAAATACCATGGCTTGGGTCAGGTGCATCTCAGTCCTCAAACTGACATGTTTGCTCTTCAACACTTTAAAAAGGTCTTAAGCAGTAGATTTGCCCTACACAATACGTTGTTTGGTTTCTTGACTGCTGCTTCCATAAGTGTTGATGGTTGATCTAAGAAAAATGAAGTCTTTTACAACTTCAATTTTTTCTCCATTTACATGGATGTTGTCCATTGATACAGTGGTGAGGAGTTTTGTTTTCTTTATATTGAGATGCAAGTCATACCAAAGGCTGTGGTCTTTGATCTTTAACAGTACATATTTAAGGTCCTTAAGCCTCCAAGGCTTAGTCCTTATTACTGCAGAACTGGCCTTTCTGGGCTGTTAATCTTCCTGCAGAAACAGCACTCCACAAGTGTGTGGGGGGGTGGAGGCTGGGGGAGTGGGGGGGCTTTAACCAACAGAAATTCTTTCTCAGTTTGGAGGTAATGGTTATGTGTCCTGGAGTCAGTTCCAATTCATAGCGACCTTGCATAAAGTTTCCAAGGCTGTAAATCTTTATGGGAGCAGAAAACTTCTTCTTTCTCCCAAGGAATGGCTGGTAGTTTCGAACTGCTGACCTTGAGGTTAGCAACCCGACTTGTAACCACTACACTCACAGTTTAGGGGCTAAAAGTCCAAATTTAGGGTGCTGGCTCTAGGGGAGGCTTTCTCTCTGTTGGTTTTGGGGGGAGATGCTTGTTTCTTTTCATCTTCTTTTCCTTGACTTCTTAGTGATCTCCATGTGGCCCAGCATCTATCTTCTTCTATATCTGTTTGCTTAAACTGCTCATTTTATATCTCAAAAAAGATCCACTCAAGACACACTTTACACTACTAGTACCTCTCATTAACATAACAAAGAAAACCTGGTTCCAAATGGGATTATAGCCACAGGTTACAAAGAGCCCTGGAGTCCTGGTGTGACACAGTAAAATAAGCACTGGACTACAAGGTCAGTTTGAACCACAAGGTCAGCAGTTCAAACTCACCAGCCACTCCTCCAAAACCTATGAGTCAGAATTGACTCAACCGCACTTAACAACTGTACTTATGATGTTGTAAAAGAATATTGAGTATATCACGGACTGGCAAAGAACAAACAAATCTGTCTTGGAAGACGTACAGCTGGAATGATCTTTAGAAGCGAGGATGGTGAGACTTCATCTTATGTACTTTAGTCATGTGATCAGGAGGGTCCAGCCCCTGGAGAAGGACATCATGTTTGGAAAGTGGTTGTTGTTAGGTGCCATCGAGTCAGCACCGACTCACAGCGACCTTATGCACAGCAGAACGAAACACTGCCCGATCCTGGACCAACCTCACTACTGTTGCCACACTTGAGTCCATTGTTGCTGCCACCTGGCCAATCCATCCCATTGGGGTCGTCCTCTTTTTCTCTGACCCTCCATCTTACCAAACATGATATCCTTCTCTAGCGACTGTTTCCTCCTGACAATATGTCCAAAGTATGAGAGATGAAGTTTGGCCATCTTGGCCTCTAAGGAGCACTCTGGCTGCACTTCTTCCAAAACAGATCTATTGGTTCTTTTGGCAGTCCATGGCACTTTCAGTATTCTCCTCCAACACCATAACTCAAAGGCATCAATTCTTCTACGATCCTCCTTATTCACTGTCCAGCTTTCACACGCATATGAGGTTATTGAAAATACCATGGCTTGGGTCAGGCGCACCTTAGTCCTCAAGCTGACATTTTTGCTCTTCAACACTTTAAAAAGTTCCTGTGCAGCAGATTTGCCTAATGCAATACGTCTTCTGATCTCTTGACTGTTGCTCCCGTGAGTGTTGATAGTTGATCCAAGAAGAATGAAGTCCTTGACAGCTTCAATCTTTTCTCCATTGATAAGGATGTTGTTTATTGGTCTGGTAAAGTGGAGGGTCAGCAAAAAGATGAATTGACTAGATGGACTGACAAAGTGGCTTCAACAATGGGCTCAAACATGACAGCATTGTGAGGGTGGTGCAGAACCAAGGAGTGTTTGATTTTGTTGTACACAGTTTCCCTATGAATAGGAACCAACTCAATGGCAACTAGCAATGATTGTTGTTGTTGTTCAGTACCATGGAGTCGGTTCCAACTCATAGTGACCTTGCACAGGGTTTCCGAGGCTGTAAATCTTTACAGGAGCAGAATGCCTCATCTTTCTCCCACGGAACCACTGGTAGTTTCGAACCATTGACCTTGAGGTTAGCAGCCCAATTCGTAACCACTACACTACCAGAGCTCTTTACGACTCATATTTTTGGGAGCCACAATTCAAGCCATAACAGAACTCAGAGGCTCAGATGCCTGTTTTTATGAAATTAGACTGAGTTCAAGACGGTGTCATAAAGAAATTCGAGTTCACAGTTAGATATGTTTTCTGGTCTGAGAATACAACCTCAGCTTTTCAAATGGGGTCAGCAGCTTGCTGGAGGGCTTATCTGTGACCTAATTCAATAGAAGTAAAAGCACTTTTGGAAAAGCTGTGTTGATGAAGAAAGATTATATTGAGACCAGCATTCTACATGAAAACGACAGCACTTATTAGTTTTAATTAGAAAAATATGAGAATTTAATGAGAGTCCCAGCAGGGTGCTCGCCTATTGCGCATGTGGTGGAACAGACTTTGGATTCAAAGACCTGGATTCAGGAAGTCTTGTGTTTCTCACTAGGCAGATGTGTGACCTGGGACAGCTCATCTAAATGTGATGGCTAATTCTACGTGTCAACTTGGCTAGACCATGGTGCCCAGTTGTTTGTTCAAACACTAGTCTAGACTGTTATGGCATTGCTGATGATGTTGCCACAAATGAACTCCAATTTCTGGTCACCTTGTATATAACTGAAAGAAATGTTTCTTGGTCAGTGCCATCTTCATGATTGGTGGTATGTTTGAATCCATTGTAGAAAACAGCTTTGTCCAGATTTTATTCTGAGTGCCTTCCAACCTAGGGAGGGGCCTTGGCTTCCGGCACAATATTGGACAATATCCTATTGTGACTAGTAAAGTTTTCATTGGCTACTTTGCATAGCTTTCAACTTCACAGCAACATGCAACGCACCACATCACAACAAAGTGACAAGTGGGTGGTAGTATCAAGTAGATACATGAGGGGGAAATGGCCTTAGTAAAACAGATCACACTTCCTAATCAGGAGGGCCTCATTCAGTAAGTTGAAGGCTTTATGAGCAAAAAAAAACCAAGTTCCCTAAAGGGTGCATTCTGGTTCCAGACAATAAATAAACATTTTGAAAGAACTCCTTCACGCCTTTCTGGACCTATGGATTTGGAGACACAGACTGATTGATGGAAGTTCCATCAATCCTCTAGATTTGGGACTTCCTAGCATCCTGGTGTGGTGTTGTGGGTTAACGTGCCAGACTGAAAGGTCTGTTTAAACAGCAAGGTCGGGTATTCAAGCTCACCAGCCACTTCCTCGGAAACCCTACACAGGGTTGCTATGAATCAGAACTGACTCGATGGCAATTAACAACAACAAGCCTGCCATTCAGTTCTCAAGGTGAAAGAACTTAAGAAAAATTTCAAGCCTTGGCTAGCAAAATTGAAGGATTCTATGGAGTCCTTCTGAAGAATATTAAATTAAGAAGACAAAGAAGGAAAAGACCAAAATGGATGTCAGAAGAGAATCTGAAACTTGCTCTCCAGTGAAGCGATGCTAACTTAGCTGAACAGAAAATTCCAAAGGGCAGCTTGGGAACACAAAGTCAAATATTATAATGAAATTAGAAAACCAAAAGGGAAGGACAAGCTGAGCATTTCTCAAGCTGAAAGACCTGAAGGATTTTTCTAGGCTAGACTTTACACCCTCGGAAACCCTGTACAGGGTCGCTATGGGTCGGAACCGACTCGACAGCACGTAACAACAAACAACAACAAGACTTTCAATATTGAAGGACTCCGTGTTCTTCTGCTGGTGCTCTGTAGAATTAGCACTGGACAGCAAAATGCAAGGTTGGCGGTTCAAACCCACCAGTTGCTCCTCAGAAAACATGTACAGGATCAATAAGAATAGGAATCAGAATCAACTCAATGGCACTTAACAACAACAACAACAACACGGGCAAAATATTGAACGATACAGAAAGCATCAAAAGAAAGATGGAAGGAACACACAGAGTTCTTCTACCAAAAAGAAATGGTCAACGTTCAACCATTTCAAGAGGTGACACGTGATCAAGAGTCAATGGTACTGAAGGAAGAAGTCCAAAATGCACTGAAGGCATTGGCAAAGAACAAGAGCCCAGGAATTGATGGAATATAAATGTAAATCTTTCAGTTAACTGAGGCAGCACTGGAAACACTTACTCATCTATGCCAAGAAATTTGGCCAACTGATTGGGAGAGATCATATTTGTGCCCATTCCAAAGAGAGGTGTGACCTAATGGAATGTGGAAATCATTAGACAGTATCATTAATACCCCATGCAAATAAAATTTTGCTAAAGTGAATTAAAAAATGGATGGCTGCAATAGTACATTGACAGGATCTGCCAGAAGTTCAAGCCAGGTTTAGACATAGATGTGGAACGAAGGGTATCATTGCTGACATCAGCTGTATCTTGGATGAACACAAAGAATACCAGAAAGATGTTGACTTAACTCTGCAAAGACTTTCAACTGTGTAGATCATGACAAGTTGTAGAGATTAAGGATTCTGGGACATTTAATTGTGCTTATGAGGAACCTGTATATAGACCATGAGGCAGTCATTGACAGAACAAAGGACACTGAATGGTTTAATATTAGGAAAGGTGTGTGCCAGGGTTGTATCCTTTCACCATATTTATGCAATCTGTATGTTGAGCAAATAATCCAAGAGGCTAGATTATACGAAGAAGAATATGGCATCAGGGTCGGATATGAAGCGGTATGCAGAAGATACAACCTTGCTTGTTGAAAGTGAAGAGGATTTAAACTACTGATGAAGAGCAAAGACCACAGCCTTTGGTATAGGCTGCACCTCAACATAGAGAAAACAAAAATCTTCACCACTGGGCCAATAAATAACATCCGTATAAATGGAAGTTGTGAAAGACTTCATTTTGCTTGGATCAATCATCAACACTCATGGAAGCAGCAGTCAAGAAATCAATGTATTGCATTGAGTCAATGTGTTGCATAAGACCTCTTTAAAGTGTTGGAGAGCAAAGACATCAGCTTGAGGACTAAGGTGGGCCTGACCCAGCCATGATATTTTCAGTAGCTTCATATTCATGTCAAAGTTGGATAGTGAATAAGGAAGACCGTAGAAGAATTGATGCAGTTGAGTTATGGTGTTGGAGAAGAATATTAAAAGTACCATGAAGAACAAACTAATCTGTGTTAGAAGGAAATCAAGCTGGGTAAAGTGGAGTAAGACCCCCAATGAGATGGGCTGGCACAGAGGCAGTAGCATCGGGTTCCAGAGGAAACAATGTGAGCATGGTGCAGGACCAGGCAGTGTTTCGTCCTGCTGTGCACTGAGTCGCTATGAGTTGGAACTGACTCAATGGTACCTAAAACAACAACAATGGAGTCCTGTTGTGGGAACAGAGGCTCAGCACTGGACTAACAACAAGGTTCAAAGGCACCAGCCAGTTGGGCCTCGGAAAGCCGATAAAGGCCATCAGTAGGAACTGACTGGATGGAATTTAACCACAATAACATGGGCAAAATGGGATTGCAGTGGAACTGTAGGATAAGCACTGGACTCTGAACCACAAGGTCGGTGGTTCAAGCCCACTAGCCACTCTGTGGGAGAAAGATGAGGGACCACTACATACTCCAAGAAGGAGTCATTAGAACAGAACAAGGGGACACTGAATGGGTTAAAATCAAGAAAGGTGTGCACCAGATTCTTGGACAAACAGGACCTGGGCATCATGGCTCCCAGCATGCTCCCCTTGCAGGGCTATTGTGAGAGCAAGGTGAGACTATCTGAAAAGTGTCAGGTGTCATGTCAATCCACCTTGTGGTGTTTCATTACATCACCACCATGATTCCACTATGATATCATGCTGGGTAAGATGGAGGGTCGGAGAAAAAGAGGAAGACCCCCAACGAGATGGATTGGGCAGGTGGCAGCATTGATGGACTCAAGTGTGGCAGCGGTAGTGAGGTTGGCCCAGGAACGGACATTGTTGTGTTTTGCTTACATGGGGTCACCATGATGGCATCCGACTCGATGGCACCTGACAACAACAACAACATGATTCCTTAGGGAGAAAAATAAAAAATAGGTAACTCAACAAAGTACACCAGATAAACAATTCATTCATAAATCTGATGTCGTTAACTGCCGTCGAGTCAGTTCTGACTCATAGCGACTCATAGCGACAGGGTTTCTGAGGAGCAGCTGGTGGGTTTGAACCACCGACCTTTTGGTTTGCAATCCAGTGCTTATCCTACAGCACCACACCAGAAATCCATAATCCTGATTATTGTTGCTGTTGTTAAGTACTATGGAGTCAATTCCGACTCGTAGTGACCCTGCACAGAGTTTCCAAGGCTGTAAATCTTTATGGGAGCAGAAAGCCTCATCTTTCTCCCATGGAACGGCTGGTAGTTTCAAACTGTCGACCTTGAGGTTAGCAGCCCAATTCGTAACCACTACGTTA
>NW_006408718.1:516613-574396 GCF_000296735.1 Chrysochloris asiatica
ATCTCTTGACTGCTGCTTCCGCGAGTGTTGATAGTTGATCCAAGAAGAATGAAGTCCTTGTCTTTTCTCCATTGATAAGAATGTTGTTTATTGGATACTTAGCAGGGATTATTTGTGCAGAATTGCTGAGGTGATGGATCTAGAATATGGTTCACGGCTGATGTTTGGTAAGTGCTGGCTTTTAAATTTTGATGGCAGTTACTAGTGTTCGCTATTGCTCCAACTTTAATTTGGAACTACAGTTCATCAGGACAGAAGCTTGCATAGGAGTGAGGTGGAGCCAGATGCCTTTTATCATCAAAGGAGAAATGAACAGGGCATTCTGTCCATTCTATTAGACAGGGAAGAGCAAGGTCTCTCCAGCTGTGATTTTCAATGAAAAATGGCCAGAAATGGTAAAGCAATCGCAAGGCTCAATTGCATTTCAGCATGTGGACAGCATCATCCTGTGTCCAGTCCCCACAATGTGAGAGCTGAACCCGCTGTCTCTTGCCAATGAGCAGCCCGCCCCCCTTTCCTTCAGGATACCCTTCTGGAATGGTCCCAAAGTTCTTTCCTCTAGCAATGTATGACTTCGTCCACTGCCCCACCACCAAAGCTCAGGGCACTACCCCGGCATGGGTCCGGCTGGCCTGAGTCCAGCTTATCCTCTAAAGACAGTCCAGTCATTGGTCCACTTTCACTCCCCTGCAAAGGAGCCCTGGTGGTGTAGTGGGTTTAGCTATAGATTGCTACCCTAAAGGTCAGCAGTTCCAAACCACCAGCTGCTCCTGGGAGAAAGATGTGGCAGTTCGCTTCTGTAACCATTTACAGTCTTGGAAACCATGGGGAAGTTCTACTATGCCATGGGTCGCTGTGTTTTGGAATCAAGGTGATAGCAGTGGGTGGCTGGTAGGAGGCAGAAGACAATGTCCTGAGTACTTACCTGGGCCTCCTACACCACTCTGCCTTCCCTCATTTCATGCTATAGTCGGTTGCCATTCTTGCACCCTCCAAACTCCACCGTTGGACCTTCTGTTCCGAGAACACACTCTGCTGGCTCTCACCTTTGTCCTTCCAGGGATCTCTGAACAAAGTCCCTCCTCCTAGTTCTGATCTGTCTTTATAGCCTTCCCTGACTGGTCAAGACAGCATCACATCACTAGCGCAATGCTGTTTCCCCCTAAACACTTTCACCACCAATGAGCTCTGCTGGCGTAATGAATATGAGTAGGGCTGCTAACCTCAAAGTCAGCAGTTTGAAACTACCAGCCATTCCACAGGAGAAAGATGAGGCTTTCTGCTCCTGTGAAGATTTATGGCCTTGGAAACCGTACACAGAGTCACTAAGAGTTGGGATCTACTTCACGGCACACCACCACCGTCATCCAAAAGGGTGTTGTTGTGAGTTGCTGTCTGGTCAACTCCAGACTCACAGCGACACCACACAACCGAACGAAACACTGCGTGGGTCTTTGCCAGTCCCATGATTGATTTCTGATTGGACCATTGGGACCCAGAAGGTTTTCATTGATTGATTTTTTTAAGAAGTAGATTGTCAGGCCTTTCTTCCTAGCTGCCTTTATTTTGGAAACTCCATTGAAACCTGGTCAGAGTCATCACCACACACAAGCCTTCACTGACAGACGGGCTGTGGCTGGGAATCGAACTTGGATCTTCCCCATGGAAACTAGGGATGCTACCACAGACCTACCTGTGCTCTTCTACATTTTTGTGTCCTCATTTTTCTGACTTGAATCACCCAAATTACCTCCGTAAGGAGTCTTCTTGTCCCCCAATTTTCCTCCCCTGCAAGCAACCTTGAGCATGGGTGGAAAGTGCAGGCTTTGCTCTCAGGAAGGGTGGTGGAACTGTAGGATCAGCACTGTAAGGCCAACACGTTGAAATCCACCAGCTGCTCCTTGGAAACTCTATACACGGTCGCTGTGAGTCGGATCCAACTCAGTGGTACTTAACCGCAACAACTTGCTAGCAGTGTAATCTTGGGCAAGTGACTTAAGCTAAATTGTAGGTTTTTAATTTCTAGAATGGGGGATGACAGTGCTCACATCATGTTGCTGTTGTTGTTACATGCCATTGAGTCGGTTCCGCTGCACAGCAATCCTGTATAGGGTTTCTGAGGAGCAGCTGGTGGGTTTGAACCACTGACCTTGTAGTTAGCAGTCCAGTGCGGATCCTACAGCACCACACCAGGAGCCCATAGAGGTATAAACACTAAGTGAGAGAACCTTGAAAATGAGTGTAATAGTGCTATCACACCCAAACAATAAAGGCTATTTTTGTTATTCTTGTGAAGTGCTGCTGAGTCGGTTCAGCCTCACAGCTAACCTGTATAGGGTTTCCAAGGAGCAGCTGTGAGTTTGAACCACCAACCTTGTGGTTCAAACTGACCTTGAGGTTGAGTGTTCATCCGATGGTGCCACACCAGGACTCTGTGTAAAAACGGTGCCACCAAAGCCTCCCTCTCATAACACTGTCCACTGAGCTGGGTTCAAGAATTCATTGCACTGGCCACACAGAACTCAGCTACCCTCCTCATAGCTCCTGGGTTTATTAGGAAAGTTAACAGGTTATAATAAGTCCACATCAGAAAATGCACAGGAAAACCTCTCCTCAGTCATGCTCCAGGCAGGCTTCTCTCTGCCCAGGGACAGACCCTTTCAGGACTGCTGGTCAATGTCCACAGGACACACCATTTCACCATAAACCTCAGCCTGAAGGCACTCAGCTCAAGCTCTGTGGGTCTGCACACTTAGCACCCCCACTTAAATGCCTGGAGGCACCCCACTCTACAAACACGCCTTCTGCCCAAAGTCACTCAGTTTGACTTCCTCTGTGACCTGGGAAGTCCACTACTCTGTCTTGTGCTCTGGCCCTTGGTCCTGCTGCTGCTGCTCCTCTGCCCCTCCACTGGCCCCACAGCTTTCTGTCCCTGGGTTGAGGGGGTTTAATGCACAGGGATTTTGAGGTCCAAAGGACACGCTCCACTCTTCTTTGATGGTAGAGAGATTCCGTCCTCCTGCTTCCGGGAATGCGCTGGACTGCAGAGTCAGTTTGAACCGCGAGGTTGGCAGTTCAAGCTCACCAGCCATTCCTCGGAAACCCTATGCAGGGTCGCTAAGGGTCAGAACAGACTCTAAGGTACTTAACAACAACAGTTCTGAAATGGCTCATTTTAAACCCACATTAGGGTTCAAAGTTTCTACAACTACAGTGAACTCTGTTCACATCTCCAGTGGAATTGTGCCATCCTATCCGTATCTTCTCTCACCTGCTTCTTACCCAGGCCTGTGAGAAAAAGAGTCATTTGGTAAAGAAGAAATGTTAAGTAATCCACTACACCATGCTAGGAATCCTTTGTAAGGCCACTAGACTAACTTTTCTAAACCACTAGCCTGATTATGGAGTTCTGGTGTGGCGCTGTGGGTTAGTGAGCTGGACTGCAAGGTCAGGCTGAATGACAATATCAGTGGTTCAAGCTTACCAGCTGCTCCTCGGAAACCCTATACAGGTTTTCTATGAGTTAGAACCGACTCGACGGCACTGAACAACTGGATTATAACATTTTATAGCAATCCTGGTGTGGCACTGTGGGCTAATGTGTCAGACTGCAAAGTCGTTTGAACTGTAAAGTTGGTGGTTCAAGCTCACCAATTGCTCCTTGGAAACCCTATACAGGGTCACTATGGGTTGGAACTGACTCGATGGCACCTAACAACAACAACTGGATTATAACATTTTATAGTGGGCAATGTACTTTTTCCCACTGAACTTTTCTTTGATATCTTCAACAATCCAACTTAAAACTACACTCCAGCCTCCCTACTGCCTAAAGGGTCAAGTCTAAGAAACGTGTTTGCTGCTGTGGAATTGTCCCCATGCTGCCTGGCCCCACACCATCCCTATGATCTATCTCTGATTGGACCGTTGTGATTCACAGGGTTTTCATTGGCTGATTTCTGAAATAGACTGCCAGGCATTTCTTCCTACTTCATCTTACTCTGGAAGCTTTGCTAAAATCCGCTGAGCTTCACAGCCTCACACAAGTCTCTAGGGACAGATGGGTGGCGGCCATCTGGAGGTAGAGGAATTGAACCCTGGTCTCCAACAGAGAAGGCGAGACTTCTCACTGCCGCCCCACTCCCAAAATCTTAGCAAGGCACTGAATGCTCTCCAAGACCTAACCTCTGTCTTCTTTTCCAGTTTCCCTAGGAATGAAGCTCTTTCTCCTTGTACTTTCAGCATGATGGTTGGTATTTAGTAGGCACCGTGTGTTTACCCAGTTCTTTGTATACCACAAGAGGATGATTGAAACAAACAGAAACTTATTTGCTCACATTTGGGAGGCTAGAAGTCTGAGTTCAGGGTACCGGCTCTGGGAAAAGGTCCATGTCTCCTTGCAGCATCTGTGGACTAATATTCTTCGGAGCTCTCCATGTGTCTTTCCAACAATCTTTCCCTGGATCTAGAAGCTCTGCAGTACAGGGATCCTAGTCCAATGGATGTACTCCACTCCAGCTCTTCTTTCTTGGTGGCAGTGGGTCCCTCGGAGCTCTGTTCACTTCTCTTCTTTTATATCTCAAAAGGGATTGATTCAAGAAACAGCTTCATCCCGTAGACAGCATGTGACTCCATCAATATCATAAACGGCAGGATTTACAACACAACACATAGGATAATTCGATCAGATCAGAGCTGATCACAGCATCACATCATGGGGGTGATTACATCCTAGTGGATCTCACCACAGGAGGAAGAATGACATCTTTACTGCTAGCCCACTGAGAATCCTGCCTGGCTCAGTCGAGCTGATGCAAAACCTTAACTATCACCTCTAGTGAATGGGGAGCCTTGTGCTACCAGCACCTGCCGTGTTTGTGCGTGCTACTCCTCCTTTCTCTTCCCATCCATCTGATTGCTTCTTATTCTAGGACCACCAAATGGCTCCCGCATTGATTCACCCATTTTGTTTGATTTTTGGTGACCAGTATGGTGCTGCAGGTTAATGCACTGGACTGCAAGGTCCGTTTGAACTGCAAAGTCAGTGGTTCAAGCTCACCAGCTGCTCCTTGGAAACCCTATGAGTCAGAAGTGACTCGATAGCACTTAACAACAATCACATACCTAATAAAACATGCACCCATTTGACAGTTTCCACAGGTAGAGGGCAGCCATGCGCCCCTCATGTCGTGTCAGGATTCTTGCTGTCTCTACCCGGGGGGTCACTTCACCTTCAGTCTTTTAGACTGGACCCTGCCCTTCACTTCTGGGTTTGAGAGTTACGGTTATCGGTTTGATCTCAGATAATTCATAAAAAGTGGATGGCTCAAGGCAAACATTCCTTATTCATTGAGCCACACAGTTGTATACTTAAAAGATGACTTCACAAGACGGTCTTGCCTCAAGGCTTAAAGATGATCTCAGGGCAAATAGATGCGGGGTTTCATCCAGTCCCAATGGGTCCAGTAAGTCTGGTTTCTCTTGGGATGTGCAATTCTGTTCCACATTTTTTCAACCTTTGGTTAGGATCTATCTATCACCCAATATTCACTGGCCGCCTCTCTGTGCCAGGAATCATACAAGGTGCGAGAGCTCCGGCAGTGAACAGGCAGGTAGACCACTTAAAGAAGACACCCTCCTGCTGTGACCACTCTGACTGGAGGGTCACGTTCTTCACATAAGGACTGTGACCGCTGGCCATTGTAACTCTCAGCTCCCCCACTAGACCCTGGACAAGCTCTGCAGGCAAACCATAGTGTATTCACTGCTGCATTCTGCACAGGGGTAGGGTTACATTGTTGTTAAGTGCCATCACGTCAATTCCGACCCATAGCAACCCTGCATAGGGTTTCCAAGAAGCAGCTGGTGAGCTTGAACCGCCGACCTTGAAGTTCAAACGACTTTGCAGTCTGACGCATTAAACCACAGCACCACCCCAGGACTCTGACTTACACTGCATCCCCTCAAAAGCTGTCCTGGAATCTGAAACCTTAGACCTGTGGATTCCATCTTTCAGCAGTAGGGATCTCTTTGTAATGTTAATTAGACCATACCTTTAATCCCTTTTAAGTTATAAAAAGAGCAGATTTGACACAGGGACACATGTGTATTGTTGTTGTTAGGTGCCATCGAGTCGGTACCAATTCATGGTGACCTTATGCACAGCAGAATGAAATGCTGCCCGATCCTGGGTCCCCCTCACTACTGTTGCCACGCTTGACTCCATCGATGCTGGCAGTTGGCCAATTCATCTCATTGGGGGTCTTCCTCTTTTCCTCTGACCCTCCACCTTACCAAACATGACATCCTTCTCCAGTGACTGGTCCCTCCTGACATTATGTCCGAAGTTTGAGAGACAAAGTTTGGTCATCCTGGCCTCCAAGGAGCACTCTAGCTGCACGTCTTCCAACACAGATCTATTGGCTCTTTGGGCAGCCATGGCACTTTCAATATTCTCCTCCAACACCACAACTCAAAAGCATCAATTCTTTTACGGTATTCCTTATTCACTGTCCAGCTTTCACATGCATATGAGGATATTTGGCAAGTAGCTAATAGACACTGAAGACAGAGGTCTGCAGGTCCAGGAACTCCACAGACTGCCGGGTACTAGAAGCCAAGCCATGGTGGTGCAGGTAGGTGCTTAGCTGTTAACTGAAAGCCTGGCGGTTCAAGCTCATCAGCCACTCTGCAGGAGGATGTGGCCATCAGCTTCCCCAAAGATTTAAACCCTAAGGGGCACTTCTCCTTGGTCCTGAGGGTCGCTAGGATTTGGCTGAACCGCAGCTGAGAGAGACAAGGACCTCCCCTAGAACCAAACCCTTGATTCAGACTTCTAGCATCCTGACCAACACTTCCATGCCAGTTGGTTGTGCTGTCTGTTGCTGTGATGCTCAAAGCTATGCCTCCGGTATTTTAAATGCTAGCAGGTTTTAGCAGAGCTTCCAGACTAAGACAGAATATGAAGAAGGAGAGGAGGAACCACTTTGAATGGGTAGGCACTGAAAACCTTATGAACAGCACTGGAACGGGGTCAGATCTAGTACCAGAGGATGAGCCCCACAGGATACAACTGGTGATTAAAGAAAGAAACAAACAAAAATGGGTGCAGTGGTACACTGACAGGGAGCTGCCAGAAATTCAACCAGAATTCAGAAGAGGACACGGAACATTGCTGACATCAGATGGCTCTTGGCTGAAAGCAGAATATTCCAGAAAGATGTTGACTTGTGCTTTATTGATTATGCAAAGACATTCAATTGTAGGGATCGTAACAAACTATGGATAATATTCCAAAGAATGGATATTCCAGAACACTTGATTATGTTCATGAGGAACCTCTACATAAACCAAGAGGCAGTTGTTTACACAGAAGAAGGGGACACTGAATGGTCTAAAATCAGGAAATGTGTGTGCTAGGGCTGTATTCTTTCACACTTATTTAATCTGCATAATGAGAAAATAATAAAAAAAAAAAGATGGATTATATGAAGAAGAGTGTGGCATAAGGATTGGAGGAAGACTCATTAACAACCTTTTGATATGTAACCTTGCTCACTGTAAACTCAACTGACTTGAAGTACTTACTGTAGATGAAGATCAAAGATCACGGCCTTCAATATGGATTGCACCTCAATGTAAAGAAGACAAAAATCCTCACAACTGGACCAATGAATAACATCATGATAAATGGAGAAAAGATGGAAGTTATCAAAGACTTCATTTTGCTTAGAGCCACAATCAACATTCATGGAAGCAGCAGTCAAGAAATCAAATGAGATATTGCATTAGGCAAATCTGTTGCAGAAAGTGTTCAAGAGTAAAGATTACAGCTTGAGGGCTAAGGTGTGCCTGACCCAAGCCATGATAGTTTCATTCGCATCATATGCATGTGAGAGTTGGACAATGAATATGGGAGACCATAGAAGAACTGATGCCTTTGAATTATGGTGTTGGACAAGAACATTAACAGTACCATGGACTGCCAGAAGAGGAAACGAATCTATTTTGAATGAAGTCACACCAGAATTCCCCTGGGAAGCAAGGATGGTGAAACTTCTCTTGTTCTTTGGGCTTGTCAGGAAGGATCAGTCCTCAGAGAACATCATGCTTGCTAAAGTGGACAGTCAGTGAAAAAGAGGAAGACCTCCAACGAGATGGATCGACACAGTGGCAACAACAATGGGCTCAAGCATAACAACCACTGTGAGGATGGCATCGGTTTGGGTGGTGTGTGTGTCCTGTTGTTGCTGTGAATTGGAACCGACTTGATGGCTCCTAACAACAGCAGCTTCCTGAACTGTGAGCAAATACATTTCTGTTCTTTTAAACCAGCCACTTGTGGCATTTCTGTATAGTAGCTCTTGAAAACTATGATACAAAGTGAACAGCTAAGGTATTCAGTATTGTGAATTCATGTCCAGTAAGATACCCAGATAGTCCTGCCATGGGAGCTGTCTCTGTTCTGCCTTCCTATTTACAAGTCTTAAGTTGTTGTTGTTAAGTGCTGTTTGTTGTTGTTGTTATGTGCCGTGGAGTCGGTTCCGACTCATAGCAACCCTGTACAGCGTTTCCAAGGCTGTAAATCTTTTACGGGAGCAGAACGCCTCATCTTTCTCCCACGGAGCAGCTGGTAGTTTCGAACTGCTGACCTTAAGGTTCACAGCCCGATTCATAACCACTACGCTACCAGAGCTCCTTTAAGTGCTGTTTAGTCAATTCTAATTCATAGCAACCCTGTACAGGGTTTCTGAGGAATGGCTGGTGGGTTTGAACCACCGACCTTGCAGTTCAGTGCTTATCCTACAGCACTGCACCAGGACTCCACATTCTTAAGCAGATATACCCAAAATGAAACGAGACTGTGCTTATTGAAAAGAATTCATTTAAAAAATAATTGTCCCCTTTGCAGGTTATTCACCTTGCCAGCCTCTATGTGATCTGCAATTCCTGAGCCAGTCCTTCAAAAAGATCTTCACGATCTTCCTCACCTGCCTAAAAGTAAGGTGAATTTGAAATGCAAAATGTGCCACTCTGATACAGACATTTCTTGCAACCTCTCATACAACTTTGTTACACTGTGTGAGAAGACAATACCTTCCACTAAATTGTTGATGATCTTTTCTTATTGAAAGAAACGTCTTGTTTGCTCAAGACTGCTGAAGGCCAGCTGTTCCTAATGAGCAAACTTCTCCTCAGCATGTCAGTTCCTTCTTCAACAACTTCTTCCCTTCAACAGTACACATTCCTCCCATCATATTAAACCCAGGCCATCTAAAGCATCCTTCGTGTCTCGGGTGCTTAATGAGTGGCCTGTAATACAGCAGTGGTCCACCATGCGTCTCCCACTCACCTGAACACAGCAGCTTCCCACTAACCAGCCCCCCACAAGCCCTCTGCTAGTCTATACAACTGTGTTGTTTTGCCTCTTCTATGACACTGGAAAAGGAAAATCCTCACCACTGGATCAACATACAACATCGTGATAAACGGAGACAAGACTAATGTGGTCAGACTTCATTCTGCTCGAATCCACCATCAACACTCACGGAAGAGGCAGTGAAGAAATCACATAGAGTATTGCATTAGGCAACTCTACTGCACAAGACTTCTTTAGTGGTTTCAAGAGCAAAGGTATCAGATTGAGGACTAAGGTGCACCTGACTCAAGTCTTGACATTTTCAACCTCCTCATATGCATGTGAAAGTTGCACAGTGAATAAGGAAGACAGTAGAAGACTTGATGCATTTGAATTATGGTGTTGAAAAAGAATATTAAAAGTACTAGGAACTTCCAGAAGAACAAACAACTCTGTCTTCAAAGGAGACTCAGAATGATCTTTAGAAGTGAGGCTGCTGAGAGTTTGTCTCTTACACGTTGGACATGGACCAGTCCCAGAAGGACATTGTGCCTACTAGGTCAAGTGAAAAATAGTAAGGCCTTCAACTAGATGGACTGACTGGCAGTAACAATTGTGAGGTTGGCACAGGCCCGGGCAGTGGTTCGTTCTGTTGCACACAGGGTTGTTATGAGTTGAAGCCGACTGAACAGCACCTTACAATAACAGCAACTACGTGACGTTGTTGGAAGTCATGCTACTGATATTTCAAGTACCAGCAAGGTCACCCACGGTGAACAGGTTTCAGCAGAGATTGCAGACTAAGTAAGGCTAGGAAGAAACATCTAGTAATGTACTTCCACAAAGGAGCCAACGGAACCCAACGAATCACACCAGAACCTTATCTGGTAACAGTGCTCAGAGATGAGCCCCTAGGTTGGAAGACACTCACAAAAGTGGCTCAAGACTGGGTTCCAGCATTTCTAGTTCAGCGCAGATGGCCCAGGACCAGGTGACCCTACTTCCCAGCATTTAACTGTTCCCAGTTGCCCATCTTTTTGATATTTCTATCGACTCCTATTGCTTGCACTCCTCTTGGTTGTTCATTTGTAGCTGGAATTTGCTCCCTTACTGTACACAGTTTCTAGAGAGACAGGGCCAGTGCATATTTGTTCAATAAAAAGGAGTATGTTAAGCAAATAGGACTTTGGGACTCATTAGCAGGCTTGGTATGCAGTTCCAGATGGCCCCGGGTGCTGGGAGCCTACCTTCCAGGCAGCGGATACAGCAGTCTGCCTCCTTGTTCCTATAAACAAGTGACAGATATGAATATCCAGACAAAGTATTTTTAGGAGCATGTTTTCAGTTAGGTCTAACATCTCTTATATAGAAATCTCTAAACAGTTTTCAGAGTTCTTAGTGTGTTTAACTTCGGAAACGTTGTACAAAGTTGCTATTGTACAAAGTTCGGCTTAACTGCTGTCACATAGATCTGGATTCAGTGACTTAGAGGCATCTCAGAAATTTCTGTTACGTGGTCTGAACTGAGTGTTCGTTAGGCCAATAGGCTCCGCTGGCCCCTTCCTTCCCATGACTATGCAGTCCTCTGGGTGTTGAGCCTTGGTCTACATGGCTGGCGTTAAGGTCCACCAACCTCCCTGGGTTCTAGCTGATAGAAAAGGACTAGAGTAAGTCACCCACGGTTTTAAGGGGCCTGCCTGTGAACAGCCCACATCCCTTTCAGCTTGCATCCATTGTTTTGGAAGTAAATCACTTGGCAACATAGAACACCAAGTTGTCATTGTCAGCTTCTGACTCTGCGCAACAGAAGCAAACACTCACTTGCCTGACCCTGCACCAGCCTCATTAATGCTGTTGTTTGAGCCCTTTGCTTTGCTACTGTACCATTCCATCTCATTGAGGCCTTCCTCTTTTTCACTAACCCTCTGTTTTTCTATGCAAGATGTCTTACTCCAGGGACTGTTGCCCCCTGATATATTCTAAAGATGAGACAAAGTCTCGTCATCTTTGCTTCTAAGGAGCATTCTGGCTCTACTTTCGAGGTTTCCAAATAGCATGAGGGACTGAGAATGGAACATCAACTAGGCATATTCAGCAACATTCCTACTACTAGGCTCATGGAAGAAGAGATTGAATTCTGGTGGATCAGCTAGCAGTGGTCACCGTCTAGGGAGTTTGTGTATACTCCCATTTACAGAAGCATTGTGAAAACTGTCCAACTGCAGATCCAATAAGAAAAAACGTCCAATTAACAGAAGGTTAAAGAACCGTTATTCATTTTAGAACTTAACTAGACCTGTAAGATCACTTGTTCCTTGTCCCACCTGTCACCAGGAGAAATGTCCTCTGAGACTTCCCCAGAAGAGCAGGGACTTGGTCTTGTTCATTGTTGATCTCAACACGCAGAATACTTCCTGACATATAACAGATTAAAAAAGTTTTGATGAAAGAATAGATGGATGAAACTGAAATGCAGTGATTTAAAATGTTAAATTCCTTTGTAAATTTCTGAGTCACCAGCAGTTTCCAGGTAAGTTTGAGGGCCTAGTAAGTTTCTTCCATGCTTATGTAGTGGTTTTTAGGTGCTACTATCAACCCACAGTAAGCCATTGTGACAGCGTAGAAGTGCCTCAGAGGGTTTTCTCGGGTGTAACCTTTATAGGAGCAGATTGCCAGGTCTTTCTTCCTTGGAGTGGATGCTGGGTGGGTTTGAAGCTGCTATCTTTTGGCTAGCAGCTGAGTGCCTCAGTGTTTTGCCACCAGGACTCCTATATTTATTTATGGCCATTGAATATAAAGTCTAAACGCTGGCCATTGTCCCTAAGAGAGTTGAATCAAGCTCATGAATGACAGCTGGGATTTATTTCAAAGGAAAAGGTAATCTGGGCCTGACCTATGTTTGAGTCTTCAAGGGAAGTATTGTCTTGAGTTTAACCCCAGAAATAAGAAGCAAATGCTTAACTGTCAGAACCCAGTGTCACCAAGTCAATTCCCACTCACAGTGGCCCACACGACAGCAGAAAGGCCCCCGAGGGTCTCTGAGGCTGCAAATCTTAACGGTAGCAGATTGCTACATCTTTTTCCAGTGAACAGCTGGTGGGTTCGAACTGCCAATCTTTTGGTGAGCAGGCCAATGCTTAACCACTGTGCCACCAGGCTCCAATGGACAGTCCTAGTCAAAGCACTTATAAACTGCAAATAACTTCATTTGTGGAGTTACTAAATGGTGTGTAATCAAAGCCCAATCAACGTTTTCAACAACTGTATGAAACATTTTGCACCACTGTTAAGACCCCAACCCCAATGCCACTGCCTTCGAGTGGATTCTGATGAGTACACCTGCTCCACACGATCTCTAAGGGAGGCACACAGGCTCTTTCCTCTTCTTCTCTTTCCCCATGGAGCGCATGGGGGCTTTGAACCATTGATGTTTGAGACCCTCTGAGTAATGAAATTGAGACAGCCCTACTGCTTGAAAATCAGAAAGAAATTCTTACTCAAGGGCAGGAAATGCATTCCATCAAATGTAACAGTAAATATGATCAAAGTAAATCCAGTGACCTTTTTAAAAAAGATTACAAAATTGAATTTATTGAGTTTCACACAAGATGCACTTAGAAAATTAGTACTGAATGCCGTTGTAACAGAAGAAATGAACGTCATCTCGGACACCCTACAGCAGCTGCAAAGGATTGGAAACATATTCCTCAAGTGACGGTAGCACAGAGACGGAAGAGTTCAAGCTGAACTGAAGGACAGACCCAAATGACCGTGACCAGGGAATGCTACGCTTGGCAAAGGTGTCCCCAAACTACTCCCATTTACTTCAGACACTGCTCCTTTTATTGATGAAAGAGGAAATGGAGATAAGAGTAATTTCAAAATAGGGTTTCATTGGAACATATACAAAGCAACAAAATAAAAGTCTTTTCATTTTTAACTTAAAACACTTCCTGGCTTCACAAAAGCATTTGTATTTACTATTTCCTTTCACTCTATTTGAGCATAATGCAAAACAGTAAAACTCACTTTTGTATTTCACATGTCAACAAGCCAAATCGTTAAACATGACTTTATATTCCACCCAGGAAATAAGACAAGTTGGCCTCAAATTTACTTTCTGCACAACATATGCCTGAAACATCTGCATAAGAATTGCACTTTAAAATCAAAACAGTTAACAGACACAATATTTTCTGGACTGTTTTGAAACAGAAGTTGTTAAGATAGTTATAAAATGCAGGCAGGTTTCTTAAGTGAACCATGGTGGAAAATAACCTGTTCTCTATGTTAGGCCACAGACGAGTCATTAAGCCAAAATGGAATCTGGATCTTAAAGGAAACCAAAAAGCAATTTTTGGTTGCTGTTGCCAACATCCACAGGACACACTTCCTGTCCATGCCCACAGTCTGCCATACTGAGAGCTCTCCCAACAGGCCTGCTCCACTCCCCAGCCAGGCAGCTCTCTGCAAACCGCACCCCAGACACAGGCTCGCCCAAGTCACCTTTCCCCAGCCAGAGCCTCCCCCACAATGGACCCCAACCCCAAAAGCAGCACCTTTCTCTCAGCAAGCCTCACCCCCCAGCAGACACACCCACAACCACCTCCCCAGAGCCAGAGCCTCTTCCACAATGAACCCCAACCCCACAAGCGTCACCCTTCTCACTGCAAGCCCCACCCGCATACCCACAACAGACACACCCAGTCACCTTTCCCCAGACAGACCCTCTGCCAAAACAGACCCGCCCCTGGCACTGGGATACCCACCAGGTTCTAAACTGAAAGCAGAATGCATTTGAGAAGCCCAAGCAAGACAATGTTGCTCAATCTACTTTAGGATATTTACTTTGAACGGGTTATTCCAAAAACCCAGGTAAAGTTGACAGCTTGAACTTCGTATACTGGCAATTTTCCATCTTGTTCAACATCAGATCCTTTCCACTATGACAACTGGTAAGGCAATTCACCTTAGAGCACAGGCCGGTAACTAGACCTGGAAGTTCAGGCCGCTCCGCTGGCTTGTATGATCGATCACAAGTGCCTCCGATGAGGGCCGCCATTTTCCATCGTATCAGAGCGGAGCGGCCTGAACCTCCACGGTACTTCACACCACAATGCTCCTACTTTGCCTTAAAGAGTTGATGGAAAACCCAGGAAACCATTTCTCAGTGATGTACAACCTGCATTAACATTTTTTCCCTTTCCATTACAAAATGAACTACATGGCTTAGGGTTCTTGTTTTTCTATAAAACGCTACTATGCATCATGTCTTACTTAAAGTAGCCTTTTATTCCGATTAGTTCAGATACATCTTCAGAGGATTAAGGTGGTGATAACAACAGTTCTCTTGACTTATGGTGAATCATCTTTTTAAAGCTTTGGCAGATGGAGTCTGGAACCTGTGAGCATCATTTAAGAGGCTGGAAAGGCGGAGCTTCCGTTTTCCAGCTACATCCTGATACTTACGAGGCGGCACACCCTACCAGCCGTTTCTGGAAGCACGCTGGACAAGTACACGTGATTCTGACGCTACTCCCGCCGGGTCCTGGGTGACCTGCAGTTCGGCCAGCAGTGGAAAGTGCCCACAACCCGCCATCTCTCCCCAGGAGTCAAAGCTGGAGGCTGTGGCTGTCCTGAACCCGTGACCTGACCTTCAACCCCATTGCACAGCTGGAAGAAAGGGACTAGTATTTGCTCGCCATGAATAATTTAAGTTTTAAATAAATATTTAAGTGCCACTTGTCACGCCTGTCCACCCCGGTGGCACGGCGTCTGCAGCCCGGGTACTGATGTCGCCTGCTCGGCACGCGGGGCCACACTGGCCTCAGTCAATCCGGTTTCCACAAATTGTAAACCTGTCTATCTCTAAGAGATCTTTCTTTGCGGATCTGTGTTTCAAGTCAGGATTTTCCTGCGTGATGTCCTTTTCATCACCGTCTGGAGTGGTCAGGAACTGGTCTGAGTTGCTGGTCACCAGAAGCGGGATGATGTTTTCCTTCGGGTGCGGAGGCTGGCTGGTGACTGAGGCAGACAGGGTTTCCTCGGAGGCCAGGCCTGGGGAAGGAGAGAGCCGTTTAGTCGGGAAGCGGCCGCCCCAGCTCCCCGGAGCCCCTCTCTGGAGCCCCCTCTGCACTCCGCGGCTTGCGGCGTGCTGGTGCCCTGGAGACGTCATTCCCTCTGTGGACTCCCCCTGCGGACGCGCACGCTCCTTCCGGAGGAGCTCCGGCTGCTCTTTGGCTTCTTACTCTTCCATGGTCGTGGTGTGCAGAACCCGCTCCTCCACACACCCTGAAGCCCACATCCACCTGGGCTGAACCCGAGCTGTGAGCCCTAAAGGGCAGGCCCATCACTCGGCTCGCTGACCCCTGTACCTCCAGCATCTCTATCTTACCTGAAAAAACCACTTACGCTAGCTGTCACGTGGGTACAGACCAATAGGAGGGGGAGCTGCCATCCTCATACAGTAACTGGGGCAGCTGTTTCACTCCCTGATTAGGGCTTGCGGGGGCTCAAAGCCTGGGAGCCACCTCAGCTCTTTCCTCAGGCTGCGCCGGTACCCCAGCAGCTCTCCACCACCCCACTCCCCTGCCCTTACCTCACTGCCTGGACTCGCCCTTGTTGAGTCTGCTGTCCACAAAGCAGGAGAATTCGCAGCTTCTTAATGGAAGCCCAGCTGGATCCAGTCCCCTCAAACCCCATGCATGGGTCCTCCCACAGCCTCGCAGGCCCCTCCAACCCACTGAAGCCTCTTGGTCTCAGGGAGAGCTGTCCCGCTAACTGGCTCTACGTTCCTCCACAGCACGCTGCCTGCCATAGTGCACAGCATCAGTCTGTTGATTTTCTCCCTCCACCCTTCTGTCTAGAAGCAGCTCCGAGAGGGCACAGAGGCAACATGTGGTTTCTCTCTGCAGACTCCACAGCCTCCCTGGATGGCACACATGACTAGCAAACTCAGGAGTGTGTGTGGTGTGACTCTACCCAGAGACACCGTGGAAGCAAAGTCTGGCAATCTGCTCCTGAGAAAGCAATCGTTAAGCAGAGCCGGGAAAGCACAGCTCTCCTCTGACACCCACGGGCAGCCAGGAGTTGGAATCCACTCAAGTAACTGGTGGGTTTTGGTTTTGTACACCTGGGACCTGGCATGTACTATGTGCTCCAAAGTCATCTGACAAACAGTGAATGTTAAAAACTCCAGCACTGTGCCGTGCGTACCTGTGATACAATCTCAAAAACAATACATTTAAAAACAGAAAACCCTAAATAAAGTGAAACCAAAATTTAAAACACTGTTAACTGAATAGATTTGTACTTCTTTACATCAGGAAAACAAGGAACACAGAGAGAAGGCCTGGGAGAAGCCGTGAGAAGAACCACACGTACCTTGGGGCAGTTTGCTTCTGCTCTGGGGTTTACTGGGTGGCTTGCCTGGCGTGCTGGTTGGAGGCGGGGTGAACAGCTTCTCTTCCATTTTGGCTTCCTTCACATATTGGCAGGATTTCCCCAATAACACGATACTATTCAGGACTTTCAGGGATATTAACCTACACCAGAGACAAACCATACATCACCACTGTCAAAGTCCTTGTGTCCTCTGTCCTCCCACTGGCCATCGGCTGGGAGCCTGAGGCCCAGGGCTTCAGATGAGCCACTTGCTGGCACAGAGCCTGCCTTCCGCACTGCCTGCTGGCCCCGAGGCTTGTTCACCACAAGAAATAATAAGATCAGCTGTGCAGCACTCATTATAGGGGGCTACACGGCCTTACTGCTTCTCCTTGTGCTCCATGAACTACCGTGGTGGCCTGACAGTCAAGTGCTCAGCTCACCGAGAGCTTGGCAATTCCACCGCAGCCAGTAGCTCTCTGGGACAAAGACCTGTGGGAAGAGTCTATGGGGCAGCTCTTTGCACAGTTCTCAAGGAGTCGAAAATCCACTTCACAACAGTTCTCGTATTACAAGACAATTCTATTTAGCAAATCAGATGAGCAAAACAAAACACGATGACGTGCAATTCATTCCACAGCCCAGTGACAATCTTGGTGGACATTTTGGGATATTATCTTTCGGTGGCTTTGTAAAGAGTACATGTCTGTTAGCACATTCCTCTGTAGAGAAATAGGATCATGTGGTATGAACTATTTTCCAAGGCAGAGGGTGGGTGTTTTGAGCCAGAGTTTAGACTAGGGTCCAAGCGTGTGGGTCTAAATCCTGCCTGACCTGTGTGGACCTGGACAAGTTCTGCAAAGTTAATTGAGGGCCTGCTGCAGGGAGGGGGAAAGGAGGGAGGAATGAGTGCTGCCGCTTGTTTGCTTATTAACTAACGGCTGAGCATTTTTTCCGCCTCCGTCAGTGTTCCTCAGCACCATTCGCTTAAGGGGTCCTCCTGTATTGTTTTACTGTGTGGCTAGTTTTACAACTCATATATAAGCTATATATGGGTTATACATGAACTACAGTTTATAGTATGGTTACAGATTTCCTTAACAAGTGTTTCTTAATAACTATAATTCTAAAACTGAAACTTCTGGGTCAAAAGTTAACACTTTTGATACAAATCTGTTGAGGAATGCTGGCAAGAAAACTTTTCTCACATTAACATCAGCTTACATGTGGAAGGAGACCACAAGTGGCCAAGGACCAGTTTTATAGCTGCAAAGAGGTGGTTTATTATTACGAACCTTTGTAAGTACACATCTAAAAAGTTAATATAATAGGCTTTATATGGGTTGGTTATTACCTATAGGTTGTAAGTCATGCATACTGTCTTTACAATATAAGCAAAAACATATTCAATAATACTCCATCTTAAGACACCACAAGAATATAAACTACATGCTTATATCTCTTATGACTACAAATATAAAAATCTTCAACAAACGACTAGTGAAAATAAGAGAGCTATTTAATTAACGTTGCTGCTCATGCCAACGAGTTGGTAACCACTCATAGAGACGCTCGGCACACCAGAAGGAAACACTGCGTGGTCCTGTGCCAAGCTCACAGTTGTTGCTATACTTGAGCCCATCACTGCTGCCACTGTGCCAATCAATCTCATAGGGGGTCTTCCTCTTTTTTCTCCGACCATTCATTTTATCAAATGTGATATTCTTCTCCATAATGTCAGGTCTATTCAGACTTTATCTCTCATACTTTGGATAGAATATCAGGGTTATCCTGACATTCTGTCCAAAGTATGAGAGATAAAGCCTGGCCATCTTAACTTCTGGGGGGCAGATCTGTTTGTTCTTCTGGCAGTCCATGGTACTTTTAATATTTTCTTCCAACAACATAACTCAAATACACCAGTTCTTCTATGGTCTTCCTTATTCACTGTCCAATTTTCACATGCATATGAGGTTATTGAACATACCATGGCTTGCATCAGGCACACCTTAGTCCTCAAACTGACATCTTTGTGCAGCAGATTTGCCCAAGGCAATACGTCGTTTGATTTCTTGATGGCTACACAGAGCAAAATGAAGTCTCTGACAACTTGAATCTCTTCTCCACTTATACGGACGACATATATAGGTCCAGTGGAGAGGATTTTTGTTTTATGTTGAGTTACAACCCATATCTAAGGCTGTGCTCTTTGATCTTCATTAGTAAGTATTTTAAGTCTTCTTGACTTCCAGCAAATGCGGTTGTATTATCTGTGTAAGTAACACAGGTTGCTAATGAGTCTTCCTCCAATCCCGATGCCATGTTTTTCTTCATATAATCCAGTTTCTTGAATAATTTGCTCAGCATGTTGTGTTGTTGCTATGTGCCGTGGAGTCGGTTCTGACTCATAACAACCCTGTACAGGATTTCCAACGCTGTAAATCTTTATGGGAGCAGAAAGCCTCATCTTTCTCCCACGGAACAGCTGGTAGTTTCGAACTGCTGACCTTGGAGTTGGCAGCCCGACTCGTAACCACTACGCTACCAGAGCATACAGACTGAATAAGTGTGGTTAAAGATTACAACCCTGGTACAGACCTCTCCTAATTTTAAACCACTGCTGTTCTCTTGTTCTGTTTGAAGAACGCCTTTTGGTCTATGTACAGGTTCCTCATGAGCACAATCAAGTGTTCCTGAATACTCACACTTTGCAATGATGTCCATAGCTTGTCATGATCCACACAATCGAAAGCCTGTGTGTAGTCAATAAAGCACAGGGAAACATCTTTCTGGTATTCTCTACTTTCAGCAAGATCCATCTGACGTCAGCAATGATATGCCTCATTCCACATCTTCTGAATCCGGCTTGAACCTCTGGAAGTTCTCTGCCAATGTATGGTTGCAGCTGTTTTTGAAATATCTCTAGCAAGATTTTGTTTGCATGGGGTATTAATGATATTATCCAATGACTTCTGCATTCCGTTGGGTCATCTCTTTTTGGAATGGGCACAAATACAGATCTCTTCCAATCAGTTGGCCAGGTAGTTGTCTTTCAAACTTCCTGGCATAGATCAGCGAGTGCCTCCAGTGTTGCATCAGTTTGCTGAAAGATTTCAATTTGTGTTTCATAAATTCCTGGCTCCTTGTTCTTTGCCAATGCCTTCAGTGTACCTTGGACTTCTTCCTTCAGGACCACTGGTTCTTGATCATATGCTACCTCTTGAAAGGGTTTAACATCAACCATTTCTTTCTGGTACAGTGACTTTGTATATTCCTTCTATCTTCTTTTGATGCTTTCTGCATCATTCAATAATTTGTCCATGTTGTTGCTGTTGTTAGGTGACACTGAGTCGGTGCCAACTCATAACGACCTTACACACAGCAGAATGAAAACACTGCCCGATCCTGGGCCACCCTCACTATTGTTGCCACACTTGAGCCCACTGATGCTGCCACTTTGCCAATCCATCTCACTGGAGGTCTTCCTCTTTTCTCTGACCCTCCACCTTGCCAAATATGACATCCTTCTCCAGCAACTAGTCCCTCCTGACAACATGTCCGAAGTATGAGAGATGAAGTTTTGCCATCCTGGCCTCCAAGAGCACTCTGGCTGCACTTCTCCTCACACAGATCTGTTGGTTCTCTTGGTAGCCCATGGCACTTTCAATATTCTCTTCCAACACCATAACTCAAAAGCATCAATTCTTCTACGGTCTTCCTTATTCATTGTCCAGCTTTCACATGCATAAGAAGTTACTGAAAATATCATGGCTTGCTCATCTTACACAGAACTCCAATAAAGCATTAGGCAAATCTGCTGCAAAAGTTCTCCTAAAAATGTTAAAAAATAAAGATGTCACTTTGAGGACTTAGGTGTGCCTGATTAAAAAGCATGGTTATTTTCAATTGCTTTATATGCATGCGAAAGGTGGGCAATGAATAAAGAAGACAACAAAAGAATTGATGCATTTAAATTATGGTGATGGTGAAGAATATTATATATCCTATAGACTGCCAGAAAAATACACGAATCTGCCTTGGTCGAAGTACAGCCAGAATGCTCCTCAGAAGGGAGGAGGGCAAGACTTGGTCTCAGACACTTTGGACACATGATCAGAATGGAACATCTCCAATCTCTGGAGAATGATCATCATGTTTGGTAAAGTAAAAGGTCAGTGAAAAAGAAGAAGACCTCCAAGGAGACAGACTGACACAGTGGCTGCAACAATGGGCCACACATGGCAGGACGATGGTGGCAGTCATGCGGGGCCGGCAGGGTTTCATTCGGTTGTACACAGGACAAGGCCTCTACGAGTCAGAGCTGATGCCAACAGGGATGGCTAAGACTGAGAAAGAAAAAGAAAGTAACAAATGTTGACAAGAATGTAGGGAAATGAGGACTCTTCCACACTGCTGATACATATCCCTATAACGTGATTGCTGAGACACCAATATTCACAGCAGTGAAAAGGCAGAAACAAATGTCCATCAACAAATGAATGGATGAACTAAACGTGGTACACAGAACAGTGTAATACTTTGCCAGTAGGGAATGAAGTCTTGATACATGCTACAATATGAAGGGATCTTGAAGACGTTATGCTGAGTGAAATGTATGACCTCGTTTGTATAATAAGAGAAGAAAAGGCAAATGTAGAGAGATAGAAGTTTATCACTGGCTACCAGGGGCAGGCTAAGGAGCTCTGGTAGCGTAGTGGTTACGAATCGGGCTGCGAACCTTAAGGTCAGCGGTTCGAAACTACCAGCCGCTCCGCGGGAGAAAGATGAGGCTTTCTACTCCCGTAAAGATTTACACCCTTGGAAACCCTGTACAGGGTCGCTATGGGTCGGAACCGACTCGACGGCACTTAACAACAACAACAAACCAGGGGCAGGGGGGCAGGGGAAGAGAAAGTTAATGATGATGAAAAATTGCATTAATTAAGGATAGGGGTGCATAGCCAAATAATTTAATTGCTGTCAATAAACTGGTGTTCAGTGCCACAGCCGAGAAGTGGCTGGGGCGTTTGTAGTTCAAACCGACCTTGTGTTGGTACAGTGCCCATCCTACAGCAGCCAACAACTAAGCTACTATTGTTATTGTTGTTATGTGCCATCGAGTCAGTCCCTGGATAAGTTTCCAAGGAGCAACTGGTGGGTTTGAACTGCTGAGCTTGTGGCTCACAGTGCAGTGCTGATCTTATACACCTGTCAAAATTTGAATTGGAAAAAGTGTGATCTATTTATAACAATGACAAAAAGAAAAAGGTCGCTTCAGAGGCTGCTAATAACCAAACATGTCATGTTGTTGTTAAGTGCTGTTGAGTCAGTTCCAACTTACAGCAACCCTATATACGGCTTTCAAGGGGTGGCTGCTGGGTCTGAACCACCGACCTTGAGGTGAGCAGTCCAATGTTTACCCTACAACGCTACACCAGGACTCCATGGGATTTGATTTATTGGCTTGGAAGTTTAGGGTCATGGTTTCATGGGCAATCTCAACAACTGGCCTAATAATATGCTTAGCAGTGCTCCTGTCCTACCCTCCTTGTTAGCTGTGCAGTGCCTGAGGTCTCAAAAGCTTGCCAATGGCTATCCAAGGTACAATAATTAAGTCTCCATTCATCTAGACTAACAGAAGAAGTGGGAGGGTAAGGTAAGGAGGATACGGAACGTGGATAATTACCTCAGGAACAACTGTCTCCGGAGGCATTAGAACAGAACTGGATGGTGACCTTGTATCATTATTGAATGTTATGATCAAAGACTCCATACAAGAATCCTCATCAGGGGGAAAATGCAAAAGAGAATTTAAAATTCTCATGAACTCTGGACTTTCTAAAATCATGGAGGGTGGATGAACCTCTAAAACTATTGCCCTGAAATGATTTTTAAACCTTAAACAAATCCCCTGAAGTCTTTTTAAAACTAAAAGATAGTTTAGCTTAATTATGGCACTGGACTGCTATCAGCAAGGTTGGTGGTTCAAACCCACCAGCTGCTCCTAGGAAACCCTATACAAGGTCGCTATGAGTCACAACCGACTCAACGGTACAAAACCACCACAGTGTTAAAATGTCTGCCTTGAGCCTACACTCTTCTAAGCACTATCTACACAGAACCAAAGTGACAACAGAAATTCGAAGGACTGGACCGGAACCTTCGGGATTACGTAAATGAAGGAGGCCGACCTCAGAAAGAAAGGAGAAAACGGTTGTACAACTCAAAGAATGTAATCAAGGTCACTAAATGACACAGAAATAGGGGAATCAGTGTATGTTGGCTTTGTGTGATCAACAATAACAAAGTAAATAATTTGGTTTTGTTGTTAAATGATTTTGAATTGGTTCCGACTCAATAGCAACCCTGTACAGGGCTTCCAAGAACAGACTGGTGGGTTTGAACCACCGACTTTGTCGTCAGCAGCAGTCCAATGCTTATCCTATAGCACCGCACCAAGATTCTAAATAAAATACAGAAGAAGAAAAAAAATGAAACATGCCCCCATATTATGACCCAGGCATTCCACATCTAGGCATTTTTTTGAGAAATGAAAGCATGTCCACCCCTAAACGTGACAAGAACATTCAGAGGGCAGCATTTTTTGTAGTGACCCCGAACTGGAACCAGCCCAAATAGCTGCCATAGGTGAGCAGACAAGCAAAGAGGTCTAGCCACACAATGGGGTGGTACTGCTACTCGGCCAAACTATAACAGATTATTGTATCTATCAACATGGGTGAAGCACAAATAATTATGTTGAATGAAAAAAGGCATACCAACAAGAAAAGAGTGCATATTGTATGATTCCATGGATAGAAAAAGACGCTAAGTAATGTGGAATCCGCAGAGAGTAGGTTCATGTTTATCTGGGAGTGGGAGCTGAGGTTGAGTTAGGAGGAATGGATGACAAAGAGGCCTGAGGAAACTTTTGGAGGTGATGTCTAGTCTAGGTTCATTTTCTTGAATGTGGTGATGTTTTTATGGTGCATACATATATATATCTCAAAACTTATCAACTATGGAGTTTATATATGTACACTTGATTGCATGTCAGCTATACCTCAATAAAGCCGTTAAAAACAGAAAGAAAAGAATAGTTCATCTTACCCAACTTACCCAAAATAGAAGAGTATGACACAGGCATAAGACAGGATTCCTTGCACTTTAATTGAGCTTGTTACAACTCTGATGAGCTAGCCAGAAACAAACCAGAACGACAAAGACACACACACAAGACAGAAGACCACAAGTGATTAGTTAATGGTTCCGTCAGGATGTCCCTGAGACACACCCACTCTCATGGAGCCCTGCCTGACGCTGACCCGGGCTGGGCAGACCTGAATTGCTCAGGCAAAGCTAGGGCACCGTGGTGAATGCTGGCCCCTCTGGAGTCACACTGGGCACATTCATGAACGGCACATTTACTTCAATCTAAAGCAGACGCGGATCAGCAATTTCTCAAATGGAAAATTGTTTGGAGAAGTGCAAAAGACTTCTTGCTACACATTTCCTTCCCAGTGCTAGACACAGACTCTGTATCCCTGCTTTCCTCTTTGACTCTGGCACCTGAAGAGCCTTCAGTGACTTGCAGGAATCACTGAGAAAAGGAAACTGAAGAAGGGTGGAACTTGTAAAAAACCTACCTACTATGACAGAATGAATGACGTAAAGGTCAGAACGTTTTTGCCTCTTGGATAGTGATGCTCCAACACCTGTTACTACTAAGTCGCTTAACAGCTACAGTGACAACACTGTCAAGTGTTGCCGAGTCGGTTCCGACTCATAGCCAACCTGAATTGGGTTTCCCAGGAACAGCTGGTGGGTTTGAAGAGCCGACCCTGTGGTCAGCAGTTCAGTGCTTACCCTACAGTGCCACAGCAGGACCCCTTTGGGGTCTGCTGGATAAGTCTGTTGGGACCTGCCAAGGGTCAATATTTACATATTATCAATATATCTGTGGCACTACATTAGGGCCTACGAGGACTGTGTGTGGAAATAGATCAGGGACAATAATTGGGCCTATCTAGTAATGTCTAACTGCTGTGGTTAAGTGCCGTCAAGTCGGCATCAACTCATAGCAACCTCTGTATATCTTAAATAACTACCGCAATATACGTTTAAAAAATGTTTTCAATAAAAGAACAAAAGTAGGGGATTTGGCTGTAATGTGTTCACTAATGTTTCCTTATAAAACCACTGAGTGGAAGCCCGCACCTGTTCCAAATCTCTTACAGGGAAAAGGCATGTTAATGTGACTCCAGGATTGTATTCACGGATATAAAACATACCATTTCCATATTGAAGACACTTCATTTTGATCTATGATAATATTAGGCAACTTGAAGATGGTAGTGGTGGTGGTGGTGTGCCGTGGAGTCGGTTCCGACTCACAGTGACACTGTATAGGGTTTCCGAGGCTGAAAAACTGTATGGGAGCAGAAAGCCTCATTTTTCTCCCACGGAACAGCTGATTAATTTTGAACTGCTGACCGTGAGATTAGCAGCCCAACTCATAACCACTACGCTACCAGAGCTCCTTAAGATGGAGAATCCCAAAGTCTCATTTCCATGGGAACTTGATAATAAGATTTTTTATCACCTTTTTTGGGATATAAACCCATTTAAGATCTAATGCAACAATGTTCCTAAGGAAACTGCAATCCTTGGGACCTAGTTGAAGAATGGATTACTGAGGCCTCAGTGTCTTCCTCCTTGAGGTACCCACATGTCTGTCCACCACAGCTACGGTGACAGTTTGAAAGTCTGTGAGAAAAGTATTGCAAAAGAAAAACCCACTAGATCACTGTGTAATTCAATAATCTGCTTAGAAAATTGAGGAAGTTATACAGAGTGTTTTTGTTACTCAATTGTTAACATCTTTTGGTTTTAACAAACTGTTAACACTCATCTAAAGAAGAAAACAAAGACTGGAAGAAAATGGAGAAATACGAAGTTAAAAAGAGTATCATTATGAACAAAGCTTTTGGCAAGTGGGTCAGGAGACAAATTAAGTCAATCATTTTTGGGCAAAACAGGAGCTATATTCCAATTCCACCATTTAACCAACCCCTTTTTCTTGATTAAAAACAGTCAGGCAAACCTAGGCTTACCATCCAACTGCTGGAATCAAGTTAACCTTAAAAAGTAGTAATTACAAAGGATACAAAACACTTCACCATTTGGACAAACGATAATTTAATTTAACCTTCTTATTTAGTTCTAAATGTTTATTACTATAAATTGTATTGTGTACCTTTACCCATAAATCATTATGTGTCTTTTAAATAACTTTTTCATTAGGATAAACTCCTAGAATTGGAGTTACTGCGTCAGAGCATAATCGACAGTGTTAAATATGCTCCAAAAATGTTGGGTTAATTTCTCTTTCCACCAGTAGGGAATCAAAGCCCACCACCAGGGACTGTCATTAAAAGGAAAGATCTTTGCCAAATGAATCAGCAAAAAAGCATACTCTCATTGTTCTGAAAGGTCTTAGCATACCAGTTCCCTAACACCACTTATCTACTGGGTGGTTCAGAATTAGAAAGGATGATGCTGTCATTTAAAACCATTGTTTCTTCTAAGTAATTTTATCTTTTATTTTTATATCAAGTCTTTTTATAAACAAGCATATTGATAACCCACTTACTCATATTTTGTAAAAATGGTTATAGCATAAAAAGGGAAGGAAAGTAGAGACTTACTAAAACAGCCAGTGGGAGAGGAATGAACCCCATCCTCCGTGCCACAGAATCACTGTAATCAGTATACGCCTGGAGAGAGAAAGGAGACAACGACTCCGACTCAGTTGAAAGAATGTTTGAAAAGTTATCAGGCTCCTAGATTCTGAGACCAGAAGAGCTAGATGGGGCCTGGCTACCACGACCACCTGCTCTGAAAGGATCCCATTAGAAGGTCCTGGTTAGAGAGGGAGAAAATATGGAACAAAACTCAAATGCATAAAAAATGACCAGGCGAACTCATCACAGAGAGACTGGGGAACCCCCGAGATTAGGGGCCACCATTCAGGTCTGGAGCTTAACTCACCCCCAACGCTCAATTGTCAGCCAAGCAACAGACAGGCCTACGGGGGGGGGGGGGGCGCAGCAGCACTAGTGAGCTACGCACACCTTAGAACGGTCAACCGTGTTAGCCCAGGACAAAATTCAGAGTAAGGGTTAAGAGAAGAGGAGGAATGGAAACAGCACAGGTAGGCAGTTACACAGAGGGAACAATGAGGGAGACGAAATGACGCGTGGATGGTTTGTTGGATAGAAAACTGATGATCTGCTCAATGAACCTTCATTGAATCCCCAATAAAAAAACTCACCCCAGGGTCTCCTTCATAAAATAAAGAAAGGCTTATTCCCAAAGGGGATTCTATCAACAAGTATAGGGGCTAGGATTTAGGACTCTATTTTTTTTTGGGGGGGGACGACACACACAATTGAATCCCTAAGAGAGGGAGAGCAGTAGGTGGGAAGACAGGCACAGCTAGCACTACCAGCCAGGGCTGACTGCTGCACAGGTTTAATCCACTCCCCACTCAGGAAACTGAGGCTAGATTGTGACAAACAGTGCCCCTGGGCACGGAGAACTGCAGCAATGCCACAATGAATGCACTTAGATGGCAAGGCCACAGAGAACCACATCCCCCAGTCACATTTAAAAATCACAATAAAGAGGATAAAGAGAAAGCTACAGAGAACGGGAAAAATCGAGTGTCCTGACTCATCAGAGCAAAAACCAATAAAGAATTAGAATGTCCTGAGGACAACAGACTGAAAAACAAAGGCTTTATGCTGCGCAAAACAGTCACCAAAGGGGACCGACCACTAAGACAAAAAGCCAAGGAAAGGTCTCCATTAGAAAATGATGGCTGCCAGGGGTGGAGGGGGAGGAAGGGTAAATACCTAACTAAAGGAGCTGCTGCTTGCCAACCTGGACAGGGTTTCCAAGGAGTGGTTGCGGGGTTTGAACTGCCGACCTTGCGGTTCAACCTGACCTCATGGTGCAGTGCTTATCTTACAGCATCACACCAGGACTCCAACTAGAGGATATACATATAACTGATAAAGGGGGAGACAGTTCAAGAAGAGCAGCAAAAAATGAAGAAGGCAAAGGAACATACTGGAAGGAGTATTTGAATTACAGGCAACAGAGGTAACTCCTGTTACATACACAATCTTGCACTAACAATGGTCTCCTGGGATGGTGGCTGGAGGGTCAGCAGTTAAAACCCACCAGCTGCTCCTTGGAAACCCTGCATAGGGTCACCATGAGTCAGAGGTGACTGGATGGCACTTAACAACAACAAAGTAATGACAATAATCTGTGAGCAGATGTACAGACAGACACGCAAGCTGGACAGGTATGGGAAGGAGAAGGAGACTATACCCAAGCATATGTCTACACATTCTCTACGCTGTAGATAGACCAACGGATACAGTAGAATATCTGTTAAGTGTAGAGCCGATTCTGACTCAGTGACCCTGGAAGGGCTTTTGAGGAGCAGCTGGTGGTTGGAACCACCGATCTCATGGTTCGCAGTCCGGTGCTTATCCTACAGTGCCACAGCAGGACCCCTTAGGAGAGCTTACAGGGGACAAAGTTATGGAAACTTCTTTGCTATCACCAAACACCTTGAGGGAATGAGGTGGGGGTGGGGGCTAGGCAGTCCTGCTCACTCAGCACAGACTCTAAACAGGTGAGAACTCGAGCAAGAAGAGAACCTGGCACCCACGACCTCACTTAGTAAAACACTGTCAAGATCTAACTGTTGATACGAAGTTTTAAGTACCAAGCTGTATAGCCACGACAATGCTGTAAAAATCACGCACTATTGGAAGTGCTGAGCATTTAAATGGTTGTTACTGTGCAGCATTTGCAGTACAGGGCTGAGGAGGAGGAGGAGTTTCTGCAGCTTTTCCTTAATTAAAACGCCCTGCTGGGAGGAGACCACCATGCAGTTCCAGTCTGACTGTGGTTTGGATACAGTGCTCACATTTTTCTGTCGGCTGCTAACAAGGTCAAAAGCAAGGCTGGCTCTGTATTCACTGTAGACCTAAAGATAGATAAAAACGAAGTATTAAGTCACGCAGTGCAAAAAGGCAATGTGCAAGGATTCTGACTTTATAGATTAAAAACACTCTGTGTATGCAAGTAATGGGCCAGGAACAAGGTCCACTAATTCACCATGGGTTTCACCAGACAGCTGGGCACACTTTTGTGAGGTGTTTTCCTCTGCTAAAGGTCAAACAGTGCCTCAGTCCCATGACCACTCGGGAACTGTCATGCTCACACGTCTTTAAAACGTTTCTCTTTCCAGTTTACAGAGGGAGAAACAGTCAATGATTATTATGCTAAGTTTTAGAATTTGTGGGAAAGTAGCTATTCTAAGAGGTATAATATTACAAGAGATAATAGATAATATAGCTGACTGCAATATAAAACAACCTTTGTTTCATCAGATATTTTCAACAAAAAAATATAAGGCTCTCATCTTCTAGAATGTATTAGGCACTTATTCGTGATCACAGGAAAAAATGCCAATTTTAAAATAGATTTTAAAAACCCACCCAGATTGGATGGGCCCCCTTCTTCAAAGCTATTGCCCTCAGATCATCTGTAATCTGTCTGTACTCTGAAACTATTGCTTGATGTCATCTTTACAGTAAGGAAAGGCAGCCTGCCTGGAGCCCAGCGCTGTGTGAAAGAGTCAGCTGTGTGAGCGGGCAACCTGACAACAGCGACGAGAGAGGTTAGGCGAGAGGCTTAGGGGCACGGACTTTACATTAAAGGTGATGCAATAATTTGGAAAAGGCCTTGGAGAATGGTTGTACCACTTGAAGAATGTAACCAATGCCACAGACCTGGACCTGTAGTGACAGTTGAATTAGTGCAGGGCTTAATGGTGAGTTGATTTTCACCAGAAATAACATTTAAAGTAAACCCAGCCAGAGATACAAGTTTGGATAGTCTAATTTTATCCTTAGAAACAACAGGTCATTTGCTGTTGTCGTTAAATGCCGTCATGTCAGTTCTGACTTAGAGCAACCATGTACAGGGTTTCTAAGGCGGCAAATCTTCATGGGAGAGGAAAGCCCAGTCTTTCTCCTGCTGAGCCTGGAATCGTGGACCAGGCGGTTCAGATTCCAGTGATTAAGGCAGCGTTAACAGTTAGCAATGAACTCAACTACTTCTTTAGCCCCTGTACCAGGACAGTTTAGTAACTAAAATAAAATACTTCCATTAGTGAAATCAGTTTTAGAAATTTAAAATTGTAATCCTAACTTTAAAATAGTACTAATGTGTCATTTTTGTGAATGCAGCAAATCTAAACTTTGTAGTCTACAAGTTCACAATCCTACGTCAACTCTAGAGACGGAACTGCTGATTAAGACACATACATCGGCAGTGATGTCATTGAACTTGGTGATGAATGCATGCTTTACAATGTCCACAGCAATTTCTGATGCAATCACCATGCAGACATCGGGAAACAACACCCAGAGGTGATCTATAAATGGGAGGGAAAAAGCGAGACAATTAATTCTCTTAATGTGAAGAGATTCCACAATATTACAGGTAATAATATTGCTGTGAGAAAACAAAATTCTACAATTTAAAGGCACTCACTTCACGGTATGTTGGCATGGGTGCCCTATAAAGCTAAGACAGCATCACAGCACAGAGAATTATTCTATGGAAAAAGTTATTTCCATGACCCAAACACTAGACCTGACTGGGAGTTCAGGTGATAATTCACTTTAGTCCATCTAAAAGAATGATCTATGGTTCAAGAGTAAAATGACAAAACACTGTATTGGTTAAGAGTCAGTTACCTGGATTCCAAGAAAACTGTTCCATGTTTCGTAGACATACTATTAGCAAAAGCACGTAATTTGTGAATCGTTCCTTAATATCTGGAAAGAAGAACTCCATATTAGTACTAATAGTGCCTGTACAATAATGCTATCTTTTTAGTCAGAACATGGTACAATTATTATTATACTATATATAAAATGTCTCTGTATAAGAATATATTAAAATATGAGTACAGACAGGACAGGATGGTGCTACATCGATAAGCTGTTTACTTTCCTTTGCGGCATGAACTCTACTATGGGAATTCCACTTTTCTATACATTTCCCAAATTTTTCATATTCATAGATTCCCCTAGTGACCTCTGGAGAAACAGGTCAACCAGTTTCATCTTATGGAAGAAAAAACAGAAGTAAAGAATACACTTTGCATTATGAATTGAGTGATGCTTTACAGAGCAGATCATCAGTCTGACATTCAACAAAATCATCCACCTGGTTTCATTACAATGACTGTCATGCCTCCACATACCATCAGTTAACAGTATTGACCTCTACTCACTTGAACCCTTACCTTCCTCCCTGTACAATAGCACTTCTTAGAGTCATGTATAACTTAGGGGAGAAAGCCCTCAAAAAGCAGGTTTCATCAGCTTCTCCAAGGGAGAAAGATGAGACTTTCTGCTCCTGCCTTGGAAACACTATAAAGGTCTACAGGGTCGCTTGAGTTGGAACCAACTCAACAACACTTAACAACAGAACTCAAAGCAAAACCCTAGTTTGAATAAATTCAATAAAATCAAATAATTGAATCCTTGCTAAATGCTAGTTTATACATTTCACTTTTTTTTTTTCTTAAATGTTTTATTGTGAATTATGTGATAGTTTACATGGGAGAACATTAGTTTTACATTCATTCTATCATATATCGTCTCATTGCCATGCTTACAATTCCCTCCATGCAATCCTTCCCCTGTACCCCCTAGGTCTTCAGCACACAGTCACTTTCCCTCTCTGGATCTAAAGTCCCCAGCTGCTCCATCACTCCACGTCATCATCTCTGGCTCCATCTCAGGCATCACTGCTTCTCTGGGTAGGGTCCCACTCTCTGCTCTTCTCCCTTGATGGTCCTAGGGACCTCAGCTCCTAGACTGAAAAGTTAATCACTCCCCTCCTTGCTATAAAACATCTATCTTTACATTTCCGACCCTCACAAAACAGTCCTGATAACAATTATTCACTATTGTATCACAAGAGACCCACCCGTCTGCATTTTTCATTGCATCAGTCCCGCCTAGACAGATTGAATACTACTCACTGGAGATTCTACCTTCCTCTTGGCCCTCTGGGTCTAGGTTCCCTCTTGAAAGCTTGTAAGCCAGTCACTTCTTGCCTTTGTAGCCCCCTGCCCCGCCCCCCCATTTTGGGTAGCCAATGTCCAAGTTGCCCATCCCTGTCTACTCTGTGTGTGGAAGGGGTGGGGATGATTCTTCCTGTAAGGATTTATTCCCTCTTTTGAGTTACTGCTTCCATAGGTGTAGGTCAAGTTCATTAAATTGTATGAGAAAACTTTTTTTTTCCCCCTCTTCTTTTTACTTCTGGTTGAGCACTGATCATCCAGTCACTGAGGCCAGGATAAGTGGGTATTATCTGCAAGTGTGGGTGCTCTTATGCATATGCCCTCTCTTCTTATCAGCTGGATGCTTCACTCTCCACTCTAGTCCTCTGTGGCTATGTCATTGACTCTGGGCCCAAGAGTTCCCAGGTCTTGCCACACTGCTGGTCAACCAGGTCTTCACTCAGATTCACAGAAGTCTATTGAACGTTGTAGGGCTTAGCTCACCGCTTCATTGCTGTTTTTCCCTCACTTCCCCTTACCGGTGTTGAGCGTGGTCACCAATCACGGTGTGTATTCCCACTGAGTCTTAGTCTTGGAAGGGGGTTTGCACTGAGGGGACCCGACCACTAACCTTGATGTTTCCTGGGCAAGCAAGTTGCTTGTTCTTGTAGTAACAGTCGGTCTGCCTATGTTGTTTTATATTTTTCCTGTAGGTCTTTCTTTCAAGAAGTATCTTCTGTTCTTCTAGCCACTCCAGGTTGGTCTGCTTGTCCTTTCAAGTGGGAATTTCCCATCTCTGGAGATCTGGATATGGTTCAGGCTTCCACCTATAGTCTTATGTATTGCAGAGGCTCGGCAGGAAGCCTCCTTCACTGGGCACGTTATATATTTCACTTTTGATGCTTTAAGTTTCGCACAGAATCTAAGATACCATGAAGAAACGGAATGAAATAAATCCACTTCTGTAATAGGTTCGGCCTGTGTCTTTAATTTGGGGGTTGTAGCTCATAGAGTAACCCATCTCAAAGCTTCTTCACGCTGCACGGCCATCTTTCTAGGATTCTGTTAGCACAGTGATCCCTGGCCTCACCCATACCAGTCAACTGTGGTACCTCCGAGAGCCCTCAGCTTCAGGATGAAGAACTACAATCTCATCTTCAAATTCTTTCATGGAACCGCCTGCTGCGTTTCCGTATAACGAAACAGTATGTCCTTTGATTCCGTCACAAACCCTCAGCTCTCTATAGGTGAGCTGGCATCTTCCATGTGCACCCTTGGTAGCTAGCACCCTCTTCTCCAGGATAGCGCAGCTCCTAGTCCTTTCATGCCATGGGCCTGGCCTGATTCTTTATATCTCTTAAAGCTTTGTGGGCACAAATTGCTCATAATTATGAAACTGCTGAGGTATTTCTAATGAAATACCCTGTTTGGGATGAACAGGGAGGCTCACATGAAGAGGTAACAAAATGGGAAAAAGGAGTTTATGGGCTTCTGAACTACAGGCAGTGCCACACTTCCAATGGGGTTCTGTTCCAGTGACTTCATAGGTGTTGGTTCTGATGGTAAGTTGAAAGCTTCCTGTTTTTTTTAAAACCAGTTTTCACTATTTTTGCCTTTGGGATTTGGAAACACTACATACAAGCTTCCAGATACGATGACATCAGCAAGCTCTGCGCTGCCACACTGTCACCCATAGGGTGTCACTAAATAAACAGGAACAACAAAACTAAAAAGGACGGTTGTAAGCGCCGTTTGTTGTAACTTGAGTATGTCCTAAGTTGGGGACTACCTGTACACATTTTTACTAGTTCTAGGTCACAGGTACAATTTATCTTATGACTTCCAAGAGGGGTATCAGTTGGAGGGGGCTAAGAGAACTGCTCTATAATAATTTCCATCGACACTGGAGACACACTGTTGCTGGCCGTTGTAGGAGGCTGTAGAGTTGATTCTAACTTGCAGTGACCCCGTGTGACAGAGTTTTGTTGGCTGTCACCTTTACAGAAGACGTTGGACAGGTCTTTCTCCTGAAGAGCTGCTAGGCGGATTTGAACCATCAACCTTCTGGTTAACAAGCTAGCTCTTAATTAGTGGGCCTCCAGGGCTTTTCCGGTTGCTAACGTACAGCTGACCGTAGAATTCCAGTCATGGGAATGGCAGTTTTCAGTATGTATTTAGTTGGAATTCTATATAGTTCTTCACAAAGCTGCATTACCTGTGTGCTAAATCCTTTGGACTTGGACTTTCATAAATGATTTTGACCAAGAAATGCACTTGCTTCTGAACCTCCCTGTGAGTATGAGTACATACTGACTTGATTCATTACAGAATTATCTGGAAATAAATTCTAAACCTAACTTTATGAAGAACACGAGTCAAAGAAAATCACTAACGCTATTTACACTAATCCGATCTGAAAAGAGTTGCCAGGACTCTTGGATAGAAGTTAGTTGTTAGGAGAGAGGAAACCTGCAAATATTTCAGTTATGATACTGATAAAAAGCAAAAACCTCAATCCATTATGAGGGATGCTTTAGGCAAAACAGAATTTACAAAAGCAGATTACTTCAAAGTACTACAGAGATCCATAAAAAAAAACCCTGATAAATCCTAAGACAAATGTAACTTTAAAATCTAAGGGATGTGAAGGACAGGGAGTTTAAAGATCAAAAGAGAAAAAAAAAACAACCTTAAAAAATTAATATATAACTCAGCTACTGACTTATCAATGTAATGATGAAAATGGGGCTTAATATATAATTCAGCTACTGACTTATCAATGTAATGATGAAAATGGGGCTATTAAAAAAAAACACACACACACAAAATCCATCCTGAACACCCAGTTAATAAGTATATACCAGTTCTGTCTTGTGATCTTGGAAGTTTTAAGTGTCTTGAATATTGTTTTTAAACTAGTAAGCTCTAATGTATTTAAAACAAACAAACAAACAATACCGCCAACTGATGGTACATGGAGGGTATTGCAAGCTTTTGTTAGAATTTTTTTTTTTTTAAAAGAACAAAAAACTCTACCATGTTATACTTTGTACTTGATGATTATTTTGTTTGAAACCTCGATTTGACTTCTACCATGCGTTATTCTAAAGTGTGCCCACATTTAAAAAAAAAAAAATATTACGTGGTAAAAGACAATCTCATCTAGGAAATGAAATTTGGATTCTAGTGAGAATAATTCTAATACTGATTTAATCACCTATTATATAAATAGATAACCAACAAAACCCACAAACTATTTAAATCATATACTTCAGAACAGTCAGGGTTTTGACTGGGAATTAACTCTTACAGTAATTCAAAATAAAAACTTTTGCCCAAATGGAAATGCTTTCTCTAATCTAGATTTTGGGGTGTTAAATGCCGTAGAGTCAGTTCCGACTCACAGCAACCTTGTATAGCGCTTGCAAGGAGTGGCTGATGGGTTTGAACCTCTGACCCAGTGGTTAAGCAGCCCAGGGCCTATCCTACAGCACCACGCCAGGACTCCTACATTAAGTCGCCTAAAAAACACTGGTTTTAAGGTTAATGTGTTGAATGTATTTCTGGTATTCAGATTATGAAGCTTCTTCTGCTACGAGCATCACCACTAAGTGGGGAAGTACGTGAAACGAGAGACAGTTAGGTGCCACAGCCATTCCACTCTACAGCAGTCACGCTATCTTATGGACGGCGGGGGCTTTGTGAGCTAGAGCCTGACGTGAGATCACCGCTCCCGGGGGTCTTTGTGAACACTCAGATCACATCACTTACAGACGAAAAACTACATTCAAGTTTTCATCTTAAGACTGCAGATCCGAGAGCCCTGGGTTCTGAAGTCTGCTGATGCTTCCATTAAAACAAACGGAAGGAAGGGTAAAACGCTAAAGGTCTGGTTTTCTTAACTAAACGCCATTTCACTTGCCTTCAGCAATTCTTCTGAAGAAAATGTACAGTCAGCTAATAAGCTGAAAGGCATAACCTCCTCTAAAATTTCCAAACTACGTCTTCAACAGTAAGCCAGCATGAGGTACTGGACTTGACACTAATATTTTGGCAGCTTGATTTCTGACAGGGGGTAAAAAAAAAAAAGTGCCAAAAAAGCAAATGGCTGGTATGCGAGCACCTCTGGTGGCTGGCTATGGTACTGCAGCTCTAAATAAAAGGGCTGGACACTCAGCATGCCTCAGCTTTTAATGACTACCCAGTCGTGGTGGCATTGATCTTTCTAAACTTATCGGCTAAGGACCTGTTTCCAAGAAGGAAAAAGGGGTCACTGCGCTGGTGATGAGATGAAACTCCATTTACAATCTCCTTCCCAGAAGTTAGAGGTTCTTCTACTGGATCTGGGGAAGCCTGGGCACTTGCGATCTGCAGTAGAGCGGAGGTAAAGCTCTGTAAGTGAGAGAAATTCCTACTCAGCGCTACAGACACACTTTACAGAACCAACAGGCTCCCTTTAACAACCGAAAGTCTTAGATTTGAATCCGTGCATTCTGCCATGAATTACTAAGGCCATCAAAAAATTGCAAGAGCCCCTTTCATCTTCTCACATTTCAAATTCAAAGCCAGGACAGAACACATTTGAGGAGAGGAATATTAATGCAGAGACATGACCGCACACAGGATCGCTCTGGCCATTGAGATCAAGGGTCCATTGCAGCTCCATAGAACCACCTAAACTTTTTACTGTTAAAGGTTTTCATGTGTTCCTTATGTTCTTTGACTAGTTTTTAAATCTCCTATAATGATGTGTAGTGGTTACGAATTGGGCTGCGAACCGCAAGGTCAGCAGTTCGAAACTACCAGCTGCTCCACGGGAGAAAGATGAGGCGTTCTGCTCCCGTAAAGATTAACAGCCTCGGAAACCCTGTACAGGGTCGCTATGAGTCGGAACCAACTCCACGGCACATAACAACAACAACAACGATAACCCACCACTTGTCTGTCAGTGTGTCATACTGTGGTGGCTTGCGAGTTGCTGTGATTCTGAAAGCTATGCCACCAGTATTTTAACTACCAGCAGGGTCCCCCATGGTGAACAGGTTTCAGATGAGCTTCCAGACGAAGACAGGCTAGGCAGAAAGAGTGACGAACTACTTCCGAGTATTTATTCACTGAAAACCTTACGAATAGCAGAGAAACTGTCAGATACAGGGCCGGAAAATGAGCCCCTCAGGTTGGAAGGCACTCAAAATGCGACTGGGGAAGAGCTGCCTCCTCAAGGTGGAGTTGACCATGATGACATGAATGGAGTAAAGCCTGTGGGAGAAAAGCCCACAGAACCTTCATTTGCTGATGGGCCACAACTCAAAATGAAGAAAAACAGCTGTAAACACCCATTGAAAATTGGAACATGGAATGTACAAAGTTATGAATCTGGGGAAGTTGGAAATTGTCAAAAATGAAATGGAATGCATAAACATCGATATCTTAGGCATTAGTGAGCTGAAATGGACTGGTATTGGCCATTTAAAATCTGACAACCACATGTTTACTATGCCGGGAATGACAAATTGAAGAGGAAAGGTGTTGCATTCATTGTCAAAAAGAACATATCCAAATCAGTCATGAGGTACAATGCTGTAAGTGATAGGATAATATCCATGCACCTACAGGGAAGACCAGTTAATACCACTATTATTCAAATATGCACACCAACCACTAAAGCCAGTGAGGATGAAATAGAGAATTCTACCAACTTCTTCAATCTGAAATCGATCAAACATGCAATTAAGATGTATTGATCATTACTGGTGATTGGAATGCAAAGGTTGGGAGCAAAGAGGAAGGATCAGTAGTTGGAAAATATGGCCTTGGTGATAGAAATGATGCTGGAGATTGCATGATAGAATTCTGCAAAACCAATGATTTGTTCATTTCAAATACCTTCTTTAGATAGTATAAGAGACGACTATACACATAGACCTCACCAGATGGAATACACAGAAATCAAATTGACTACATCTGAGGAAAGAGACGATGGAAAAGCTGCATTATCATCAGTGAAAACAAGGCCAGGGGCGGACTGTTGAACAGACCATCAATTACTCATATGCAAATTCAAACTGAAGCTGAAGAAAATGAAAACAAGTCCACCAGAGCCAAAATATGACCTTGAATATATCACACCAGAATTTAGAGATCATCTGAAGAACAGATTTGATACATTAAACACTAAAGACCAAAGACTAGAAGAGTTGTGGGATGACATCAAGAACATCACGCATGAAGAAAGTAAAAAGTCATTGAGAAGACAAGAAAGAAGGAAAGGGTCAAAATGGATGTCAGAAGAGACATTGAAACTTGCTCTCCAGCACAGAGATGCTAAAACAAATGGAAGAAATGAGGAGGTCCAAGAGCTGAACAGAAAATTTCAAAGAGCACCTCGAGAAGATAAAGCCAAATATTACAACAAAATGTGCAACGATCTGGAATCAGAAAACCAAAAAGGAAGAACACATTTCTCATGCTTGGGGAACTGAAGAAAAAATTCAAGCCTCAACTTTTGTTATTGAAAGATTCTCTGGGCAAATTACTGAATGATGCAGAAAGCATCAACAGAAGAGGAAGGAATACACAGAGTCACTGTACCAAAAGGAAATGGTTAATGTTCAATCGTTTCAAGAGGTAGCATATCATCAAGAGGCAGTCCAAGGTGCACTGAAGGAATTGGTAAATAACAAGGCACCAGGAATTGGTGGAATAAAAACTGAAATCTTTCAAGAAAGTGAGGCGGCACTGGAAGCACTCACTCATCTCTGACAAGAAATTTGGAAGACAACTATCTGGACGACTGATTGGAAGAGATCCATATTTGTACCCATTCCAAAGAGGGGTGACCCAACGGAATGCGGAAATCACTGGAAAATCTCTTTGCTATCCCATGCAAGTAAAGCTTTACTAAAAGTTAATACAGAAATGGCTACAATCATATATTGACAGAGAACTTCCAAAGATTCAAGCTGGATTCAGAAGAGGCCTTGGAACGAGGGATCTCACTGCTGATGTCCGATGGATCTTGGCTGAAAGCAGAGAATATCAGAAAGATACTTACCTGTGATTTATTGACTAAGCACAGGCTTTCGATTGTGTGGATCATGACAAGCTATAGAAAACATTGCGAAGTATGAGTATTCTGGAACACTTAATTGTGCTCATGAGAACTATGTACATGGACCAAAAGGCAGTTGGTTTGAACAGAACATGGGAACAATGAATGGTTTAAAATTAAAAAAGGTGTGCGACAAGGATGTATTCTTTCACCATACTTATTCAACCTGTAGGCTGAGCAAATAACTTAAGAAGCTGGGTTCTAAGAAGAACAACGTGGCGTCAGGATTGGAGGGAGACTCATTAGCACAGCCTTCGGTATGGATTACATCTCAATGTCAAGAAAACAAAAATCCTCACCACTGGACCAATAAACAACATTCTTATCAATGGAGAAAAGATTGAAGTTGTCAAAGATCTTATTCTTCTTGGATCAACTATCAACACTCACGGAAGCAGCAGTCAAGAGATCAGACGATGTATTGCATAAGGAAATCTGCTGCACAGGAACTTTTAAAAGTGTCAAAGAGCAAAGATGTCGGCTTGAGGACTAAGATGCGCCTGACCCAAGCCATGGTATTTTCAATAAACTCATATGGATGCGAAAGCTGGACAGTGAATAAGGAAGACCTAAGAAGAATTGATGCTTTTGAGTTATGGTGTCAGAGGAGAATATTGAAAATGCCATGGGCTGCCAAAAGAACCAACAGATCCATTTTGGAAGAAGTGCAGCCAGAATGATACTTGGAGTCCAAGATGGCCATACTTCAGACATATTGTCAGGAGGAACCAGTCGCTGGAGAAGGATATCATGTTTGGTAAGGTGGAGGGTCAGAGAAAATGAGGAAGACCCCCAACGAGATGGATTGGCCAAGTGGCAGCATCGATGGACTCAAGCTTGGCAACAGTAGTGAGGTTGGCCCAGGATCGGGCAGTGTTTCCTTTGCTGTGCATAAGGTCTCTATGGGTCGGTACTGACTCGATGGCACCTAACAACAACAACAAACATAATGATAACGGAATTGACTGGATGGCACTTAATAACAGCAATAATAACTGGAGTCCTGGTGTGGCGCTGTAACCTAAGCTTGACCCTAACTGCAAGGTTGGCTATTCAAACTCACCAGCTGCTCCTCGGAAACCCTAACAGGGTCGCTCTCAGTTAGACCCCAACTGGCGCACTTAACCAGCACAACAGAATGCTAACTATCCATTTGTTTGGAGTCCTGGTGTGGTACTGTGGGTTAATCCGCTGACAGAGAAGCTCACCAGTCGCTCCTTGGGAACACTGTATGGGGTCCCCATGGGCTGGAATCCAGTCAATCACACTTTACAACAACAAATCCATTTGTTTAAATATGTTAATAAATCATTTTCCTCTTTAAACATTGGGGAAAAGTTCATATACTATAAAATACACAAATCTCAAGTGCACAATTCAATGAGTTCTGATAACTTGTGCCAGCAACCCCTCGCCCGCAACTAAACACAGACCACAACCTGCCTTTCCACCACCTCCCAGTGACCTGTTCTCCATCTTCGGGGCAAAGCATGCAATACTTCTGCAGTATGTGTTGGAGTACTGGTGTGGCGCTGTAGTGTAAGCACTGGACTGCTAATCACAAGGTCAGGGGTTCAAACCCACCAGCTGTTCCTGGGAAACCCAATACAAGGTCATTGAGTTGGAACCAACTCAATGACATTGAACAACATGTATGATGTCCTGGTTTAGGACATTGTAGGATATGCACTGGATTGCAAACTACTAGTTTGGTAGTTCAAACTCACCAGCCTCTCCTTGGAAACACCAACCAGGTTTGCTGTGAGCCAGAATTACTTGATGGCACTTAACAACAACAACTTGCAATGACAGCTATGGTGTTTTGAAGCTGGAGAAGTTCCCTTTATTTCTAACTTGTTAATCCTGGAGTCCTGGTGTGGTGCTGCAGAATAAGCACTGGACTGCTAACTGCAGTTTGGCTGTTCAAACCCACCAGCTGCTCCTCAGAAACGCTACACAAGGTCGCTGTGAGTCAGAACTGACTTGATGGTACTTAACAAGAGTCATTTTTTATCAGGAATATCTGCTGAATGTTGTATTTGACTTGAGATTATCAGGTTTCTCTTTCTCTTTGATCTATAAATCTGCAGCATTAATTTGATTCTTGAATATTAAATCATCCCTCCATTCCTTGGGGCAAATGCAACTTGGACACAATTTATATCTTCAGTATATTATGAAAGTTGGACAATGAATAAAGAAGACCATAGAAAAACCGATGCTTCTGAATTACAGTGTTGGAGAATATATTAAAAGTACCATGGACTGCCAGAACAAACCAATCTGTGTTGGAAGAAAATACAGACAGAATGCTCCTTAGAAGCCAAGAGGGTGCAACTTTGTCTTGTACTTTGGAGATGTTTTTCAGGAGGGACCAGTCCCTGGAGAAGGCCATCATGCTTGGTATAAAGTAGAGAGTCAGCATATAAGAGGAAGCACCCCAGCCGTCACCCCGAGACAGACTGACACGGTGGTAGGATGTTGTGATAGGGTTGTGATACCTGGGAAGCCATTGTATAGCACCTAACAACAGTAGACGTTTATACCACAACACCTCATTCCATCTGAAGCTCCGACTCCAGAGTCAAGTTTCCTGCTGTAAACTTTTAATATCTGCCACGTTCCTCTTTCTCTTTATTAGCCTGGCCTGGCAAAACCTTAACCGTAGTTACGTTGATCCCCCCCCTCTGCAGTGATGGGGTATGTGGCCGAAGGAGAACATACAGCTGCCGGCTAGACTGGGCCTTCTGTACTTGTGGACACCCCTAGCCTAGGCCAAGGATCAGCAGATGCTTTCTGTAAAGGGTCAGAGAGAAGTCTGCAAGTCCTGCTATAAATGCTCCACTCTTCTGCTTGAGAGCAAAAGCAGCGGCAGACAGTGTGTTCACAAAGGAGGCTTGCTATGCTCGGAGTCCTGGGGAGGCGCTGTAGGATTAGCACTGGACAGCTAACCGTAAGGTTGATGGTTCAAACCTACCAGCTCCTCCCTGGAAACCCTATACTTGACAGCACTTAACAACAATGCTCTGATCAAATGTTATAAGGAAAACAGGCAGTTTGTGGGGTCCTGCCCTAGTGCATCACTGGCCCACCCACCTAGAAATGCACACACCTGTGTCTCCTTAAATCTCCATCAATCTGAGCGCATGACCTAGCTTCTAATTCGAGGAAACAGAAACGAAGATACCTCCAACCTCCTCCTGCATCAATGCCAAGCCCTCTGCCTTCCTCCCATTACTGTCCACCAGTGGCAGGCCAGGCTAATAAAGGTCCCAGTGATCTGGGAGGCCAACACTACCTTGAAAATAAGGCACTGTTGAGACTTTTCCACTCTTTCCTTTCATCATCTTTAAGAACGTACCAGGCCCAAGTCTAAGGACTGTTGTTTTCTGTCGTCTGAGCTCTTACGGCAGATCAGCTCCACTCTCCTCCTCCTTGAGGCCTCGTGGGCCTGACCCCTCAGGTGGCGGCCGCTGTCCTCCCTCTGTCCAATTTTGTCTACCTGACCAGTGTGTGAAAGTCTGTGTGATGGAAACCCCCGAGGAGACCCTCGTCAGAAGGTTCACCTGAGAATGGCTCTGACTTTGCGGACTCCCTGAAAGGATCTCTAGGATGCGCTCCAGGGTTCCAGGAAACATACTTTGAGAACCCGTGCCCTACGCTCTTCCATTTCCTGTCAAATGTTTCCAGAGATGACTTTTGTGCTGTTGCACTCCCTTGTTGTTATGTGCCGTGGAGTCGGCTCCGACTCATAGCGACCCTGTACAGGGTTTCTGAGGCTGTAAATCTTTACGGGAGCAGAAAGCCTCAGCTTTCCCCCACGGAACAGCTGGTAGTTTCGAACTGCTGACCTTGCGGCTTGCAGCCCGATTCATAACCACTACGCTACCAGAGCACTCCCTTAGTGAGCTGTAATAGAATGAGCTGAGACGCTGGAGCCAAGCAGGGTCTGCCATCCTGGTGCTGCCTTGTGAGGCTGTGTGTGTGTGGCCTGGGGAAATCGGAGTTCCTCCTCTGTGGTTCCGCATCCACGTTTCTCTAAGACAAATACCATCTGTTTCAGAGGGAGGGCTGAACTCATGAGATGCTTCTGAAAGTATGGTTAAATGTAACACAAACCTTAATCATTTACACTGTCTTAAACAACCTGAGGTAACAATACCAGATGTTAATAAGGAAGTCCTGGGGTGGTGCTGGACGATCAGCACTGGACTGTGAACCACAAGGTCGGCAGTTCAAACCCACCAGCTGCTCCTCAGAAACCCTACACATGACGGCACTTAACAACAACAACAAACAATAAAGAAGCCAAGTAAAGATGCTGACTGTTGTGTAAGTAACTACGCACAACAGAAGCAAACACTGCCTGTCCCTACGCCTTCCTCACAACAGCCCACTGTTGCTGCCACTGTGTCACTCCATCTCAAGGGGTGAGGGGTCTCCCTCTTCTTTACCAGCCCTCTACTTTTCTAAGCATGATGTCCTTCTCCAGGGACTGGTCCCTCCTGCTAATATATCCGAAGTAAGAGAGACGAAGTCTGGCCATCCTGGCTGTACTTCTGCACTGATTTTCCTACCACCTCTCTTATTCACTGCCAGCTTTCACATACCTATGAAGCGACTAAAAATACCCAAAGGTCAGGCCCACCTTCATCTTCACAGCAAAGTTCTCATCTTCACTCCTGAACTCTTTAACGAGGTCTTGTGCAGCGGATTAGCTCAATATAAATGCACTGGAAATAGGTAAAGTTAACAGAACTGTGGCCCACAGGAAGGGTGAGGGCTTCAAGATGCAAAGTAACAGCAAGCAGAGCTGCAGGCAGAATCTCACCATACATACCGCTATTGGACATTTGAAAGAGATTGTTCTTCTCAAACTTCTTGAAAACACTGCCTTTAATTTCAACAAACTGAAATAGTAAACACAAATAGCATCTTTTTAACGCTATTAAAAATGGACACGCTGCATATAAAAGTTAACTCTTCTCGATCAATAAGTAACACAGAGAGCAGAGCATCTGACCCCATTTGGGATCCTGCTGCTCTTCTGACAGTTTAGGTTTTCATTTTTTGTACACAGTTTTACAGTGACAGAGACGTAGAATCTGGACTCATACTTACATTATTGGACATCATGATAGTAAGCAGTGACTTGTTGTGGGAGTTAAAAGCTACATTGAGAGTTGTGGCTTGAACCATTATAAGAATCGCATGCAAAACTAGCAGTAAGTGGTGTTAAGGAAAAAACGTAAGTCTGTTTGTGTAAGTTATTAATAGACACACCGAGTTTCCAGAGCCCTGAGAGCACAGTGGCTAACTAACTGCTCAGCTGCTGAAAGGTCTGCAGGCCGACCCCAGCAGCCGCTGCGCAGGAGGAAGCTTGGTGCTCTGTTGCCTCGGAAACCCTGTGGGTCAGTTCTACTCTGTCCTACATGGTCACTAGGAATTGAAATGGACTTAACAGCAACGGGTTTGGCATATGACTCTGGAAAGGGAGTAGATGACAGTGCTTTCTAAGCCAAGTCTTACAGAAGTACTGCTATGTCTTTATACCTTCCCTGTTAGCTACTGTTGGTATACATTTACAGAATAAAATATTACACAACCCGGCTGGAACCAACACCAGTAGAAATACATGCATCACGTATTTCCTGGGAGTAGCTTCAGAGCAGGGGCTGTCTGTTAACACCTCAGTATCTGTAGCACTTGGAGGTGCTTGGGAAGTTGGCCCTCAAACAAGAGCACAAAAGAGATGAAATAAGTTATGGTAAACGCGGAAAGAAAAGACTTAGGAATATAGTTTGTGAATTAATGCAATTCACCTTCTAAAAGGAAAAAGATCACAAAAAATAAAAGCTAGTCTGGAAATGAGCCCCACTCCCCACTGGGTCCTCAGGGTGTGGAATATCACACAAGAAAGGCCTGGGAATGGGCAGGCTCCTTCCTGTCACCCTGCAGGGCACGCCCCCCACTCCCAGGCTACACAGGCTCACTGGGAGCACACCTGGAGCAGTGGGTGACTCTGACCACAGTAACTGTCTCACTCGGTTATTTCCATCTGTAGCAAGCTTTTACTCTCACAGGGATCTGCCTGCTCAGACCCTTCACTTCCAAGTGTGCTTCCCACTTCTCCCAGGTGTCAGTACTACCTACCAAGAACAAACAATCCCATGACCCAGTCCTGTAGACGAGGCCTGACCCCACAGCAAACCCAAGTAGCTGTGTCTGTACATGTGTGCACATACATGACGGTGCTCATGCACACACACAGAGTACACGCAGAGTTTAAGCAGTCATGCATGTATTCTCCAAAGAAAACCTTCCAATGGAGGGGGACAAAAAATCTCCAGGATTCCTTTACAACCCACTTAAAATTTTACTTCTAGACATATTCTATACATTTTAAGCACAGGGCTACAAACCAAGATCATTTTGAACTGAATTTCAATAAAAATATGAAAAAGTTATAGGCATCTTAAGTGTTTAATATGTACAAAAGTGCAGCCTCTCCCTTTCAACAGAAAATCATTCCTTATCATCAGTTACATTGAGCTGAATACCATTCTCTAGTAGTTCAAAGGGTTCAGTAAATGTGAGGTTCTATAATTTACAATGATCATTACGACCAATTTCTCCAAAACTAAACACATTTCCACATCCATCTTCAGGATTAATATACACACTAGGCATATATACGAGGGGGCTTCACGAAGTATGTGGCACAATTCCATGCTGACCTCAGGAGACAGTAGAGCTGTCTCGTGTAGTTCTCTCTACGAGAGCCAAGTGCCGGGTCTTTCTCCAGCAGAGTTGCTGGGTAGATCTGAGCCTCTAACCTTTCTGTTAAAGTCCAGTGCTTATCCTACAGAACCGAGTGAATAACCAGCTTGCCACCAGGGCTCCATAGATGTGTCTACATAGATACACGTCGCTCTCTGGGACAAAGCTAAGCAAATGCAACCATGGAGACTATGCACTGACTGGAGGAATTTCCCGAGAGTCTAAAAGGATACAGACATAGAGAACAGCCATGAAGAAGTGCGGAATCACCCCGATGTGGGCTCGTTTTCTTTCTTTCGGCTCCGTTGCTGTCCAGTAGAGAGCATCCAATATATCTTGCCCAAATGATGAAAACAGACGATCAGCCACCTGAAAAGAACAAGTTTGGAACGGTGTTGCTCTATAGTCCACTTACGGTGCTGAATTCAGACCTCCTTCAATACTGGAGATGTGAGTTTTAAATCCCTGCTAGAAAGCATGTTCCCCAGGAGCAGGACTCTGTTTACTGGTGACTTCTTCGGGCTCTGACTCATAGGGAGCACTCATGCCATTTGTAGAATCAGAACTAGGCTTTCTCCCGTGATGCCTGCTCCCAGTAAGGAAAAGTCTCACTGGGTGGCACATCCAAAGTGTCCTTCCTCTGATTTTAACGCCAATATTCAAATCGATGTTCACCCACTCGATTCACAACTAATACTTGTTGTTTGTTCTGTGTCGACTGTCAAGAACATAGCACCATAAATGAAAGGGGCACATAGAAGAGAAAAAAGGGGGGCATACCATTCAGGATTCAGCTGGGATGCCACATCTTACAAGGACTTCCCAGACCCCATGTCTCACAGACTCCACGCAGGCTATGGCATCCTCCAGTTCTTTTCCACCTTAGGATTTATCACTTCCTAACACACGTATCTCCTTGCTTGCTACCTACCTTCCTCCTCTAGATTAGACCGTCCATAGAACAAGGGGTTTATCTGCTCTGCCCACTTCTGTTTCTTTCAGGTCTAAAGACAGAACTGGCATATGCAAAGTGCTGATTAAGTATCTGTAGGCTGAGTGACTACGAGCTGCCATCTACGGAAATCCCATCGAGCGCCAGGCCTTGTGTGAAGTCCTTGCTTTGCACTGTCATCAATTCTCATAATAACCCTGTATCCTTATTCTATAGATGAGAAAATTGAGGCTGAGAGACACCCAGCAACTCTGCCAGGCTAACCAGGGAGTAAGTGATGGAACCAGGATGTGAGCTAGGCGAGAGCTTGGGTTCTTGGTCACTATGCTTAAACCACACCATCAACTCCAGTCTACAAATGGAATACGGACTTAAGCCATTTTGATCAGCAATGCTTGGATATAATAATAATACACCATGCAGAGGGCTACTGTATGTCTGAGGAGGACAACGCTAAGTGGGAGACCGGGAGGGCCCTGGCAGGACGAGTACCTCAGAAAGCATAAGGAGAAAAGGGGTGAGGCCTGTGCTCCTCTTTCTGTGGGGACCTGCTTCACAAACGCTACCCCCACAGTCTCCGCAGCCCACTGGGGAGTGGGCAAAGTGAGGGTAAGTGCACTGAGACTAAAGCCAGATGTGGGTGTGGGTATAAGGACCCGGAGGGCTCAGCTCCCTGACCACCGGGCAGAGGAAAGCCCACATCCACTAGCAGAGCAAGAGCAGCTTCACAGCAGAGGACGGGTGGCCCCCACCTTGTCCACTCACCAGGAGAATCCTCTCACGGCTATCTGGAAAGATAGGCAGACTTTACTGTGCTCCGACGATACTGTAGAACCCACAGTGTGGGGGGGAGTCTGACCCACAGTGACTCTAAGAGGACAGAGTCGAATGCTCCACAGGGTTTTATGGGAGCAGAAAGCCTCATCTTTCTCCTGTGGAAAGGGGGCAGGGTTCGAACTGCCAACCCTTCATTTAGCAACTCAATGATTAACCCACTGTGCCACCAAGACTCCTTAGCAGCCCTATGTTGTTGTTGTTAAGTGCCATTGAGTCGGTTCCGACTCATAGCAAGCAACCCTGTATAGGGTTTCTGAGGAGCGGCTGGTGAGCAAGCACCGCCAACCTTGCGGTTGCAGCCAGCGTTGTAACGCAGCGCACTGATCTGCAGCGGCAGCCCGGACTCTGCCCTATGGTGGCGCTAGGACCCACTAAGACTGCCTCAACTTTACCCCGCAGAGCGGCTGATGAGCTCAAACTGCCTACCTTACGGTTAGCAGCCGCTACTGCCTCCACTGCAGCAATAAGCAGAACAAACATCCCTGACCTGCCATCTGCGCCGACCCGCCCAGCCGGGGGATACGGCCCTTACCTCCAGCATGTTGTAGATGATGTACAGCTTGATGACAGACTGTCCTCGGATCAGGTGATACATCATGGAGTAGTCCACGTAGTGCATCATGAAGTAACAGATCACCAAAATGACACCCTTGAAAATGTCACACACTTGGGCAGGCTGAAGCAGACGTCTGTCCCTGAAATACATGAGAAGCCATAAAGTTAAGTTTCCTTTTACTGCTGCTTGAGGAAACCATCTCTCTAGGGCATACACCAGCACACTGAGGTTAGGGACCAGATCAGGGTGATCTTTTAACAACTTCAAACTACAAGGGAAGTCACACTAAAGGGCAATGTGCGTGCGATGTGCTCCTGCTCTGGGACAGCACACAGAGGTGACAAACTAGAAATGCTAGAAAGTGCCATCACACGTGTTCACGGAGGAGGCAGCGTCTGCTGAGCATCAGCAGCACAGGGGTGGTTCTGGTTTCCGGGATGCTGAGCCAGGACCACAGCCTCGTGTGCGATGTAGGATGGCCAACACAACAGACCTTCCCCAGGTGGTATGGCAGCGCAGTGTCCCACTGGGGGACAGGTGGTTCCTTGACTTATCTCCCATTCTAGTCCTCTGTCATTATAAACCAAGATGTCAGTGGGCACCACACATCAAAGGACAGCGGTGGCAGAAACTCCTAAATTGGAATGTCACTTGTAATTGTTAACAGCAGAGCTGAACTGTCCTCTGTGGGAGGAGCGGGAGTGGACCCACCAGGAGCCAGGTGAGAGAGTGCCTGCAGCCCACATGCCTCCCACTGAGGAGAAATGGGTCCCAGTACAACTGTCATGTTTTCTTATTAGGAGACGAGGCATCTTTTCTCAAAAGGAGTTATTTTATTTCCTGTGACATTGCTCCTCCAATCTTTGTACTACTGATTTGCAGGACAGCTTTTACATTATAGAAGTTAGTCTGTTATGACAAGAGTGGAAAAAAATTTTTTTTTCCTAATTAATGAGTCAAGAATCAGTGCTTCCTTCCATACAAAGTTGCTGTTGGTTTTTGTTTTAGTTCATTGGGCCTGAAATTCCAGGGACAAGAATGGGAGAAAAAAATTCTCTAGGTTCACTGTAGGCCGACTCCTCAACACATAAAGTCTTGGGTCTTCTGTTTTGGCAGTCAGTTAAGCCTTGGGCTGCTAACTGAAAAGCTGACGGTTCCAGCCCACCAGCTGCTGTGGGAGAAAGATGAGGCTGTCCGCTCCCATGAACATGCACAATCTCAGAAACGCTAGGGGCAGTTCTACTCAGTCCCACAGGATTGCCACGAGCCGGAACCAACTCGATGGCAGTGACTTGGTTCACATGGAGCTGCTGCTGTTGTTAGGACTCAGTCCGGACTCAGGGTTTTTGAGGAGCAGATGGTGAATTTAAACCTCTGAGGTGATGGTTAGCAGGCCAGTGCTTATCCTTCAGCACCATGCAGGACTCCTTACGTGGAGTGAAATCCATGGAAATCCCTCTGTGTGCTGTTTGTTGTTAAGTGCCGTCGAGTCGGTTCCGACCCATAGCGACCCTGTACAGGGTTTCCGAGGGTGTAAATCCTTACGGGAGTAGAAAGCCTCATCTTTCTCCCGCGGAGCGGCTGGTAGTTTCGAACTGCTGACCTTAAGGTTCGCAGCCCGATTCGTAACCACTACGCTACCAGAGCTCCTTCTGTGTGCTGTTTAGGGGCTGCAAAATGTTGTCACCACCACCTGGAGTGACAAGGTCCCCACAGCCATCAAGGGGAACTCACTTTCTAGCTGACCTTTGGCATCTACTCTGTTTTGCAAGCCTTGTCCATACTCAAGACCAGGGGCTCTATTCTTCCAGAACCCTCTGTCGACTTCAACAACCTTTAAGTCTTCCAAACTGCTACCTGAGACACTGTTGTACAACACAGCAGTGACACAGGAGGCATCGTGAGAGCTGTGACATATGACCCCATGCTCCTTTCCTGGAATGTATACAGCCTGTAGTGTTTTCAGTGAAGGCTCGGGGCACACAGACGACACTAGGCTAAAACCAGTGAGTCCAAATGGGAGACGGAAATCAGTCCACAGTGCTTGCGATGGGTACTATAAACCAAGCAACATTATTCTTAGGAATTGAATCTACGGCTTGGGGCCAGTTACAGCAAGGACAGTCTACCAATTTCCATCGTTAGTTCTTGCCGCTAGTTCTTTTCTCAAACACCTTTCCTCTCCCTCTGGCCTTTTTTCTCCCCTCTGTTATCTCCCATCTCCCAAACCCCTAGCCCAGAGTACAGATGTAATAAGGGCTATTACACCACCAAGGGACTTTTCCACCCTCACCCATACATTTAAAATGGAAGCATTACTATATTTGTCAAGAGTTGGAGCTTGATTATCTAAACACATTTTTAATTCCAATAGTGAGAAGAGGAGGCATTTTGAACACTCTTGAGCCCTGGCCTATGCTTGCCTGTCCCCTTGGGTCTGGCAGGGAACCAAGCGTGAGACATTCATGTGGTAACTATGTACCACCCACCTCCTCTGCCCAGAAGGCTAGCATAGCTCAGCTAATGCTGAAACCACAAAGCACCCAGTCACGGGCCTGCGTTGGTAAGAAGTATAGCTTGTAATTTATGAATTAAAGAAAATGACAGCAAACCAAAGCGGGTTATGTCTTAATTGGTTTGCATTAACTATCAAAATGATTTTGATAACTAATTAAAGTCTGAAACTATAGTTAGAACTTCTTTGCTGACCTGCATTCTACTTGGTTAAGTAAACCCAATCAAAGCAATGCCACTTGGGATATAAAGGGCTGGATTTTACACTGTTGTGAAGGGCCATCAAGTTGGTTCTGACTCCTAGTTACCCTGAATAGGGTTTCTGAGGAGTGGCAGGTGAGTCTGAACTGCTAACCTTCCAGTTCAAACTGACCTTGCAGTCCAATGCTTATCTTACAGCACCACACCACGACCTCTTTTTGGTACATGTTGTTGCCAAGTACCGTGGAGTTGGTTCTGACTCATAGTGACCCTGCACAGGGTTTCCGAGGCTGTAAATCTTTACATGAGCAGAACACCTCATTTTTCTCCCACGGAACCACTGGTAGTTTCGAACTACTGACCTTGACGTTGGCAGCCCGACTTGTAACCACTAAGCTACCAGAGCTCCTTTTTGGTACATAGCCAACCACATTTCTCTACAAACATATTCACAACAAAGGAACAATGTATAAATAAACCTATGAAGGACTACTGTACTCCATCAGTTGTTTTTAGAAATTAGACATACCCAAAATTAGTCACAAATCCCCAAATGACATCACAACATACATTTCTGACCTAGACAACAATAAAATAAAAATGAAAAGTTAAGCTTAAACATTTTAAATTTAATTTAATCTTAGCAAAATTGGAAAAACAACAGAAATGTGTAAATACCTTATGTTGCAACTCTTGGTGCAGGTAGTCATGTTGTTAAGTGCTGTCGAGTTGTTTCCAACTCAAGCAACCCTTTATTTGGTTTCTGAGGAGCGGCTGGTGAGTTTGAACCACCGACCTTGCAGTCGAGCATTTACCCTACAGCACCACATCAGGAGTCCTCTAGACACTTTACACATATTCATATTAGTTTTTGTAATAACCCAAGGCTGTTCTCAAATAGGGAGTGCAGTGAATAAACACTGGACTGTGAACCACAAGGTTGGTAGTTTGAACCCCTGCTCCACAGGGGAGAAGATGAAACTTTCTGCTCCAGAAAAGATTTACAGTCTCAGATTTACAGGGTTGCTATGAATCAGAACTAACTTGAGGGAATGTAACAACAAAAACAACATTCTTGAAAAACTCAGTTTTACAAATGAGGCATGGAGAAGTTAGGAGATATGGGCTGAGTTTGACCAGGTTCCATAGACCCATCAACCTGGAGATGAGAGAGAGAAGAGGAAGGGCTGGTTGGTCCAAAGTGTGGTGAGACCTGAGGACTCCTGACAAGAACATAGCCACGGAGGTCTAGAGCTAAGAGTGAAGTATCCAGCTGATATGAAGTGAGGGGAGACTCACAAGAATGCCCAAACTTGAACACAGTACCCATACAACCTAGCCTCGATGGCTTGATGATCAGAACTCGAACGGAAGAAGACAAAGAAATTTGATAAAGGAAGCAAGTGTAAATCACTTTGATGAACTTGACCTGTATTTATGGATGTAGTAGCTCAAAATACCAACTAAGAGGGAAGGAATCTTCACATCAAGGATCAAACTTATCTCCTCTGTACAAAGGGTTGATAGAGATGGGCAACTTAGGCATTGAATACCTAAAATGGGGGTGGGGTGGGGGGTCATAAAGGCACGAAGTGGCTGGCTTACAAGTTTCCAAGAGGGAGTTTAGTTTCAGAGTGCGCAGGGGAAGGAAGAATCCCCACTGGAGTTTCCATCTTGTTTAGACGGGTCTGGTGAAAGGAGATGGGGATAAGATTCTTATGATTCATAAGTGAGTAACTGTTATCATAACTAACTGCTACTGTCACAACTATAAAGGTAGAAGTTTTAAAACATAAAGGGGAGAGTAGTTAGTCTTACAGTCCAGGAACAGAGGACGCTAGGACCATCAAGGGAGAAGAGCACAAGCGGAATTTGGGACCCTATCCAGAGAAGCAGTGACACCAGAGATGGAGGCAGAGATGGAGACACGGAGAGAGAGCAGCTGAGGACTCTAGACTCAAGGAAAGAGAAAAGCTGTGTGCTGGCGGCCAGGAGGCAGGCTTGCAGAATGTGCCCTTTGGTTGTTTAAATGATTATATATTCCTGAGTGTTTTTTTGTACATCCAAAAACAAACAAACAAAAACAAAACAAAAAACAGAGGGAATAGAAGCATATACTGTTGAATGGTGATGCATGGAGAGGACTATAATCATTGCAATGAAATGACATACGATAGGATGAGTGTAAAACTGATGTTCTCCCATGTAAACAAATGGGCACTCAATTCACAATAAAAGCTATTTAACGAAAAAAAATTCTTGAAAAACTCAGTTTTACAACTGAGTCATGGAGAAGTTAGGAGAATGTCTGTGGATCTAGGCAGCTTTTAATGACCATCTACTGTTTGATAAGCGATGACCTGCTAACTGCAAGACTGGTGGTTCAAACCCACCAGTCACTCTTTGGAAATCCTATACCAGGTTGCTATGAGTCAGAACTGACTTGACGGCTCTTATTTTTTTTTTAATAACTTCTATTCTAAAAAGCTCAGTCCTTGTGTGCTGGTGTAGGATAAGCACTGGATTGCTAATCTCAAGGTTGGTGTTTCAAACCCAGCTGCCACTTCTTGGAAATCCTCTACAGGGTCGCTGTAAGTCAGAACTGGCTCAACAACACTTAACAACAACATATGTAGAGGAACTAACAATTTAGTGAATGTCATAGATTGCACTGCGCCCCATAAAACGTGTCAACTTGGCTGGGCCATGATTCTCAGGGAGCTGACAATTATGTAATGATATCATCATCCCCGAGATGCATAATCTTCACTCAGATCACAGCCCTGACCCATGGACATCAGCGGGGTTTCCTGGGGTGTGGCCTGCACGATTTTCATCTGACCTAGGCTCAGAGGAGAGAGAAGCCAGCAGAGAGGGTGGACTTGACCACCTGATCTGGGTGTGCAGGACACCTTTGGATTCTGGGTCCCTTCTAGACTCAAGGGAGGGGTGACGGGAAGACACATGGAGATGCCCAAGGACATGAAGCAGGCCCACGCATGTTGAAGGTGGACCCCAGCCGACAGAGAGAAAGTCTTCCTGAGGAGCCAGCTCTCTGAGTTTGGACTTTAGCCTACCTGGTGGCACTGTAGACAAGCACTGGATTGCTAACCACAAGGCTGGCAGTTCAAACCCACCAGCTACCCCTGGGAAACAGAGAACGATGTGGTAGTTTGTTCCTGTAAAGACTTTTGTCTACAAACCTTATGGATCAGTTCTACTTGGTCCTGTAGGGTCCTATGAGTTGGAACTGACTCGACAGCATCAAACAACCAACTGTAAGGGAATATATTTCTGTTTGTTAAAACCATCCACTTGTGATATTTCTGTTATAGCAACACTAGAGAACTGAAACTGATTGTTGTTATGTGCCGTGGAGTCGGTTCTGACTCATAATGACCCTGAACAGGGTTTCCGAGGCTGTAAATCTTTACCGGAGCAGAATGCATCATCTTTCTCCCGCAGAACCACTGGCAGTTTTGAACTGCTGACCTTAAGGCTAGCAGCCTGATTCATAACCACTACGCTACCAGAGCTCCTTAGAGAACTGGGATAGTATAGATCACCTTTCGACATAATATATTTTTGTCGCTGTGCGTCGCTGAGTAGATTCTGACTCATAACAACCTACAGGGCTGAGCGGAACTGCTCCCTAAGGGCTTTCAGGCTGTGTTTACAGGGGCAGACTGTCACCTCATTCTCCCAAGAGCATGAGGGAGTCTAAACAGCTGACCTTTTGGTTTCCAGCTGAGTGCTCCGCCATTATGCTACCAGAACCCCTTCAATACAACACTGTATGATTTTATCACTTTACTTTGATCCCATATGGAAAAATTACTGTGAAGAAGTTCTGGTGTGGCACTGTAGGATCAGCACTGGACCGCTAACCACAAATCTGGCAGTTCAAATCCACCAGCTGCTCCTTGGGAACCTTATACAGAGTTGCCATGAGTCAGTCAGAACTGTCTCAATGGCATTTAACAACAACACATAGATATAAATGTATGAAACTTTTGGTTTTGATCTCTAAGAGTCTGTAGAAACGGCAGGATTTGCGTTTCATCAGAACTATTACTCCAGTGTGCTTCCTTCTGTCCTAAGACCTTCCACTGCCAACACCACTGGTCACTATGGAGATGACTGTAATTGTTCAAAATAAAGACTTATCACTGAAATAAAGGATGAAAGCAGAACAACCCATAAGAAACAAGGGTCTGTTTTTACATAAATGTCCCTGTCAATGAAAAAGAACAATGAAAAGCTATAGAAATGAAAAATCTTTCCTAAGGCTGCATCGTAAGAACACCCACCGTAAGCCAAAAAGCCACCCCCCACCCCCCCATGCGCAGGGTTTCTAGGCTGCCCATCTTGGTGGGAGCAGACAGCATCATCTTCCTCCCCTGGAGCAGCTGGTGGGGTTGAAAGAACAACCTTGTGGCTTAGTGCTTACCCCACAGTGCCAAAAGGACTGCTTTGTATGTATCATGTATTATCTCTAAAAAAGAAAACACCTAAACTCAAAATAAACATTTACCTGGCGACAATGACCTGAGCCAATTACAGCAGCTGCTCCCAGCTCTGCCAGGCCACCACGATCACATGACAAAATCTTCACATTCCACCAGCAGCTTATCAGTGGCCCTGCCAACCAGCCTGGAATGGGTTTGGGGGCAGTATTTTCAGGCAGAAGACCTTCCTTAGAAATGGCTGCTAAATGCTAACAAAATCCAAGCCTGTTCCCTACACAAAGCGACCCTATATGAAGAGTAAAACTGCCTGACTGGGTTTCCAAAGCTGTAAATACTTACGGAAGCAGACTGCCTCATCTTTTTCCCATGAAGTAGCTGATGGGTTCCAATGACAACCTTGCGCTTATTAGCAGCTAAATGGTTGTTACTGGTAATTCATTTGCAAAGGCTGAAATCCTATATGCACTCACAAACAAGTAGAACATGTTGATGAGCAAAGTAAAAACCTACCAATCTCTTTTATAGGTCTGGCTGTGAGGCACCTCAAGGCAAATAATAGTAAGAAAGATATTCTAACAGAGGTGTGCTAATTTTCAAATTAAAACATTAAAAAAAATCAAGTTAAACTAGCCTTACAAAAGTCAAATCGTCTCGATTTCGAAAATTGATCTTTTATTCATACAAATACTTGCCTTTCACATACCCAACTTACCAAGTAAACCATTTCTGGTTGTCTCAAAGGGTCACAGATGTATGGGCAGAGAGTCAAACAGTAGAGAAAGATGACAAGGGCAGGCTTTAGCCTCCCTTCTGTAGTAGCAATAATATACTGACTAAGACTAAACTCACAATCTGACTGAGAATAAGAAGAGCCAGAGGGATGAGGAGACAGCAACAAAAATGAGCAAGGGGGATGGACTAATCCTTACATAATCAATTTTCAAATGGGTGTTGAAACACACCAGATGTCAGTATGAGTTACTGTGCTTCGAAACACATACATTAGATCTTTTCTCTCTCTTCTTTTGAATTATTCTTAGCTATTTATTTGTGGTATAATTGAAAACATGGTAAAATGCAAACACTATGAAACAACAAATGTAAAATGTTTACTAAGGTTCACATTTTCCTATTGAGAAGTCATTGTAGAATTTTAAAATAAACTGGAATATAAAGTAGTGAGAACAAGATGGCTCTCATCAGAACAGTGACTTTTTAAAATCAAATTTGACTGAGAGCAGAAAAATAATTACATGAAACTTAAATGGAAAGACTGATGACTTGCCTTGGGCTTTAGCATTAACATCAAACCATACTGGAAGACAAAACAAAACTGGTTTTATAAAGCTGTGTTCAGAGCAGTACAAAACACAAACTGCATATCTGGAAAGAAGAAAGCTCATAGACTGCTGGCATGTTGGGGAGGAAATCTTTGCTGTGAGTGTTGCTGAACCACATATGCTGTTAAGAATCAAGTGAAATCAGAGTCTTGTCGTGCATCTGAGTGTGGGCAAAGCTTGAAGACCAAGTACGAGGGCTGTGAGAAAGGGGCAGGCGTTGGGTGGTCTATACGCCTTGCCTGCTGATTTGTGCCTTATAAAAAAGCACGGCCAGGAGTATAGAAGGAGAAAATCCGGGTTTACTCACCACAAGGGGTCCCTGTGACACCACATTCCACTCTATAAAGGAAGTGAAAGTGCTCCTCCCTTGGGTCTGATTCACGAGAGAGAAAGAGAGAGAGAAGGTTGGAACGTTGCTACGCTACTTGGAGTGTCAGGGTGGACAACGGGGGACAATGTTACGAAGGCTTTCTACAATAAGTTAGTACAGTGCTGTCTACAATAAGCCACCTCACCTCAATAAGTCCTGGCAGGAGGGAGCAACAGACACCCTGGGTCCCCCAAAGCAAGTTACCAAGAGCTCTCCCTGCATACGCTGGAATGGTGGCACCTATCAGAACAAACAAGGCTCTGACTAAGGAGGAACATGTTTATTTACACATCTTTATACAAAGTGAAAATCCTGATGTCTCAAAGACAAAAACTAAATTCTAGTCTCACAGGCAAGAAAACTCTCAAACATTTGAAATTCCTAACTCTTCTGGGAGACAAGATCAGCCCTCTATGGCATAAACTTGCAAAAGGAAGAGATAGCACTTAAAAAAAAAAAAAAGTTCATGAAGTATCAATTAAGAGTTATTTCTAAAGCCATATAAGTGATAAGGAAATTTGCTTGCACCAATTTTATTTGCTTTAACCATTAAAGAACAGTGCTTTAACACTATCAGCTCTGGGCAGCAGAGACATCACTCTTCTCTAGAATCTCCCTAACTTTTATTCCAAATGTGGCTGAGAGTTCTCAAACACACTGTAGTCACAGTCTTGGGAGGAAGGAGGATTCACAGAAAAGCCACAGACAAAAAACCCAAAGCAAACAAAGCACACTGTGTCCGAGGT
>NW_006408718.1:574546-575460 GCF_000296735.1 Chrysochloris asiatica
GGTCAGTGTTCAGTGGACAGGTGTACAGATGACTGTAGCACTTTCCTAGTAGAGCACACTGTGTCCGAGGTCGGTCAGTCTTCAGTGGACAGGTGTACAGATGACTGTATCACTTTCCTAGTAGAGTACACTGTGTCCGAGGTCGGTCAGTGTTCAGTGGACAGGTGTACAGGTGACTGTAGCACTTTCCTAGTAGAGTACACTGTGTCCGAGATTGGTCAGTGTTCAGTGGACAGGTGTACAGATGACTGTATCACTTTCCTAGTAAAGTACATGGTGTCCGAGGCCGGTCAGTGTTCAGTGGACAGGTGTATAGATGACTGTAGCAGTTTCCTAGTAGATTACACTGTGTCCGAGGTCAGTCAGTGTTCAGTGGACAGGTGTGCAGATGACTGTATCACTTTCCTAGTAGAGTACACTGTGTCTGAGGTCGGTCAGTGTTCAGTGGACAGGTGTATAGATGACTGTAGCACTTTCCTAGTAGAGTACACTGTGTCTGAGGTCAGTCAGTCTTCAATGGACAGGTGTATAGATGACTGTAGCACTTTCCTAGTAGAGTACACTGTGTCTGAGGTCAGTCAGTCTTCAGTGGACAGGTGTATAGATGACTGTAGCACTTTCCTAATAGAGTACACTGTGTCTGAGGTCGGTCAGTGTTCAGTGGACAGGTGTATAGATGACTGTAGCACTTTTCTAGAAGAGTACACTGTGTCCGAGGTCGGTCAGTGTTCAGTGGACAGGTGTATAGATGACTGTAGCACTTTCCTAGTAGAGTACACTGTGTCTGAGGTCGGTCAGTCTTCAGTGGACAGGTGTATCGATGACTGTAGCACTTTCCTAGTAGAGCACACTGTGTCCGAGGTTGGTCAGTGTTCAGTGGACAGGTGTATAGATGACTGTAGCACTTTCCTAGT
>NW_006408718.1:575560-622699 GCF_000296735.1 Chrysochloris asiatica
TTCCTAGTAGAGCACACTGTGTCCGAGGTTGGTCAGTGTTCAGTGGACAGGTGTATAGATGACTGTAGCACTTTCCTAGTAGAGCACACTGTGTCTGAGGTCGGTCAGTGTTCAGTGGACAGGTGTACAGGTGACTGTAGCACTTTCCTAGTAGAGCACACACTCACTGCCACTGAGATTTCTGGGACCCATTACGCTACCATTCTCTCTAAGAACACAGATGCCACCAAGACTCAAGGAAAACTGAATTCTACAACCCATACTTATTCGTAAAAAAGAAAATATCCACATTAAAGAGGCTCTCTGAGGGGTTTCCTGACAATCCTCCTGCCCTACCTGGGAATGAGAGAAGAAATGCTTACATGAACTTAATTCAAAGAACCTAGATACATTCCTGTACCATTTTCATTCTGCAAGAAAACATTTGGGACCACAGATTTTTCAAAACAGTTTCTTCATTAACATTTTCCTACAATGTATTCTTGAGACTACTGAAGAGAGATGTAAATCTTTTTTCAAAAACAGTGTATCCACACACACACACCTCAGTCAAGACAACTCTTTTGGCAACATCTCCAAATGAGCACACATCTTCACAGGGTTGTGAGATGGACAAGTGCTCTGTCAGCTGAGCATTCACAATTGAGACTGGGCTTTCTTCAGGGGTGTCAGACTCAGGTGATCCTGGGGCTCAGCCAGAGTTAAGAGTCTTTTTGCTCTTAGTTGTCAGTACTGACAAAAACGCCTCACAAAGATACACACACAAAAAAAAAAACATGAGAAGTTTGCAGGAAACTAAATTCTAAAGCCAAAAACATAGGGGTCTGCCAACTACAAACAGAGCCTCTCACAAGGGCTAGACACCTCTTGGCGGGTAGAGAGAAGTTTGAAAAGAAGGTAGTCATACGTGGGGTGGGTGGGGGGCTTCAAAAACTTAATTCAAAAACATTATATCTTTCAATCCCACTTTTTGAACCTACCATGGGGCTGTAAGCATCTTGATTAACTTGACAAATACCATTTTTCCCCTTTGGAGGGCAACAATTTCAAACAACTAAACACTGGGAGGAAAGTTAACTTCTTTTAAGTTCAGAAGACTGAGAATGGAAGAGTGGGGAAAGACAATAGCTAGAGAAGAGAAGACAATCTAGTTCTCTGCTAGTCTCGTTCATCTCTTCTTCTTCCTCTGACAACAAGATAGGAAAACAGGCTCAGTCCGAAGGGAAGAGCACTTTTGCTGAAAGAGAAGGAACACACTGTGGTGACGCAAAAAACAATCCAGTCACCTTTAATGGAAGTAGAGAACCGTGGAAGAAAAGCGATTCAAAGACAGAGTGTGGTTATCTCTGAAGAAAATAGCTGGTAAAATCAGACGTGTTCTTATATTCCAAAAATATCTTAGACTTAAAATCAGCAATAGCTTTGTTGATAGACTGTTTACATTATACATATATGGCACCTGTATTTTTCCTAAATAATGCTCAGAGATAACCACTTTCCAAATGGTTCAAATACAACACGACCTGGCAGCCACTCCACTGCAGGCACACACTGTGCAATCCTGATATAGCAGTCTCCCATTAAGGTCCTGAGACACTAAGGCACTGTGTGCATATAGACTAGCCTACAATGGCACAGAATATTTGAACTTGCTGCAGGTCTATAATCTTAATTGCATTTTTATGTCTGACATGCAATATCAGATAATTATTGATCAGTGGGAACGGAACATGTAATTCTTCAGCTGACCCCAAAATGCTGAAATAGTGGGAACCATCTGTAAGAAATGGTAAGACTTAACTGAGCATGCCCCTGGCTGCCCTCTACTGTCACCTCAATTCCAAGACTTGAAAATGGGAAGGGTTTCATGTGAAAAATTTACTCAAATGCATTTAGGTTAAAAATTATTTTAAAGTAACAACAATCAAAAAAGCACCAGTCAGATTGTGAATGTTGCAAATGTAAAGGTAGATGTTTTGTAACAAAAGGAGTGGAGGACCCTGGGACCATCAAGGATCAAGAGCGGAGTACGGGACCCTATCTATAGAGAAGCAGTGATGCCAGATATGGAAGCAGAGATGATGACGTGGAGAGATGGGATGGCTGGGGACTCTGGACTCAAGGAAGGAGAGGGGCTGTGTACTGGCAGCTGGGAGGCAGGCATACAGGATATACCCTTTGGTTGTTTGAATATTCCTGAGTGCTTCAGTGTACAGCCAAACCCCCCCCCCCAAAAAAAAACAGAGGAGTAGCAGCAAATGCTGTTGAATGATGCTGCATGGAGGGGATTGTAATCATTGCAATGAAATGAAATACAACGTAAAGCTGATGTTTTCCCACGTAAACTATCACTCAATTCACAATAAAAACTTAAAAAAAAAAAAGCATCAGCCATTCTTTCCTGTGAGAAACGAAATCTTCAGAGAGCCAAGAGAGATAGGAACTAGGAACCATATACCTCGGTGGGCAAGGGCTACACCTCGAAGCGTTCAGAAGCAACGCTGAGAGGCTTCCCAGCACACAGGGGGCAACAGGGGTGATATGTGAGTGTGGCACTGTGCCAGATCAACAGACTGACGTGGGAGGAGAAACCCTGGGGACCAGTGTCATCAATGAAGGGTCCCCTGCACACTAACCACAGCCACAGAAGGAACCCCACTCCAGAAGGAAGAGTGCTGGCAGGTTATAGACCTCTTCAGTGTGGTATCTCGTTATGCTAACCACAGTCACTCAGAGCATGAATGTCCCTGAAAGATGATCAAGTGCAAAGATTTGAAAGAACACCAACTTGCCTCACATTGTTGGTCAAAGCATAACATAACTACAAAGTGGCCCAGCTCATAGGGAGTCCTGGTGTGGCACTGTAGGATAAAGCAATGGACTGCCAACCACCAACCACTCCTTGGAAATCCTATACAGGAAGCAACTCAGGGGCACTTAACAACAGTCTGGCTCACAGTGGAGATGTGAAAATCCCTACAGAGTATTGGTTAGTTTATGCCTGGTAGTTAACCAAACTTCCGTGTGTCCATCTTCTTCATGTGGTTACACATGAAGATTTAGATATAGTAACGTTTTATTAAGGAGCCCTCATAGCACAGTGGTTCTGTGCTCAGCTGTTAACCAAGAAGTTAGTGGTTTAAATCTCCCAGTTGCTCCATAGGAGAGAGATGTGGCAATCTGCTCCTAGAAAAATGACAGCCATAGAAACCCTATGCACAGCTCTCCACTGTCTACAGGGTCACACTAAGTCAGCATTGGTATCAATTCAATACCAATGGCTTTGGTGGGGTTTACTACATTTTTAAATGTTTTATTAGCGTTTATTTTGGTTTTCTGAAAAAGTAAGTAAATGCCATGATTTAGTGGTAAAAGAAAACAGAATACTGTGGCTAAGTTTTACTAATATTAAAGTACCAAGCTACATATGCCTTACAACGATTAGCTAAAAAAAATAAAGCCTTGTTTTAATTCATCCACAGATACAAAAGGTGCATTGGAATATCTTCAAGCTAATGATTAAATTCCTAAGAAGATCCTTCCACGTGATTAACATGTAATTAATAAAAGATAACTTAATTGTCTCCTTTTGTAAAAGGGAAGGGAAGTTATAAACTACACAGTATCACTTACAACATTCACCTGAACTCTTTATCACTGCTCTACTCCACACAATCTGACAAAAAGATCATTTCACACTTTTCAAAGTATGATAGTCAAGACCAATCAGACCACATTCTGTGCTTACTACATATTACGCAAATGCTCATTTGCTACTTTAAAACTGAATCTTCCAGGAGTACAGTCTTTAAAAAAACAACAACTTTTCCCAGTGAAGGAGGCTTCCCACAGAGCCTCTACATTATATAAGACCATAGGTGGAATCCTGAACAGCATCCAGAATCTTCAGAGGTGGGAAATTTCCACTTGACAGGACAAGCAGACCAGCCTGGAGTGGCTAGAAGAACAGAAGATACTTCTTGAAAGAAAGACTGAGAGGAAAAATAGAAAACAATATAGGCAGACCAACTGATTACTTCAAGAACAAGCAAGTTCCTCGTCCAGGAGACATCAAGGTAAGTGGTCACGTCCCCTCAGGGCAAACCCCTTCCAAGACTAAGACTCAATGGGAATACATGCTCTGATTGGTGACCATGTTCATCACCAATAAGGGAAAGTGAGGGAAAAACAACAATGAAGCTGCAAGCTAAGCCCTACAAAGTTCAGTAGACTCTTGTGAACCCGGGTAGAGACCTGGTCAGCCAGCAGTGTGGCAAGACCTGGGGACTCTTGGGCCCAGAGTCAGTAACACAGCCACAGAGGACTAGAATGGAGAGTGAAGTGTCCAGCTGATAAGAGAGGGCATATGCACAAGAACACCCACACTTGCAGATAATACCCACTTGACCTGGCTTCAATGACTGGATGATCAGAGCTCAACCAGAAGAAGAAAGAAGAGGAAAAAAAGAGTAATCTGATACAATTTGATGAACTTGGCCTACACCTATGGATGCAGTAGCTCAAAAGAGGGAACAAATCCTTACAGCAAGAATCATTCCCACCCCTACCACACACAGAGTAGACAGGGATGGGCAACTTGGACACTGGCTACCCAAAAAGGGGAGGAGGGGGAGGCCTACAAAGGCAAGAAGTGACTGGCTTACAAGCTTTCAAGAGGGAACCTAGATCCAGAGGGCGCGGAGGAAGGTAGAATCTCCACTGAGTAGTATCCAATCTGTCTAGGCGGGGCTGATGAAAGGAGATGCAGATAGGTCTCTTGTGATACAATTGTGAGTAACTGTTATCAGGACTGACTGTGAGGGCTGGAAATGTAAAGGTGGACGTTATATAGCAAGGAGGGGAGTGATTAACTTTGCAGTCCAGGAGTGGAGGTTCCAGGGACCATGAAGGGAGAAGCGGAGAGCGGGACCCTACTCAGAGAAGCAGTGACGCCAGAGATAGAGGCAGAGACGTAGAGAGGGAGAGGGTCTGTGTGCTGCCAACTGGGGGGCAGGCTTGCAGGGTATATCCTTTGGTTGGTTGAAGATGCATGGAGGGGATTGTAACCATGGCAATGAAACGATACAGGATAGGATGAATGTAAAACTAATGTTCTCCTATGTAAACTATCACCTAACTCACAATAAAACATTAAAAACAACAACAAACTTTTAATTCTATTTGTAGACTGGTCTTTTTGCAACTCAGTTTCCAGTTAAATTATTGATAATCATTTTATTAATTAAATATTTTATATACCATCGAGAAGTCCTGGGGTAGTACTTTAGGATAAGCACTGGACTGCTAACCACAAAGTCAGTGGTTCAAACCCACAAGTTGCTCCTTGGAAGCGCCATACAGGGTTGCTATTAAGTTAGAACTGACTTGATGGCACTTAACAACAACAATATACACCATGGTTCAGTCACCCACTTTATAGGTAAATGAAGGTCCTCAAATTATTGTCCATTTCAACACTGCACCACATTTTCTGAATGAAATGCATTTAGAAAGATTATGTGTGTTTGCGATTAGTCAACTACGTTAGAATCTCAGTAATAATCATGCTCCCGAGAGTGACTACACAGAGTGGAGACATGCAGACAGAACTAAACAAAGAAAGGAAACTCTAAAACCCAAACTGCCTTCAACTTTAAGCCCAACAAACACTGATTCAAATACGTCTCCCATGTTCACCTCAGTGTTGCTGGTTCGGGTAGAGAGGAAAGAAGATGGACTGAGGGTGGTACTGAGCGGGCAGTGCTTTCTACTGTCCATCATGCACAGGGCTGACTGGACGGCTCCTGACAACAAAAAGGCACCACGCGGCAGCGCTTCTCACACCCACAGGCCGGCAGTATCTCCTCATCACTGAGGAGACAGCCACTTCGGAGGAGTAAGGTGGTTGCCCATGACTCACGTGGCTAATCACTGTTGGGTGGGGCTGGGTTTCAATAGTCGGTCCTATCCTCCCACAATGACCAGGGTCTTCAAGAGCTTTTCTCTGTGCCCATGTCACAGGGGGGGTTCTTAACGCGTGACCGTCAATGTTTCTGATACCAACCGCCCACCTCCCCAGCCTAGAGCCCAGTCACTGCACAGATCATACCCAAGAGGCCCAGGGGGCGGTAGGACCCATCCTACTCTACCACAAGGCTTTCAGTCTGTATTTTAAATATTATTAACATGGTTTTATTGGCTAACGCAAAGGCTGGGTTCGAAACTATTCCAGTAAAAAAACATGCTTATAAAAAGTAAAATACTTCATAAACCCTCCAAAAACTCCACTGTGATGAAGTGCATTCTGAGTCACAGTGTCCCAGGGGGTTCCGAAGGCTGTCAATCTTTACAAAAGCAGACTGCCTCATCTTTCCCTCATAGAGTGTCTGGGGGGATGGAAGCACTCACCCTTTGGAGAGTGGCTATGCGATTTAACCTCTGCACAGACAGGGCTCCTTTGAACATACCTTAGTTAAGGGTCAAAGTGTGAATGATGCTGTACTGATGACCCCCAACTACAGAAAAATCTAGCTGAGGGATGATTTAGCTTCAATAAGCCATAGAAATGATGAAATCAAACATGTAAAGTAATTGCTGATCGGAAACTTACCTTAAGCCATAGCAGGGCAGAGTGAGGAGCCGAAACAGTGCCAGGCAAACTCTTAACGGAAGCAGAGTGAACACATACAGAAAGGCATCCAGGCACAGAAAGATTCCAAAGACCATGAGCTGGATTTTAAAAGTGGAGACACAAAAAGAAAGAAAGAAAAAATTATTCTTTAAGTGATTATAGCTGAAAATATCAATCAAGGCATTTCTAAAATTTGTGAGAAATTCCCTTCTTATAACCTCGCTATGGGAATAAGAAATGAGCAGTTGTACTTGTGGCGAGAGTCTTACTTTAATGAAAGTTCTGTGCAAAGTGCACATGTGCCGTTGCTTCTTCCAGACCTTTTGTTACAGCCTAGAGCATTCAACTAGCAGCTCAAGAGCCAAGTCACACTTAGCCAGAGCTATGAAGCAGCTGATAGAACTTTCTGGGTACTTCCTTAACTATCAATACTGTAAACCTTTTAGACTTTTAAAATCTAACTTCGCTCTTTATGATTTTACTATTACTTGTTTATTAAAAATGTTTCATTGGTGGAAAAGAACAGAGCAAATATTGAGAGAAAATACTGTTGCTTCATATTAAAAATAAATATGTAAAATGATTACTAATTTAAACACAATTGCACGTGCATTCAAAATTAAAGTTATTCTGAATTCCCGAAGGCCTTCTGCTTCCATGGTTCTCTCTCCCGTCTTTCCTGGACACTTGCCACACCCTTTCCTTCTTAGAGGGGTGCTGGTACTTGTTTTCACCAGTTAAATTGAGGCCTCTCGTTTCACAGAGGTGGGTGGAGTCTTTTGAAGGCTGGGAGAAGCAGCCACACCTGCTACCGAAGTCTCCTATGTAGAGCAGTACTTTCTGGATGTGAAACCCACAAACAGGTAACACTCACGTGACCTTATGTAGGACTAACGGTCCTATACAAATATTAGTTAATATGCATACCATTCACTAAAAGGCTTATTAATTTTTGACAGGAATGTCACAAAATATATTACACACACACATACATGTATGCGTCAACTTATCTTAATCAGAATATACTGAGCCTGAGAGCTCCTTATTCCTACACACACACACACACACACACATTTCTGTTTTTTAAACTATTCACACTTACTATGAGCAACAATGAGAGCACAGTACTAAATATTAAGGATGAGCCATGTGCCAAAGACTACACTTGAAAAACTCTTTCCCCCTCTGAATAAGTCACCGGGCTGAAGACTGTCATTTTTTATTGTTTAGTGCAGCCAAGTTGGTTCCAACTCATAGCGGTCCTGTGTAAGATTTCTAAGGAGTGGCTGGTGAACTTGAACCACCAACCTTGCAGTTCAAACCAACCTTGTAGTCCTGCACATTAACCCACAGCACTACACCAGGGCCTGGAGACTAGACACCAAAATCACTGGGGACATCCAGGTCAATTGGGGTCTTAAAAGCTTACAAGTGGCCATGTAAGGCGCAACAGTGAAGAAAATCAATGACTCAAGGAAATAATTAGTACAAAGAATGAATGGGCCACGTGAATCTCAGCCTCCGCTACCCTAAGAGCAGAAGAACTAGTGTTACAGCATGACTAACAGCCCCCATTTAAACCAGGTATTTGCTAAGTCCTTTTAGCCCCGCCTCATCCTGACCCTCCCCCACCCCCATCTCAACCTATGGAAAATAAATGAACTTCTTACAGAAAAACCTTGAAGGCCAGAATGACCCAGGACCTGAACAAACAGGATAAACTTTAGCCCATCCATACAACCAAGATAAGGGTTTATTGGTGGGTTCACTCCCACTTACAGGATAAGGGTCTGTTGGAATTTAGCACCCCAGCTGACAAGACAAGTCTGTGTGTTCTAACTGCTCTGTGTTTTGTATAAAACCCAGTTCACTCCTCACTTCAGGGTCAGAGTGATTTGGGCTTGAGCTGAAACTCTGGCTGCCGGCAGTATACTTCGCTCTTCAGTTTTCCAGTTGAGTTCTGAATCGCGTTGCCGCCAACACTTCAGCACTTGGACACTCAGAACAAGTAAGCAAGGAAGGTGAAGGCAGGACAGCAGGGAGGCAAGGGTGAGAGACAGCGAGAGAGAAAGAGAGACAAGACAGACAGACAGACAGACAGATGGACACTGCCAAACCAACCCCGGTGAGATTTAGAAATGGTTTTACAGATGAGAACCCATGTGTGACATCTGAGAAGATGGGGCAATGGTGTGTGAGAGGGGGGCGGGAAGGGCACCAGAGCACCAGAGAAGTGTACGTAACTACTAAGACTAACACCTTCTCTTTAAATGCAGATCCAAAGGGCAGCCGCTCTGGCTGAGAGGAGTCTGGGAATCCTTTAAGGAAAACCAAAGTCAAATGGGCTATCTCCCTTACATTTCAAACCAGTCACATTAGCTGGGCACACTGCAGGCAGACCCTGGAGCTGGCACACCTGTGGCTGACAACATACCAGGTCTCAACAGTGGGATGGAGGGAAAGAAAGTGGCTTGTTCCAAAGACAGAGATGTCCTTGTGGGGTGATTTGGAAGTGACCAACCATGGCACCTGCTGTCTCATAAAACATAACGGCATTGTTTTCAACTCTTTACAGATGGAAAGCACAAGTCAACAGCATGTTGTTGTCAGATGCTGTTGAGTGGGCTCTGACCCACAATGACCCTATGCAAAACAGAATGAAACACTGCCCGGTCCTGAGCCAACCTCACAACTGGTGCTACTCTTGAGCCCACTGCCAATCCATCTCGCTGGGCGTGTTCCTCTTTTTCTCAAACACGACATCCGTTTCCAGTGACTGATCCCTCCTGACCACCTAGCAAGATTAAAATATCCTGGCCTCCTTTAAATGATGTAACTGGTGTGGGGCCACAGAGAAAGAAGCAGGATGGTCCCAGATACGCTTCTTCAGACTACAGGCAAGGGTCTGTCTGTCCTTCCCTCATCCTGCCATTCCATCTTCCTGTGGAAACCAGTGTCCTCCTTTATAAGGATTTCACCCTGGCAGGGAAGGCCTTAGAAATGAATGCCATCTCCTTGAGCTGACAACAACGTAGGGAAGAACCACCAGAAAACCACAGCATGGCAAAGCAGCAGAGTGGGATCAAAATACTTCAAAGGATATCGTGCCCGGGAATGTTTGGCTCTTCCCTCTTTCCCTTTCTTTGGTTGAACCAGCATCTCTCCTGTGATGGAAGACAGACACGCTACGCAGGGATCTGAGTAAAAACCTTTCCAGGGCTTCTGAATTCTCCCATGTGTTCCTCCTTCTCGCTGTCAACTCATTTATTACAGAGCTCTTATGTGCCAGAGACAGCAATAAGTTTATGTCCCATCTTCCTTTCCACAGGAGGAAGGGGTGAAAACAAGCAAATGACATAAAAACTCACTGTTTTGAGAAGTTCAAAGTCTTGCTAAGGAACTTACTGTTGAAAGACGAAGACACAAACTCTGACCACAAACCACAGGTAGGAATATACTTTATATTATAACTTACTACCATCCACCTACCCATTCCTACACGGAACCCTTCAACCAAGCAAAAGTTTCACTAAACAAGACTTTTACGCCATTTTTTCTTTTCCTTCTTCTTCTTGCTACACCTACCATTTTCTTTGTCCTTGTCTCTACTTCATTTTCTGAGAACCATGCTGGCCTTGCTAACTGATTCCATGACCTAATATATTGGCTGGTGCCTCAACGGGGTGGGCAGCAGGCTGCTAACTGCAAGGTCAGGAGTTCAAACCCAGCAGCCACTCTGCGGTAGTAAGACGAAGCTGTCTGTTCCTGTAAAGATCTCTCGTCTTGGAAATCCTGCCTCCGGTCACTGTGAGTTGGAGTCTATTTGATGTCAGCGAGTTGGGTTGGTTTGGGTTTGGAACTAGGCCGGTAACTCGAGAGTTGGTAAGTCAGCCAGGTTCCATCGAGGCAGGCAGGCTGAGCTTTAGTGCCTTCCTGGGAAGCCACAAGACGGTGGAGATAGTTCAAAGTGGCCACAGGAAGCTGTGTTGAGAGTATGTGAGTTGGAACACACTGGAAAGCTCTAAGTATCAAAGTGAACAATGCAGAGACTCAAGGTGATATGATTTCCTCAAAATTCACTCTCAGGGCACACAGGTAAAAGTATTTATGTGTAAAACATAACTATTTTGAAATAATCATTTTCTAAATTAATGACTCAGAACTGACTTGATGGCACTTAACAACAACAAAAATTAATGAGATTCTTCTTTAGAATTAAAAAAAAAAATCCCAAACCAAAAAAACTAAATAAAATGAAGAAAAGGCTAGAATGGCTGTCCCCTGGAAGAGCTGGTCTGGAATGACTACCTCCTACTTGGGCACTCACCAGGTATTCGCCACTGAATGTCCACAAGCTATTCTAAGATATGGGGCATTACACAAGTTCTCAGTTAAGTCATTAGGACATCTCTGTGCGAACATCCTATTTTACAGTCACTCCCGATAGAATTCATAGTTAAATCCTTATCAACAAAAACCTTCTGGAGCCCAAGAGCCATACCTCCCGGCTCTGTGGAGTATGCAGCCAGGCTGGATGGGGCGGTGCAGGGGGTCAGTGAGCGTCTGCCTGGGTGCAGGGTAGGAGCAAGGAGCTAGGGCCCCACAGAGAGCTGGGAGAATGCTAGGCGGCAGCGCTGAAGCCTCTGCAGGTTCTGAACCAGGAGAGAGCGGCTGCAGGCTGGTGGACAAGTGAACAAGCAGGAGGAGGAGATGCTGAGGGGACTGGAAAGCACCCGGCAGTCCCCCTGTTAGATCACCCTGGGGGGCTGAAGTCTTTCAAACCACTGTTAGTGTTGTTACATGCCCTGGCGCTGGTTCTGACTCAGGGCGATCTTATATAAGGTTTCCAAGGAGTGGCTGGTGGGTTTGAACTCTGACCTTGCAGTGAGCATTCCCGGGCTTATCCTACAGCACCTCATTGTTGTTGTTGTTGTTACGTGCCGTCAAGTCGGTTCCGACCCATAGCGACCCTGTACAGGGTTTCCGAGGGTGTAAATCCTTACGGGAGTAGAAAGCCTCATCTTTCTCCCGCGGAGCAGCTGGTAGTTTCGAACCGCTGACCTTTAGGTTCGCAGCCCGATTCGTAACCACTACGCTACCAGAGCTCCTTGTTAGATCTCCTTAAAACCATTAGGGGGAAATAATCAGCAAAAGGAGAGTGAGTTTTCCTTAAAAACCAACCAACCAACCTCAGGTGGTCATGGATGCACGCGTGGTCGTGGGTGGATGCTGGCTGACTTGCCATTAAGGGACACACAGCTGTATAGGTAGGTGGTGGCTGGAGGTATCCTGCGCTCAGGGTCTCAGGCCACCTTCACCCTCCCTCCCCTTTTGCTCCCCTCCACGCTTACAGGCAGGTTACACCACCCTACTTTACCTGAGACTAAGAGCCAGCCCCAGTTCCTGAGCAGGACTGGAATTTCAGTTTGCCTGTAGATGGCAGGGCTGTGAAGGCAGAAGCACTGTCTACCAAGGACACCTGTCACTCATCCTTCCAGACCCAAACTCATCACATGACTTACCACAAGGTCAGTGCTTCAAACCCACCAGGTGCTCCTCGGAAACCCTATAAAGCATGTCACTATGAGTTGGACCTGACTCGACGGCATTTAACAACAACATACATATATTCAACTAAGCTTCTAAAACCTGAGCCCTAATGTTATGAAACTGAGACAATGAAAACAGTTCTGTAAACCTGTGGGTCAGCAATACCTCCCATGCTTCTCCATGCCTGTAACAATGCCTACTAGCTGCTCATACACACCAACTCTGAACCTATTACTACTGTTCTTATCCATTAGGAAGATCATGGGTCTGCAAACAAAACACAGGCAACACAGCCTGGCTTTGCGGGGACACAAAATCTTCTGCCCTTTAAAAACTCTCATGCTGCGCCACCCCCCCTTTTTTTTTTTTTTGCTTCTCATGACTTTTTTAAATGCCATTTGAAATTGAGAATTAAAACAATGTACCTAAAACTAAAGAAGCACAACCCTTTTGTAATATGCCTTTCTGAACTACGCAAGCCGGGTTCTAGAAACTCTGAGGCCTGTCTCCTAATCCACTACCACCACCACCCAATGCCACCTGCATGTGGTCTGGTGGGCTGACTGCAAAGGAGGGAGGGGCCTGTGACAGCTCAGGATCTACGCTGTAAGATCAGAGGGTGTACCGTGTTTGACTAAAAAACCAAAACACAAAACCGCTGCCATTGAGCTGATTCTGACTCATAGTGACCCTAGTAAGGCTCACCTGTACACTGGCGGAAAGGCAGCAAATTCACAGTTCACTGAGCAGGACAAGCACCGGCTGAGTAACTCTGCTCGGTAGGAACTACAAGACTGTGTGTGCGCACTTGCAGCTGGGGGGTGGCACTGAGGAAGGGGCCTATGGGGGGGAAGGAGGAACAAGAGTAAGCCAAAGTCGCCCCAGAGGAAACCCGCTGCACACAGAAGACAGAAGACAGTGCCTAGGTGACACGGGAGCAGCCTGTGTGGCCAGAATCTGTATTACATGTTGTTGTGAAGTGCCGTTGAGTTGTTTCCGACTCATAGCGACCATGTAAAAGGGTTTCTGAGAAGTAGCCGGTGCGTTTGAACTACCAACCCTGAGGTCAGCAGTCCAGTGCTTATCCTATGACACACCAGGAGTCCAACCTTTATATAAGAAGGATAAAGATACCCTGGCGTTCATTGCTAAGGAGCAGAAATGTTTATCCTGTTCTAAAAGTTCTCAACAAACTACATGCCATGACCCATTACTAAATATCTGGAGAAATAGGTGGTGGTTGTTAGATGCCATCGAGTTAGTACTGACTCATAGCGACCCTATGCATAAAAGAACGAAACACACTACCCTGGTCTTGGACCAACCTCACAACTGCTGCCTCACTTGAGCCCACTTTGCCAATCCATCTCGCATGGGGTCTTCCTCTTTTTCTCTGATTCTCCACCCTACCAGACATGATATCCTTCTCCAGGGACTGGTCCCTCCTGACATTATGTCCGAAGCATGCAAGCATGAGAGACGAAATTTGGCCATCTTGGCCTCCAAGGAGCACTCTGGCTGTACTTTATCCAACACAGATCTGTTTGTTCTTTTGGCAGCCCATAGCACTGAATATTTTCCTCCAACAGCAAAACTCAAAAGCATCAATTCTTCTACGGTCTTCCTTATTCACTGTCCAGCTTTCACATGCATATGAGGTTACTGAAAATACCATGCCTTGGGTCAGGTACATCTTAGTCCTCAAGCTGATATTTTTGCTCTTCAACATTGTAAAAAGGTCTGTGCAGCAGATTTGCCTAAGGCAATACGTTGTTTGATTTCTTGACTGCTGCTTCCATGAGTGTCGATGGTTGATCCAAAAAAAAAAAACGAAGTCTTTGACAACTTCAGTCTTTCCTCCATTGATGAGAAAGAGGTTACACGTAAGAAAATTTACAAATGTCTGTCTCTGATGCCAACTACTACAGATTCAAGGCCATGCCCATAATAAAATCACTTTTATTTATCTGAATTCAGAAATCAATCATTCCTTAAATAGTGACTGAACATTTCCTGTGGGTTTGACAGAAGGGCACAAAGCGATCAACAGAGGGACCATCCATCTCTGTGCCCCAGGAGGTCTACATTGCAGGAGCTCATTCTGAGACAGTCAGGGTTCTAAGCTTGCGACCCTCAGTGATTTCTTTCAGCCTCAAAGCACCCCACCTGGCAGTAATGTTACTTGGCATTGTATATGGCAGGACAGGGCCTCAAAGCTCCTGCTCAAGGAGGGAGGTGTCCAGGGTGGGTGGCCCTCAGCTGGTAGGCACTCGTGTGAGGCCTGGACAGCTGCTGGGGGTGGGAGCGCCTGCGAGCCCAGCCTGCTCCTTAGGGACCTGACAATAAACAGAGATGGCAGTTAAAGGGGATTTTTAGAAAATAACAGTCTTGAGTGAGAGATCACAATGGTTCACATGGGGTGGTATAAAGAGAGGAGGAAGGGATGTAGATTAATTTCAGAAATAAATGACTGACTTAAAAGGATAAAGATTGTCCCAAGTGCCAAGTTCATAGACTGCTCTTTAAAGATATCAGCGGATGGGGCTGAGTGCTGAAGTCGGTGACTGGCGTGGTCTACAGATCTCCAACGGGCCCTTCCAACATTCTTCTGTCCTATCTGGTGGCTTGTGTGCTGCTGTGATATCTGAAGCTACAGCATCCAAATGGTAAACACTCATGGTGGACAGGGTTCAGCAAAGCTTTCAGACTACCAGAGACTAGGAAGAACCCTAGAACAGCAACGGAACATTGTTTGATAGAGTACCAGAAGATGAGCCACTCCGGTTGAAAGACACTCAAATACAACAGGGGAAGAGCAGCGTCCACAAAGTAGAGTTGACCTTAATGACACAGATGGATCAGAGCTTTCAGGACCTTCATTTGCTGATGGGGCACGACTCCAGATGAGAAGACATGGGTGCAAACATCCAATAATAATTGGAATGTAGTATGTACAAAGTTTGAATCTAGGAAAACTGAAGGATGTCAAACATTAAATGATAGATTTCAAGACATCAATTACATGTAATAGGTAGAAAATAAATTAAGATGAAATACACATGAACGTACAAATGCAAAGAAAAAAATTGGAAGTTGGTGAAAATGAAATGGAACGCATAAGACTGATATCCTGGGTATTAGAGTGAGCTGAAATGGATTGGAATTATCCATCTGAATCTGATAATCATATGGTTTACTATACTGGAAGTGACAAAGTAAAAAGGAATGGAGTTGCATTCATTATCCGAAAAAAAAATTTCAAGATGTATTTTGAAATACAATGCTGTCTGTTATAGGATAGTATCTATATGCCTGTAAGGAAGACCAGTTAAAACCAACATCATTAAAATTTACCCACCAACCACTAAACTCAGCAGTGATGAAATGAAGAATTCTACCAACTTCTTTAGTCTAAAATTGATCAAGCATGCAATCAAGATGCATTGATCATTACCGGTGATCAGAATGCCAAAGCTGGAAACAAAGAAGGAAGAGTAGTGGGAAAACATGACCCTGGAGGTAGAAATTTGGCTGGCAATAGCATGACAGAATTTTATAAGACTACTGGCTTATTCTTTGCAAATACCTTTTCTAAAAAATATAAACTATGACTAAACATGTGGATCTCCAGAAGGAACATTCAGGAATCAAACTGAGTACATATGTGGAAAGAGAAGCTCTAAATCATCAGCCCAAACAAGGCCAGGGGCAGAATGTGGAATAGATCATCAGTTGCTTATATGCACGTTCAGGTTGAAGCTGAAGAAAATTAAAATATGTCTACAAGAGTCAAAATATGATTTTGCGCATATTGCACCTAAATAGGGACCATCTCAAGAACAGATCTGATGCATTAGACACTAATGACAGAACACCAAAAAAGGTGGGAAAGACATCAGAACATCATACATGAAGAAAGCAAAAAGTTTATTAAAAAGACAGGAAAGAAAGAAAAGACAAGAACACAAGTCAGAAGAGACTCTGAAACTTGCTCCTGAATGCAGAGAAACAAAAGCAACTGAAAGAGAGACTGAAGTAAGAGAACTGAACAGAAAATTTCAAAGGGCAGTTCAAGAAAACAAAGTAAAGTATTATAATGAAAAGTGCAAAGACCTGGACATAGAAAATCAAAAGGGAAGAACGCACTCAAGTTGTAAGAACTGAAGAGACAATTAAGTCACAAGTTGTAATATTGAAAGATTCTATGGGCAAAATATTGAATAAAGAATGAAGCATCTAAAGAGGACATAATACACAATGTCACTGTACCAAAACAAATCGGCAGTGGTTCAATGATTTGAAGGGATATCATATAATCAAGAACCATAGACACAGTGTGCTGGGGAAGGTAGAATCCCCACAGAACAGTTTTCATCTTGTCTAGATGAGTCTGGTGAAAGGAGATGGGGTAAGAGTCTTATGATTCAATAATGAATAGTTGTTACCATGACAAACTGCTACTGTCACAATTGTAAAAGTAGAAGTTTTGTAACAAAAAGGGGGGAGTAGTTAATCTTATAGTCCATGAACAGAGAACCCTATGACCATTAAGAGAAGAGCATGAACAGAATGTGGGACCCTATCCAGAGAAGCAGTGACACCAGAGATGGAGGCAGAGATGATGAACACTCTAGACTCATGGAAAGAGAAAGGCTGTGTGCTGGCAGCCAAGAGGCAGGCTTGCAGAATGTGCCCTTTGATTGTTTAAAAGATTATATATTCCTAAGTGTTTTTGTATATATCCCCCCAAAACAAACAAAAAAAAAAAAACAGAATAGAAGCAAATATTGTTGAATGATGATGCACGGAAGACGCTGTAATCATTGCAATGACACGAATGTATAACTGATGTTCTCCCATGTAAACTACCACTCAATTCACAATAAAAACTTAAATTTAACAAAAAAAGAATCAATGATACTAAATGAAGAAATCCAAGATGCACTGATGGCACTGGTGAAAAACAAGATTCTATGAGTTGATGCTGTAAGTCTGTCGTACTGTCACCACAGTGGCTTGTGGATTGCTGTGATTCTGGAAACTACACCACTAGTACTTTAAATACCAGCAGGGTCATCCACAGTAGGCAGGTTTCAGCTGAGTTTCCAGATGAAGGCAGACTGGGAAGAAGGAGAGACGGAGTACATCCAAATATTTAATACAGTGGAACACTGTTAGCACCAAAATACTGAATACTGAAACATGATGAAGAGCACCAGAATACTGTCAAATACAGTGCCATGAGATGAGCTATCAGGCTGGAAGGCATTCAGATTACAACTGTAGAAGAGAAGAGCTGCCTCCTTAAAGTAGAGTTCACTGTGATGACGCAAATAGAGTAAAGCCGGCGGGACCTTGATTTACTGATGGGGCACAACTCAAAATGAAGAGAAACAGCTGTGAATATTCATTAATAATGTACAAACCATGAATCTAGGAAAATTGGAAATTGTCAAAAATGAAATAGAATGCATAAACACAATTATATCAGGCATTAGTGAAATGAAATGCACTGGTATTGGTCATTTTGAATCTGACAATCACACTGTTTACTAACCCAGGAATGACAAATTGAAGAGGAATGGCGTCCCATTCATCATCAAAAAGAACACATCAACATCTGTCTTGATGTACAACGCTGTCTGTGTTAGGATAATCTACAAGAAAGACCAGTTAATACCACTGTTACTCAAACTTATGCACCAACCACTAAAACCCATGATGATGAAATTAAAGAACTATACAACTTCAATCAGTAATTGATCAAAAATGTACTCAAGATGTATTGACAATTGCTGGCAACTGGAAGGCAAAGGTTGGAAACAAAAAGGAAGGATCAATAGCTGGAAAATATGGCCATGGTGATAGAAACAATGCAGGAGATTGCATGACAGAATTTTCAGAGTCCTGGTGTGGTGCTGTGGGTTATTGCACTGGACTGTAAAGTCAGTCTGAACCAAAAGGTCGGCAGTTCAAGTTCAGCAGCTGCTCCTTGGAAACCCTATGGGTTGCTATGGGTTGGAATTGACTTGAAGTCACACAACAACAATAAATGATTTCTTCAGTGCAAATATCTTTTTTAAACAACATAAAATACTACTATACACATGGACCTTACCAGATGGAATACACAAAAATCAAACTGACTCCATCTGTGGAGACAGTGGAAAAGACTATCGATTGCTCATAAGCAAATTCAGGCTAAAGCTGAAGAAAATGAAAACAAGTCCACAAGAGCCAAAATACAACTCTGAATATATTTCACCTGAATTTAGAGATCATCTGAGTAACAGATTTGATGCATTAGACACTAAGGAACGAAGACCATAAGAGTTGTGGGCTGACATCAAGGACACCATACAGGAAGAAAGCAAAAGGTCATTAAGAAGATAACAAAGTAGGAAAAGACCAAAATGGATGTCAGAGGAGACTCTGAAATGGAAGAAGTAAGGAGGTACAAGAGCTCAAAGAGACAAACTCAAATATTTTAACAAAATGTGCAAAGACCTGGAGTTAGAAAACCAAAAGGGAAGAATATACTCAGAATTTCTCAAGCTGAAGGAATTAAAGAAAAAAATTCAAGACTCAACTTGAGGTACTGAAGGATTCTATGGGCAAAATATTGAATGATGAAGAAAGTATCAAAGGAAGATGGAAGGAATACACAGAGTCACTATACCAGCACTAGGAATATGTAGAATATAAATTGAAATCTTACAACAAACTGATGTGGCACTGGAGGCACTAACTCATCTATGCCAAGAAATCTGGAAAACAACAGCCTGGCCAATTGACTGGAAGAGATCTGCGTTTGTGCATGAGCCGGAAGCGGCTGAGCAGGCTGTATCATTGGGAAGACCTGTGCTGCGAGAAATATTCTGAGGGACGTTTCTACATGTTTCCCAGAAATGAGGGCCTGGGAGAGAATGCTGTGCCATTCCTGCCATACACATGGGTCTGAGGGAGGCCTCTTTCTCTGTCGCATGAGGAAACCCCAGGCCCATTTTGCTGACATAGAGGTGGCACAGTGACAACTGCATTTTCTAAACGAATGTCCCACAGTGAGTCACAGCAGAAAGCTTTCTCTAATATTTTAAGTTCATTGTTCTGAAAATAACTTTTTGGATTATTTTTCCCAACCTTTTCCTCCACGCTTCCCTCCACCTCATGCCCAACAAATAAAAGAACTTACATAAGGTCATCATGGGTCAGAACCAACTTGATAGCACTTAACAACAACAACAACAATATGAAAACAGTCACAAAAATATGAATTTTGTCTTTGGATGGTATTAAGAACTCTTTAGTCATTTTTGTTAGTTTTTAACACGTGTGTGCTTATAGGCTATCTTAGTATTACAGAGAATTAATAAAGTGTTTTCAACAGTGGCAGGGGCCATATTAATCAAGGAATTGAAAAAAAGAGAAGACATATTAATCAAGGAATTGAAATAAAAGAAATGAGACACGGGGGACCCTGCGCATGAAGAGCTCATTGTTCTAGCAAAGCGACAATGAGTATTTCTTTGGATGGCAAAGTCACAAAGGAAAATTCTATGCAAAGCCCCCTCGTTATTTTTTCTCTTTTTCTTGAATCATTCTCCAATTTATTCATGATTTTATTAGCATCCCTTTATTTGAGATTTTGACTCTCCTACACATTAGTATAGTTTTATTGAAAGTTAGAAGCCATATTTTAGCTACATCTATTCTACTTGTAATCACAGGTAGTTTTAATACTTATATTAACAATGTTCTTAAGACTGCTAGGAGACAGGATTTGTCAGTGGAATTACTACCAGCTTAGATTTAGTGATTACAAACATTCTTCCTTGTAACCTTAGTTTAAGACAATACATAATCCTTAAAAGCAACTAGACCATAAATAAGGGATATGGATACATACAGATACGTAAATAAGAAGTCTGACTTAGATGTTCTTAGATTAATGATCAGTAAAATAGGGAAGTTGTTTTCCCTCAGTTTTTCTGATAAGTGATGTTTTTGTAGGCTATAAACAGATAGTGTATGGAGGAAGTTAATGAAGAGTAGTTGCACCTGACAACTAAGATTGATGATTTAACAAGACTTAATAGACAGAGGTTAAGAAACATAATAAAGGTTAACTTGCTCCTCAGAGAAAAGAATAAAAGCTATTTATGTAGGAACAAATGTTTAATCAAAAGGTTTCAAGGCACGAGGGTGTCACTCACATATGTTTTGATGTAATGTTTCTTTGCTGTAATTTCTTGTCCCTGTTCTAAATCTAAGGGTCGTAAACCATGAAGAATATGCTCCCAGAATAGACTGTATTTTGAAGACATTGATTACTATGAAAGCAATGTTTTTTTTTGTAATGGTATATAAGGGGGCTGTAAGATTGAATAAAGAAGAAGATCTTGAATTCATAACGACCCATCGACTCTGTGTGATTCCTTTCCGCCAACGCCACATCCTCCTTTGGAATCTTTGAATAAGTTTGCTGAGGCTGGCCCCCAGCACAACAGGCTTTTGTGTTTGTTACAACATATAACAAAACTTTTCATAAGTAACTTGAATTAAATATTTAAAAAAATAAAAGTTAAAAATTTTTTTAAAAACTTTTTTCCCCTTAATCCTAATTTAGAAACGGAGTCCTGGTTTGGCACTGTAGGATTAACCACAAGGTCAATGGTTCAAATCCACAAATGCTCCTCAGAGTCGGAACTGACTCCCTAACCCTTCATAACAAGTTCCTCCATGGGACATGTTACACCTTCCTTTCTGTGACCCTGTCCACTTGCCCAGCTGTTTCCTCTGCTTGTCTCAACACATTCACCCACAAGGACATGGGCTGCTAGAATGCTGCAGACCACCTAGTGTCACCTTCTAATTTTAGATGAAGAAAGCAAAGCCCCGAGGAGGTGAAATGCCCTGACTAGGCGACCTGGCTATTACAGGCAGAGCTGCAGTGAGAAGCGAAGGTTGTTGCTCCTACTGCGTCATGGTAACTCACTCTTACACCAATGACAACAGTCTAAACAACTCCCAAAACCCACTGCAGTAGAGCTGATTCCGACTCATAGCTACCCCATAGGCAGCGTAGAACTGCCCCCCGGGTTTCCAAGGCTGTAAGTCTTTATGGAAGGTGACAGGCACATCTTTCTCCCATGGAGCTACTAACCTTTTGGCTATCAGGCGAGTCCTTAACTACTGCATCACCAGGACCCCTAACAATAGTCTAGTAGCAGTCAGAACAGTGTTGTTGTTGTTAAATGTTGTCGAGATAACAATAGTCTATATTTATATCCACACATGGACTGAGAGGCTGTTGTTCGAACAGAGCATGGGACCACTGAATGGTTTAAAATTAAGAAAGGTGAGCTACAGGGTTGTATTCTTTTACATACTTATTCATCCTGTACGCTGAGCAAATAATACGAGAAGCTGGGTTCTATGAAGAAAAACATGGCATCAGGATTGGAGGAAGACTCATTAACAACCTGCAATATGCAGATGATACAACCTTGCTTGCTGAAAGTGAAGAAGACTTAAAATATTTACTGATGAAGATCAAAGAGCACAGCCTTCGGTATGGGTTGCATCTCCATGTAAAGGAAACAAACATCCTCACCATTGGACCAATAAACAACATTCTTATCAAAGGAGAAAAGGTTGAAGTTGTCAAGTACTTCATTCTGCTTTGGTCAACCATCAACACTCATGGAAGCAGCAGTCAAGAAATCAAATGATGTATTGCATTACGCAAATCTGCTGCACAAGACCTTTTTAAAGTATTGAAGAGCAAAGATGTCAGCTTGAGGACTAAGGTGGACCTGGCTCAAGCCATGGTACTTTCAAAAACCTCATATGCATGCAAAAGCTGGACAGTGAATAAGGAAGACCATAGAAGAATTGATGCTTTTGAGTTATGGTGATGGAGGAAAATATTGAAAGTGCCATGGACTGCCAAAAGAACCAACAGATCTGTGATGGAAGAAGTGTATCCAGAGTGGTCCTTGGAGGCCAAGATGGCCAAGCTTCGTCTCTCATACTTTAGACATACTGTCAGGAGGGACCAGTCGCTGGAGAAGGATATCATGTTTGGTAAGGTCAGAGAAAAAGAGGAAGACCCCCAGCAAGATGGACTGGCAAAGTGGCAGTATCGATGGACTCAAGCGTAGCAATAGTAGTGAGGTTGGCCCAGGACTGGGCCATGTTTCGTTCTGTTGGGCATAGGGTCGCTATGCGTTGTACCGACTCGATGGCACCTAACAACAATGTCCATGCATACCGCATGCCTTCATCCTCACAATATTAAAGATCATAACAATTTGCTAGACTCTGAAGAGCACTAATGAGCTGGTGACATTAGCTCCATTTAAGATTGAACATTTGAATTTAATTTTTTTTAAAGTTATTAAGTCCCTATGATGGACAAAGTTTAAGAATGGAATAAAAGATTGTCAGATAACAAAGAATTACAAGGTAAAAAAAAAAAAATCCACAAATGCTTGTTTCCTTTTTGGGCCACCCTTTATAATAGACAGATCACATAGATGATGGAAAAGAGCCATTCTGATAAACGCACTGCCATTGTGTCGATTCTGACTCTACATAGGGCTTCCGGTAAAGATTGTTAATCTTTATCGGAGCAGCCAGCCTCATCTTTCTCCCTCACAGAAGATGGTGAGATGAACTGCCAACCTTGTCACTGGCATGTGACTTACATTATTAACACTAGGGGTTCTTCATAAGAGGTACAAAAAACTGACAAATGAAAGATTATAGTTTGTACAAAGAGTTTAAGAGTCCTGGTGTGAGAGTGAAGCATTCAGCTGCTGAATGAAAGGTGGGCAGTTCAAACCCACCTGCAGCTCCACAGGTCAGAAGACTAGGCAATCTGCCCCTGTAAAGATGACTGATTAGCTAGGACACCCTAGGGAGCAGTTCTACTCTGCCATATGGGGTCGTTCTGAGGCAGAATAGACTCAACAGCACAGAACACAGCAACAGAAAGACTACGAATGTGGAAGATCCCAAGTTCCTTGCTTCTCTAACCTCCAAACCATGAGGAATACGGCTATCAGAAGTTTTCAGAAGCAAAGCTCTCAAGGGTGGTGAGTCCAATAACCATTGCCAATTCTTCTCTCCATTTCCTGGGGAAGCCAACTAGGACTAGTTTGGTCTTCCTTGCAGTTGAGGGTAGCTATGCAATTCAGTCTGGCCAATGAGACGCAAGAAGTATGTGGCGTGCTTTATAAGAGGGTGTGTTGAGAAGGTGGCACTGCCTGTCCCCTTCTTTCTGAACTGGATGCAGACATAATACTGGGGCCACCGCTGTCATCTTTCTATTCAAAGGCAACAAGCAACACAACCAAAACCCAGTATGCTGGGACTGCATCAATCTGAGGGTACAACTGAGTTCCAACCTCTGTTGTTGTCGTGCGCCATCCAGTTGGTTCTGACACTTAGTGACCCGGTATAGGGTTTCCAAAGCTGTAAATCTATACAGGAGCAAAACCCCTCATCTTTCTCTAATGGAGCTCCTGGTGGAATCGAACCACCAACTTTGTGGTCAACACCCAACACGAAACCCACTACACCACTAGGGCTCCATCCAACCTCTGTTGTTTTGTTGTTAACTGCCATCGAGTCAGATCCAACCCATAGCAACCCTGTAGAGGGTTTCTAAGGAGCAGCTGGTGGATCTGAACCACCACCCAGTCCACTGCTTATCTTGTAGCACCTCACCAGGATTCCTTCCAACCTCTAGACATGTTAAAAAAACAACAACAAAAAAAAAACTCTTATTTGTTTTCGCCACTTTTAGCTCGGTTTCCTGTTACAGACAGCCTGATGCATTCCTGAGAAACATGAGTCCGTCTTCTAAGGCCTAGAGTGTAAATACTTCAGCTTGGCTATTCAAAGTCTCCTGTAACCTGAACCCATCCTATCCTTGCAGAGTATATTTGCTGTCTCTTCTACACAGCCAACAAGTGCCCACATCTGGATCCTCCTAGCACACCCACCACCACTGCACTCCCACATACACACACATGACCAGATGTGCCAAGACTGACTGGTTTTTTCATTGCCCCGCCATTACCTTGTCAAAGGAGCTCTGGTAGAGTAGTGGTTAGGAGTTCGGCTACTAGCCGCACGGTCAGCAGTTTGAAACTACCAGCTGCTCCGTGGGAGAAAGATGAGGCTTTCTGCTCCTGTACAGATCTGCAGCCTCAGAAACCCTGTACAGGGTCACTATGAGTCGGCACATCACCACCACCACCTTGTCAAATCCTTCCCTGATCGATCACCTTCCTCATGCTCATCCTCAGAACAAACCTTCCCTTCTGGTTCTAGTCTAACATTCACATAGTTGGTGTCTCCTAAGACCCCCCTCTCTCTGTGCTGCCACACTGCCCAAGCACTGGAATACAGGAACGCCTTCAGAACGGTGTTGCTGCTAAGGGCAGTCAAGTTGGTTCCGACTCACTGCCACCCTGTGTAGGGTTTCTGAGGAGCAGTTGGTGGGTTTGAACTTCTGACTTTGCAACTAGCAGTCCAATACTTATGCTACAGCGCCATACCAAGACCCAGAGTGAGCAAATTACTCCATAGGACAACACACAAATGGTTTGTCTTTCTCCCAATGAACATTTAAACTTATCAGGGAACTTTAGAAAACACTTTGGTGAGCATTTCTTTACTACTTAGTTTTGTATTCACACAGATGACGAAATGTGTCCTTAGATCAGAGAAGATTTCCAATGTGGTAAATTGTTCTGAGGCTACATGCCTCCTCCACCTAACATGGGCTTCCGGTGAGACCTGCAAGAAGCCGACACAGAACTGCTAACGTGGGGCTGGTGACAGACACAGGGCATTTTTCTTTTATCTTTTGTTTTGAAGACTATTTCATTGTATTTCCAGGCAAGGTTTCGCAGCAGTATAGGTTCCTGTTCAACAATCTTGACAGCAGTTGTTCAGTGACCCTGACTCCACTCTTTGCAATGTGTGAACGTTCTCATGACTTCCGTTCTGGGTGCCCTGTCTCCACCCATCTGGTCTCCCTGCCCTTAGCCCTCTCATCTTCGTTCTAAGATAACTGTTGACTACTTGGGTGCTTATATAGGTGATTTGGAACTGGGACTTTTAACTGTATAGCTTGAGCATGTGTTTAGAACAGTGCCTGGACCTAATCATTATCCGATACATGTGATTTTATTACTAATACAGAAATGGGTCCCAGAAGAGAGACTTAACTGGTCGAGTCCGGGTGAGGTATAGAGCGTTGAGACTCTTTCACCAGGAACGTCCTCTCTAGGATTAGCCATCCCTGGCCCCTCAGTTCACCCAGCCACTCATGACAGTGTCCCCTGTGGGGTCAGGTTCGAAGGAGCATGACCAAAAAGGTCAGGGTGAGAGGGTGTGTTTTCCTCAGGCATCCACTAAGTCCTTCCCCACACAGGTATGCATCACTCCCAGATAGCCTGGGCCAGGCTCTTCCTCCTGAGCTCAGCCGTCCAGCAGGACGGGGCTGAGAGTCAGAGCACCACTGCCATACAGGGTGAGGACAGCCAAGTTGAGTGGCAGGCAGAGCAGGGAGATTAGAAGTTTAACATGAGATGTAACTGGACACAGGAGAACCCTGGAAAACAGGCCTCTCCCTTCACTGCATGCTGTCATACCCCCAAGTAACCATGAGGCCTACTGCCCAGAGCCGGCCCCTGGAATGCAACCATGCCTCTTCATATTAAACTTGTTACCACAGCAGAACACTCCCCCAATTTGCTGAGGTGAAGAACGATGAACTATTTTAAAACTCTTAGAGAGGGCTGACTGTGTTAATTAGTACATTTAACACACACACATGCACACAGGTGAGAAAACTAAGGCACAAGAATGTGGCATGAAATGCTCAAGGCTCCACTGCCAAGAAACGGTGGCAATCTGCCTTTACGGTTCACGCCCTTGAACCCTTCAATACCCTGCCTCACAACCGAGAAGACAGATGAAGCGCAGTTCACACTCCTCGGCCGTGTGGGAGTGGAAAAGGCCCGCAGGTTAAGAACCCGTGGAGCTGTGTGTGAGGGAGAAGGGCTTTTGTGGTGGGAGAAAAGAAATGCCCCTCAGATGTCAACAAAATCCTTACATTAGAACCAGAAGTCCTAGAGTGCAAACAGGTGCTAGTAACTGGGAACACTACTTTACATATAGGCAATTCAGCTCTATTACTGGTAAGTACTAGGTGTCAAGGAGTCATGGGGTGGCGCTGTGGGTTAATGTGCCAGACAGCAATTTGAACTGCAAGGTCGGCGGTTCAAGCTCACCAGCTGCTCCTCGGAAACCCTATACAGGGTTGCTATGGGTTGGAACCTACTCGAAGGCACTTCACAACAACAACCATCAGTTTGGCAGTTTGCACCTAGCAGCCGCTTATCAGGAAGATGATGAGGCAATGTGCGTCCTCGGAAACCTTATGGGGCAGTTGTCCTCCGTCCTACAGAGTCACTATGAGTTCAAATTGACTTGAGGGCAGTGGGGTTTAGTATTCCGTTGTGAGTAAGTACCCACAGTGTGTTTAGTCATCCTGGTGATGTCTATCTTTTTGCTACTGTCAATAATGTTGTGATGTGTGATGCCCATCAGTGGGCTTTTGTCTATCCGTTTCACACTCTTATTTGTCTAGGATATAAATCTCGAAGTGGAATTGCTAAATGGTGGTACTGTAGGGTAAACACTGGACTGCTAACTGCAAAGTCAGAATTTAAAACACACTAGCCACTCTAAGGGAGAAAGATGAAGCTTTCTGTTCCCATAAAGACTTACCACCTCAGAAATCCTATATAGGACCACTATGAGTCAGAATCAACTTATTGGTAGTCAGTTTTTTGGTGTGGTATTTCTATTCCCAGCTTTTTAAAAAACAACAACAACAAACCACTATTTCCCAAGTGGTTGTACCGTTTTGGAACCCCAACAGCAGTGTATAAGAGCTTCAATTTCCCCACAACCTCACCAGCAGTCATAGTTCTGGGTTTGTCTCTGTTAAGTAGGTGCCATAGTTTTGGTTTGCATCTCTCAGTGGCCAATGAGCGCAAGTATCTCCTCAGGTGTTTGTTACCTTCCTGAATGAATGTCTTCTCACGTGAATGTCTGTAACATTCTCAGATCAATTTTTCATTTAGTTGCCTTTTTGTTGATGTTTCCTATAAAATTTAGAGATTGGACTCTTATGGGATATGTAACAGTAGAAAATATTTTCTCAGTCGGCAGGTTCTCTTTTTACTCTTTTGGCAAAGTTTTTAGAAGAGCTTAGTGCTTAATTTTTAGGAGGTCCCAGTCATCTGGTTTATCTCCTGTTGTTTGTGTATTTTCAGCTATGTTTGGTAGTTTATCTATGCCATATACTAAGACAGTATCATTATCACCATTTTTCTTCTGAAATCTTTGTGTTACATTTAGTTCTTTGATCAAGTTTGTGTTACTTTTTGTGCATGGTGCGAGTTATGAAAAGTTTCAATGTCCTGCAAATGGAGATCTAGTTTGGCCAGCAAGATGTGTTAAAGATATTTTCTCTTCCTCGTTAATGGACTTAAACCTTTTGTTGAAGATACAGTTTGATGACTTTTGCATTTCATTAGGTCACATTTCGTTTTTGTGCATAAAATATCTAATTTTCCCAACTGGCGGCTTAAATTTTTTCATTTCTTTCAGACTGGGACATGCTGAGCATGTTCTTCTCTTTTAGTTCTAACTCCAGATCTTTGCACATTTAACTATAATACTTGATGTTGTCTTCTGGAGCTGCCCTTTGAAATGTTCTCTTCAGCAATTTTACCTCATTACTTCCAGTCACTGTAGCTTCTCTCTGCTCAAGAACATGTTTTAGAGTTCCTTCTGACATCCATTTTGGTCTTTTATTTCTTTGCTGTCTTATTTTAATGACCTTTCTTCATGGCTGAGGTTTTTGGTATCATTCCACAACTCTCTGGTCTTTAGTCATTAGTGTGTAATGCATCAAATCTGTCTTGAGATGGTCTATAAATTCAGGTGAGATATATTTAAGGTCTTATTTTGGCACTCAGGGACTTGTTCTAATTTTCTTCAGTTTTGGTGGTTATGTGCCATGGAGTCGGTTCTAACTCATGGCAACCCTGTATGGGGTTTCCGAGGCTGTAAATCTTTTAAGGGAGCAGAAAGCCTCATTTATCCCCATGGAACCACTGGTAGTTTTGAACTGCTGACCATAACATTAGTAGCCCGACTTATAACCACTACGCTACCAGAGCTCTTCAGTTTTAGCGTGAACTAAAAGGAGCAATTGCTAGTCTATTCCACAGTTGGCCCTGACCTTGTTTAGGCTGATGATATTGAGCTTCCCCACTGTTTCTTCTCATAGACATAGTCAATGTGATGCTTGTGGAGAGGTCCATGTGTATAGTGACTGTTTATGTTGTTGAGCAAAACTCTATCATGCTATTTCCAGCATAATTTCTATCACCAGGGTCATAGTTTCCACTTGCTGATCCTTCCTCTGTTTCCAACTTTTGCATTCCAATAACTACTAATTATCGACGCATCTTGATGGCATGTTTAATCAATTGCAGACTGAAGAAGTTGGTTTTGTTGTTGTTGTTAAGTGCCGTAGAGTTGATCCCGACCCATAGCGACCCTGAATAGGGTTTCCTAAAAGCAGGTGGTGAGCTTGAACCACTGACCTTGCAGTTCAAATGGCGTTGCAGTCTGGCATGTTAACCCACAGCGCCACACCAAAAAGTTGGTAGAATCCTTCAATTTTATCACCACTAGCTTTAGTGGTTGGTGTGCAAATTTGAGTATGTATTATTAACTGGGTTTCCTGGTACACATATGGACGTTACCCTGCCACCGGCAGCAATGTACTTCAAGAAAGATCCTGAAATGCTCTTTTTGAAGAGAAATGATACTTCAATTTACCATTCCCAGCACATTAAACCGTACGACTCATGGAGTCAAAATGGCCAATACCAGTCTGTTTCAGCTCACTAATGCCTAGGATACTGATCTTTATGCATTCTGTTTCATTTTTGATTACTTCTAGTTTTCCTAGAATAATACTTCATACATTCCACTTTTGGATTACTAATGAATTTTTCTTACTGTTTCTTCTCATTTTGAGTTGGTGCCACATCAGAAAATGAAGGTCTCAAAAGCTCTGTTCCATTTATGTCAATTTAGTCAACTCTAATTTAAGGAGGCAGCTCTTCCCCAGTGGTATTATGATGCCTTACAACCTGAGAGGCTCATCTTCCAGCACTGTATCTGACAATGTGCTGCTGGTATCCACACAGTGGCAGTGGCTAACCATTCAAAGTGGTCCACCTCATTTCCTTCCTGGTCTGTGTTAGTCAGGAGGCTCTGCTGAAACCTGTCCATCATGGGTGAGCCTCCTGGTATTTAAAATCACAGCAACATACATGCCAATACAGTACGACAACTGACAGACGAGCAGTGAAACCCATCCATAGCTAGGTGGGTTTACTTCTGGGCCCTTAGTTTGTCATTATACAACGAGTAGACTCTTTTGACTTCCCTGGCAGTGTAGTAGGTTCTGAGATCGATGAATGAGATGCCTCCTATTTTGTTCTTCAGTAATGCTTTGCTTAATTGGGGCCTCTTTCCTTTCCATACAAATGAGTTTCCCATCTCATTAAAGAAAGTGTTGGGATTTGGATCAAGAGTGCATTATAGTTGTAGATCACTTGGGCAGGCTATTTGATTTGACTATTGCTTCTCTGATGATTGATTGGGGATCCAAGTAAAGCAAAATCTGCAGCAACTTCAATCCTTTCTTCATTTAATATGATGTTGCCTATTGGCTCAGTTGTGAGGATTTTTTTTAACTTTTTATTGTGAACTGAGTGAAGGTTTGCCGAGCAGACCATCAGTTCCATACTCAGCACACCATACCCTTTGCCTCATCGTAAAGACTGCGGACTTGTCCCACTTCCTTCCTGTGTTTCTTGTTTCCATTCCTCCTTACCCCAGCCCTCTGACTTTTGTGCTTAGGTAAATATGTCCTTTGAATCGCAAATGGTTGACCACTCAATGGTGTGCGTACCTCACTAGTATTGTTGTCTCCCCTATTGCTTGCCTGAAGATTAAGTCACGAGTGAATTCATTTCTAGACTTGAAGGGTGACCAATGGCAGTATTCTGGGGTTCAACCAGTCTCTAGCTAATCAGTCAGCCTAGTCTTTTTTATGATTTTGAGTTTTGTTTCACATTTTTCTCCCAGTCTACCCAGGACCTTCTAATGTGACCCCTTTCAGAGCAACTGGTAGTGGTAGCCAGGCACCATCTAATTTTTTTTGGTCTCAGGGTCATGGAGATTGATGTCCACATGGTCCATTAGTTCTCTGGACTAATAGTTTCCAAGTATCTTCAATATTCATCACCTTCCTTTTTTCCAGACATGTAGAGACCAATATAGTTGCATCTTAGATAGCTGCTCACAAGCTTTTAAAATCCCAGTGGCTACTCACCAATGTAGGATGTAGAACATTGTCTTTTTGGACCAAGGTATGCCAACTGAACATAGTATTCCTGAGACTATGGTCCTGTAGCCCCAGGCTCAGCAATTCATTCTTTCAAGATGTTTGATAACGCCTATGAATTCTTAACTTCATCCCCGGTATGCTCCACCACATTCATGAATATGTTTGCAGCAAACGTAAATACCTCCTAAGAATTGTTCTCTTTATGATATGGTTTAATCCATACAAAGGCTGTAGTCTTTGAGCTTCATCAGTAAGTGCTTCAAGTCCTCTTCCCTTTCATAAAAGTTGTGTTATCTGCATATCACAAGTTAATGATTCTTCCTCCAAATCTGATATTGTGTTCTTCTTTTATGTCATCCAGCTTTTCGTATATTGTTTGCTCAGCATACAGACTAACTATGGTGAAAGAGTCCAACTATGCTACACACCTTTCTTAACTGTAAGCCATGCAGGAGCGCTTTGTTCTGTTTGAATGAAAGCACCTTGATCTAAGTACAGGCTCATCAGCACAACTGAGCATTATGGAATTCCCATTCTTCGCAACCTTAGCCATAATTTCTTATGATCCACAGTCTATAAAACATATGTAAACGTCTTTCTGGTATGATCAGATTTTAACTGAAAACTAACTCTGTTTTAATCTACATTTAAGCAGGTCTTAGAATTTAAGAAAAAAATTGCTCTACACTAAAAAAGTCTTTTTTTTTTTTTGGATACATCTTTAAGTTTAAACCTTTTGAAGTATTGTTCTCAGATACTAAATCAAATTTTCCTAAATAGACCTATAGCCAAAAGCTTCTTTCACAGGTAACAAGAGAATGAATAAATTAGTACAAATGTGCACTGTGTTGCTAGTTGCTACCAAGTCATTTCGGACCCATGGCGGCCCCAGGTGTGCCGAGTAGAAGCTCTATATGATTTTTCAGGTTGTGCCCTTTTGGAAGCACAATACCTGGCCTCTGGAGGTGGAGGGAGGGAGGGAGGGAAGGAGGAAGGGGTTTCCAATCACCAATCTTTGGTAGTTGAAGATTCCCATAAATGCAACTCTTCTGATATCAAACACAAATGCATTCAAAGTTTCCTGAAATATAACCATTACTGATTGCAACCTATATCTGGTGAGAGAAGAGCATCATGTGAATGTCGTCACTGCTCCTTACTTCTGCTCCAGGTGAAGTGAGCAGAATGGTCAGAAGCCACCACCACCCCCGTTTGGAAACTGTCCCCAGGATGCGCCCATCAAGTTTCACTCAGCGGGTTGGAGGTAAATCCTTGTCGGGAAGGTTGCTGTGCTGTGGAAGACCATCCAGTCCTTGGGTCTCTTCTCCCTCTCATCTTGCAGGCTCTTCCTGCACCCTCCTCATCCCTTAGGTTCCTCCTGAGTTGCAGCAGGAAAATAACTGCTGTTGGTGCTGTCAAGTTGGCTCTGAGTCCTAGCGACCCTCCCAGGTACAACAGAGCCAAACCCTACCGGTCCTGTGCCATCTCACAACGGCTGTTATGTTTGAGCCCCCTGTGGTAGAGGGGCTCAACTTCCGGTTCTCTATCAGTCACTGTCCTGCTGTTAGTCACAAGGTGTCCAGGGGCTGACCCCTCAGGAGACACCTGCCTCTTTCATATCCCTAGTCTGTCTGGGTCGGGAAGCTCTGCTGAAAACTGTCCACCCCGGGAGATCCTACTATTACTGGAAACTATGGTGACATAAACTTCCAGTGACACACAAGTCACCACAGGATGACAAACTGACAAGTGAGTGATGGAAAATAACAAGTAGGCAAGTTTAATCTTAGTTTCATTTTCACTTCTGTTCTCTCTTGGATATCTGCTTACTAATTTCCTAACTCTCACCCTAATACAGAACTCCCTAAAATCTCAGCAGGTGACATTCCACCAAGAATTGATGTTAAGCAACATTTCTGAAATTGACCCTCTGTATCCGGCCCTCTTCTTTCCTTTAATCTGATGGGATTTGATAACTAAACGATCAGGCAAACCAGCTGGGCGTACTTCTCCCTCTCTGCCACACTCTGCTCTGACAACACCCGGAGAAAGGAAACCAACCAACAAGACTCTTCCCGTGTCCATGCTAATCAAAAGCATGGTTCTAAGGAAATGAGTGAAGGCATGCAAGATTCCATACACAAGATGCTTCAATACGGCTAGAGCTGGGTTTGTTTTTAATACTTTCCTTCAAGTAAGAAATTTCAGAATTGCTCAGACTCTAGCAATGCACAAGGAGACGAGTGATGGGTCTCGGAAGGCCAAGACACACTCAGGGAAGAGATACACACAGTTTTAGTGCTGCTGATATGGGGTTTACTCTGATGTTCCTTTAGTGAAGGTTACATAGAAATCAACATTTTCTTTCAAGAGACTCACTGAGGCTTGTAAATATGTGAGCTTTCTGAGAAATTGAAATCTTAAAGAAAAAGCTGAAATGAAATAATTTCTCATGCAGAATGAGAAAAAAAAAACCCAAAAACCCCAAACACACCTGCTTCTAGTACACAAAATTGAAGAGAATGAAGAGTACAGAAGTGGAGATTAATTCCTTGGTAAGAGTTTCTCATATTTGGATGGGGTACAAAGGGAAATAGGGTAAGTTCAAGAAGGAGCAAGGTGATAAGTAGGAAATGACAACAAATGTCAACAAGAACATTAATATTAATCACTGGACCCTTCTCATAGGTAAACGGGAATTCTCTAAAAGCCTTTCCCTGTTCCCTGCAGTCACTGCCCTGGAGTTGAGTCCAACTTCTAGTGACCCGACAGGCCAGACTGGAACAGCCTGGGAAACCGTATGGGGCACTTCTGCCCTCTACTGCAGGGTTGCTAGGAGTTGGAATTGACTCCATGGCAACGGCTATAGGGAGTAAGAGTTCCTTCCACCACCCTGGTGGTGCTGTAAGACAAGCACTGTATTGCTAACCAAAAGGTTGGCAGTTCAAGCCCGCCAGCTGCTCCGTGGGAGAAAGATGAGACTTTCTACTCCAGTACACACTGCCTGTCTCGGTGTGGCTACAAGTCAGAACTGACGGGATGGCACTGGGTTTGGGTTTAATCTTTGCAGAAGCAGACTGCTGCATCGTTCTCCTGTGGAGACCCTATGGGTTTGAATCGCCAACTCTGTGGTTAGCAGCTGAGCGCTTAACCACAGCATTACCAGGACTCTGCTCCTAACCCCCAATACAAGTAAGTATTGATGATCAATTTCCAATATCCAAAACACTTAACTCAAGCTTTTGTACAAGTGCTTGTTTTGTTTTGATTTGCATAATTAACACTTTGACATTAACTTTCAAATGATGTCAGGTAATGAAATAAAAACAGGTACCTTTTCCAATTCTCTTGGTATTCGCATACAAGTGTATACTCTTTCTCTTCTTTCTGTGTACTTGGCCTCATTATGTTCGAGGAAGTACCCTCTTGTTAGTTCAGCACTGAGGAACCTCAACAATGAAAGCTCTACAGAAAAAGAAAATGACACAAAACAAAAGGAACAGTATTTATCAAGGCACTTCCACGCTGGCTGGGGCCATAGGGAATATGTATATAACAGGAAAAGGGAAGCACACTGATCTCTAATTCTATGCTGAAACTCAACAGCACAACTCATCAGCCGACACTGCTGAAGAGACTGTTGCTCTGTGTGGTCCACGCACACCGTACCAGGAACACAGTGGCAACAGTGACTTTGAGCCACAACGTTAGGAACCCTTTCTCCACGAGTCCACTCCCGGGTCTTGCAGGTAACACAGGCCCTGGACTGCTGGAGAGATGATTATGGGGGATGAGGGTGAGGCAGGTATCAAGAAGATGCGACGTGGAGTATGCTTGTTTAAATCCAATGGGAGGCAAGCCATTGAACGGACTCTGCTCTAGTCCAAGAACTACCTGTCATGGGTGAAAACTATGGGTACTGCTACACTTTCTTCTTCCTTAGTTTTGACTCAGAGACGCTGGCAGCATGTTGCAACAAATGACAGCAAACCATCCGTCTCACAGGACGCACCATTCCTGCTGGGTTCGATAATTCCTTGCAATGAGCACACAGGAGTCACACACTATACTGACAGTCATGGGCTTTACTAGGGACATTACCAGGTTACAGTCAGGCTCAGAAATGCTCAGGGCCCAGCTGCTGCAGTCAGGACAGCTTCTCCTCGGCCGTGCCCACAGGCAGGCCTCTTTGGCCCGCTCAGTGCTACAGAGCTCCTTCAAGGCTGCTCATTAGTGCCCACAGAACACAGCACTCCACCAGAAGCCTCGGCCTGAAGACCCCTGACTCAAGCTCCCTGGGCCAGCAAGCCTAGCTCCCCGATTAAGTGTTTATAAGCACCCCACTCTGTAAGCAAGGCTTCTGCCCAAACTCCCTCTGCTGGACTTGCGCCCTGGGCTGGGAGACCCACTCTTCTGTCTGGTGCTCTGGCTCCTGAACCTGCTCTAGATCGCTCCTTCAGTGTTGCACAGGGACCTCAGGTCCAAAAGACACAGTCCACTCCAGGCTCTTCTTCTTCCATGGTTGTGAGAGCCTCCCTCCTGCCTCTGAGATGGCTCACTTATACCCAGGCTAGAGTTTCAAGTTTTTACCTTACAATCAACTCACACCCACAGCTGGGGCAGCCCACAAAGAGCTCTGTGGCAGGGCAGAGGCCTGCCTGTGGGCACGGTGAGGAGAGGCGGTCCAGACTGGAACATTTCTGACCCGGAACTGTAACCCATTCACTTGGCTAATTAAGCCCAAGTTCTGTATGGTCACTCCCGCAATGCTCGAGCCCACCTGAGAAGCAGAACAGGCTGTGGAAGGGATGGCTGGAACATTTTTTGCACCTCTTGTGGTCCTTTCTCCTAAATATTTTAGGGTTTCCTGCAAAGAATGACAGAGACGGCTGATTTCACTTATGTGTGTATCTAGTTAATGAAGTCTCCAGGAGGCACCAGACGGAGTCCTGGTGTGGCACTCTGGGTAAATAGGCTGGACTGCAAGGTCGGTTTGAACAGCAAGGTAGGCAGTTCAAGCTCACCAGGCACACCTCAGAAATCCTATACAAGGTCACCATGAGTCGGAACTGACTTGACAGCACTTAACAACAACTGGGTGGCACAAAGGATTAAGGTCGGTGGTTCAATTCCAGCCAGGAAAGTCCTGATGATCTGCTCCCAGAAGAGCACTTGTGCTCCGTAACACATGGGATTGCCATGAATGGAACTCAACTAGACGGCAACTGGTATCTAATTAGGGAGGCTGGTGTGGCACTGTGGGATAGGCACTGGGCCACAAGGTTGTCTGAACCGCATGGTCAGCGGTTCAAGCTCACCACTCACTCCTCAACTCGACGGTACTTAAAACAACAAAGCTTACATGAACGCTAGAGTCTGAAGTCTTCATGTAAGGGGAAAACCGTGTATTGTCAAAAGTACCCAAAAGTCTCTTACAAAGATTTTGTTGTTAAGTGGCATCGATTTAGTTTTAACTCATAGTGACACTGTACATGGTTTCCAAGGCTGTAAATACTTTACGGGAGCAGAAAGTGTTATCTTTCTCCCACAGAGCAGCTGGTGGGCTCCAACTGCTGACTTTGTGGTTTACAGTCCAGTGCTTATCCTATGGAACTACCATGCTCCCCTTAGAAAGATGTTGTTAAGTGCTGTTGAGTTGGTTCCAACTGATAGCGACCCAGGATAGGGTTTCTGAGAAGAGGCTGGTGGCTTTGAACCACCAACCTAGCAGTTAGCAGTCCATTGCTTATCCTACAGCATCACACCAGGGCAGTTTCTTTCCTTCTGTATCAGAACAGATTGCCATTTCTATGTATATCAGATCAAGTAGCCTGTTTATGTCTCCATAAAACAAAGCCCTTACTGTCGGGGCAATTACAACTCACAGTGACCTACAGGACAGAGAAGGCCCGTACGGATTCTAAGACGACAGTCTTGAATGAGACTCCTCATCTTTCTTCCACAGAACAGATGCTAGGTTCAAACCACTAACCCTGTGGTTAGCAGCCAAGAGCTCAACCACTGTGCCACCAGGGCTCTTTGGTTATGTTACTAAACCCCCTGCTGCTGAGTCAACGCTGACCCAGAGCGACCCTACAGGACAGAGCAGAACTGACCATCAGGTTTCCAAGATTGTAAATCTGTATGTAAGCAGACTACCAAATGCTGTCTTTCTCCTGCAGAGCGGCTAGTGGGTTTGAAACACCCACCTTTCAGTCAGCAGTCGAGTGCTTTAACCACTACACCACCAAGACTCTGTAAGACTCCTTGCTGCTTATTTTTAGGGGGTACAGGGTCGCTATGGGTCGACTCCGACTCGAAGGCACTTAACAACAACAACATAGTAGCTCTGGTAGCGTAGTAGTTACGAATCAGGCTGCAAACCTTAAGGTCAGCAGTTCGAAACTACCAGCCACTCCACGGGAGAAAGATGAGGCTTTCTATGCCCATAAAGATTTACAGCCTCAGAAACCCTGTACAGGGTCGCTATGGGTTGGAACCGACTCGACGGCACTTAACAACAACAACAACAAAAGTATACAAAGGACTCCTGGCATGGTTCTATCGGATCTGCACTGGACTGTGAACCACAGGGTCAGCAGTTCAAATCCACCAGCTGTTCCTCGAAAACCCTACAGGGTGCTATGTCTTGGAGTCGAGTTGATTCTTGGCACTCAACAAGTACACAAAGGAAAAAATGCACAAACATTTCTTTAACTACCAGATTCATCATCCACTTGGAGGTTCAGTGGCACTCGGAGGTCTGTGAGCACTGAGAGACAGAGGGAAAGCTGTCTTCCCATCAAGTACAGCAAGCATCCCCCTCCCCTACACACATCTTGCCTCCTCTCCCAGGACATGCATAGCTGAGATGGACACAAGATGTGGGCTCACCGTGTATACTAACAGGTGTTTAGATTAAAAGGCCTTAGTCTAACCAAGTCCACATAGCACACGACTTTTGGCGAGAACGAGCTACGTCTCCATGCTGCTAGAATAAGAAGAAGCTCTGCTACTCGAAGAAGCCTGTAGAGCTGCCAACAAGTATCAAAGATCAGACCATACTCTGTTCAGACAGAACGCTCTCAGTAGCTCATGTCTACAAACACCATTTTTTTTCTTTCTTGTAAAAAGAGAAACAGGGCATTGGCTTCCCCATACAAGTTCTCAGCGACCCTGGGGAGCTGCAGAGGGGTTCACCGTGGTTTCAGAGCAGCCTCTGCCTGAGCTCTCCATGCTCTCTCCCTGACCAAACGCAGATCACAGAACCCCACCATCCTTTCCAGCTGGATTCTCTGATGTACCTCCGTCTCCTGGTCTTTCTCTTCCCGCACAGATACTCTGTAGACTGGCTCTCTACCATCTAAACCCTCCGGTCACAGTTCTGAGCCCTGCACCCAGAGTTCACACTGATTCCCGGGGAGCTCCCTGAAAGCTCCAGACACCACCAGCTGTCCCAGCTCCCGCCTCTCAGATGCACCCCTCCCCTCAGTCAGTGGCATGGTCACTAGAAGGCAGGGCCAGCTCGGGCCATCATCCCGTCAGTCCCTCATTAAAGCTTTGGCGAAAGCTACCTGGGGATACCGTTCAACTCACAGAGATGGGGATTCCAGCTCCCTTCGCTTGGTTGCAGCTGTCTTTTCAGTCCGTCTCCCCATTGTCTCCCCTGAAGATCTAGGCCATTACCCCTAGTCATACTACTGTAATCAGTCTCCAAACATACTCATGGGTTCACACTTCCTCACAAGTGAACACGAGCAGATGTCACCTCAGCTAAGACGTGCCTAGGCTCCCTGGGAGGATCTGTCCTTTCCCTCGGGCCCTGCACTGACCTTGGCTACTCTGCCAAGGATCCTGTGTGTGCTCAGCTGGTTTTCTCATTCCTCTGAGCATCCTCAAGGCCCGGATCATAACCCACCCACAGCTGCTCGACCATGCTTGCCACAAGAACAAAAACAGAAGCAGACATTTGGAGTGGCAATCTCTGAGAGCCCAAGGCTGAGGCACAGCTGCTCCCAGACCGGGGGTGTTCCAGGAAGCGAGCGCCAAAAGGCACTGGTGTCCCACCCAGTGCAGCCGCTGCCCAAGAAGCAGGGACCTGGCCTCTGCATGTGGAGCTCACTGCACCTAAGAAGCCCACTGCCTTGAGGTCCATTCCTCCTCACAGACATCCGGCAGGACAGAGGAGAACTGCTCCCCAGGGTGCCCGAGACTGTAAAGCTTCATGGGAGCAGGCAGCCTCATCACTCTTCTGCCGGGCTTGAACCACTGACTGGGCAGTTAGCAGTCCATCACTTAACCCACAGTGCCACCAAGGCTCATTGTATCTCATTTCAGAGTAGCCAAAAAGGTCCCTGAACCTCCAAACCCCCTCAGAGAAGTATGCCATGATGAAGTCATGGGCCAGGGAGGGCTCTGGGCTCCATGGTGAGAGGAGACCTGGATTGTCCCTGGTAAGGGCAGAGACGGGAAGTTGGCCAGCCCGTGGTATGTCATCTGTCCTAAATGCAGAAATAGATTATTGCTCAACAATTTAAAATGAAATACGGTGGCTCAGATGTAGATTAGCCCCCACGAAGGTGTGTGCCCCAGTGGCCTTAGAAGTTGTGTTACAACCCAGAAGGGTGCAGGTCAAATCTCAGTAGGCAAGATGAGAGCCTTGAGGCCCCGAAGCATGCTGAATTCTTGCTCACCTGCTAGCCTGCCCCATAGGATGGACACTTGAAGGAGCATGTGTATGGAAACGCAGAGATCCAGAAAGTACAACACAGCGTGGGACTACCGACTCCTAACACCACACACAGCGTGGGACTACCGACTCCTAACTCCACACACAGCGTGAGACTACCGACTCCTAACTCCACACACAGTGTAGACTACCGCCTCCTAACTCCACACACAGCGTAGACTACCGCCTCCTAACTCCACACACAGTGTAGACTACCGACTCCTAACTCCACGCACAGCGTAGACTACCGCCTCCTAACTCCACACACAGCGTAGACTACCGACTCCTAACTCCACACACAGCGTGGACTACCGACTCCTAACTCCACACACAGTGTAGACTACCGACTCCTAACTCCACACACAGCGTGGACTACCGACTCCTAACTCCACAAGCGCTGCAGCATTTGCCTATTCTGGCTGGTGGTTACCTAATGCTTACTGACCCTACTTATGCAATCTTGGATCTCTGGTTAAATAAGCATATGAGGTGCTGTCGGATAAGCACTTGACCACAAGGTCAGTTTGACCCACAAATCGGTGGTTCAAACTCATCAGTTGCTCCTTGGGAGCCCTATACAGGTTCGCTATGGGTCAGAACTAACTCAATGGCACTTAACAACAAACCAATTCCATAAACGAAGTAGCTCATTTCCCATAAGCAAGTTATCTATAATATATATAAGCACATGAAGTGTTCTAATCATATTCCAAATACAAAATAATGTCTTGTCAGCGTTCTAACTCTAGATATGGAAGGATTTTATACATAAACACCAATTTAGATTCCACAGCAGGGAATTTAAAAAAGCTAACTACTACACACATTACCTATTTTGAGTGTGCCTACCTTATAACTTCTAAGGTAGGTCGTACTGCTAGGTCCATTTTGCAGATAAAGAAGTCTAGGCACAGAGCGGTTAGGCAGGTCTCGATGGTCACCCAGGGAGGAAGCAGTAGAGGCAGAAATAAGTCCGGCAGTCTAGCCGCTCTTCTCTCCCCACTCAATGATTTTGCTTATCATTGCCTGAATGCTTTCTGTGAACAGTCCCCATTATGTTCATTCTGGTAAGATGGGACACTTCTGCCCCATCTCCACCCTCCTCTGTGCTCCTGAAGACCCTGGGCTACCTTCTACAAAGCCATCACATGGACCACTGAGCTCCCCTATAAGACCGGGAGCTTTCTGAGCGCAGACACCATGTGTACCTGACCATGGTGAGGACGGTACAGAACTGGGCGGTGGCTTGGTCTCTTGTCCCAGGGGAGCTGAGAGGCTGAACCAACTCTACAGCACCTAATAACAACAACCATGTGCTCCTGCATTTCTGATGTCTTCTGTTTGCCATCAATGCCATGCTGTAGTCTGGGAATGGTTTTAAAACTGAAAGCAATGCCAACAGAAGAACCAAGAGTCACAGTGAATATTACCAGTGGGGTCTCTCCTCCTTCACACTCACCCTGGAGAAGACGTAGCTGCAGGGCACCAGACACTTTCAAAATGTCTCATCCACACTTAAGTACAATCATCAGGGCAATTCTGAGAGCTAGACAGAGCGGACATGAACATTTTGTAAATGAACAAACTGAAGTTCACAGATGTTCAGAGCTTTGTCAAAGTCTCCCAAAAGTGACAAAGGGTAAACACGGACTAGAAGCTAGGTCTTTGAACTTGAAGTCCAGCAGGCGCTCTAACAGTTGTATAGAAGACGACCTAGTCCCGATAAGGACCCAATGAGCCATAAAGATATTTCGATTCCTACTGGAGAAGGTCTCAGCCTTGCTGCTGTCTGGTCTACGTCCACCGTGCCCTGGCTTTCCAGAGCAATAGATTCAATTTGTATTGCAAAATGTACTTGTATCTCAGTGTTTTCATTTGCTTTTGCTGTTTACGCTTTTAAAATATTGTTCTCTGGCAATGTACATAGCCATCTGGACTTATCTGTCCTGTGATTTGGACATAGTTAATTGACAGGCAAGGTAAAAAGACTATTGTTCTGGTATGGCACTATAGGACAATGCACTGGACTGCAAGGTCGTTTTGAACCGTAAGGTTGGAAGTTCAAACTCAACAGCTGCTCTTCAAAAATCCTATAGAGAGTCAGCAAGCATCGGGACTGACTCGATGACACATAACAATTGTTCTATATGAGCCCTGGTAGCCGAATAGCTAAGCACTTGGCTACGAACCAGAAGGTCAGCAGTTTGAACTCATGCGTCAGTCCTTGGGAGAATGATCTGCAATCTGCTCATATAAAGATTACAGTTTAGGAAACTTCTAGTCTGGCCTGTCGGATGATTTTGAGTCTGAATAGCATTGATGGCACACAACAAACACCGCTGTTCTCTATCCATGGGTACCTCTGACTCAGACTCTGACAGCAGACCCTTCACAGTTCCCTACTTTGGTGACATTCCACTCTTAGAAACGCTGGCACTCGTATTTGTTACACCATACAGCGCTGTCTCTATCATTTAAGAACGAGGTCTTTCCTAAAATAAAATCATTCAAGTTATTTGGCCAATTTTTTAGGTGTCAACTGATTTTAGTTCATCTACTCAGTTCTCATCAACAACATAATACAAAAATCCTCACCACTGGACCAATAAACAACATTCTTATCAAGAGAAAAGATTGACGTTGTCAAGGACTTCATTCTTCTTGGATCAACCATCAACACTCATGGAAGCAGCAGTGAAGAGATCAAACAATGTATTTGTTACATTAGGCAAATCTGCTGCACAAGACCTTTTTAAAGTGTTGAAGAGCAAAGATGTCAGCTTGAGGACTAAGGTGCGCCTGACCCAACCATGGTATTTTCAGTAACATCATATGGATGCAAAAGCTGGACAGTGAAAAATGTAACAGTTTTTGAGTTACGGTGTTGGAGGAGAATATTGAAACTGCCGTGGGCTGCCAAAAGAACCAACAGATCTGTGTTGGAAGAAGTGCAGCCAGAGTGCTCTTTGTAGGCCAGGATGGACAAACTTTGTCTCTCATACTTCAGACATATTGTCAGGAGGGAACAGTTTCTGGAGAAGGATATCATGTTTGGTAAGGTGGAGGGTAGGAGAAAAAGAGGAAGACCCCCAGCGAGATGGATTGCAAAATGACAGCATCAAGGGACTCAAGTGTGGCAACAATCGTGAGGTTGGCCCAGGACCAGGCAGTGTTTCGTTCTGTTGTGCATAGGGTCGCTATGAGTCGGTACCAACTCGATGGCACCTAACAACAACAACAACAACATCAAGACCTGTCATCAGTACAAATCTTTTAAGGCAGAAGTATGTTATTGCTTCATCACAATATAAGTAAATGCTTCTACACTAGAAGAACTAAGTTTTAGCAAGTGTGGAAACTTAGCAAAAGGCAAGTTATATCAACCATAAATCCAAATCAATTCCCCAATGTATCTTTAATCAACTTTCAACTCCAATCCCAGAATTGTTCTGTAACCCAGTAACTATCTTACACTGAGAAAAAACTGCTTCTTCTTTTTGCTGTTTTCATCACCCACAAAAGAGGAAATATTATGTCTCCTTTTGAGCTTGTTCAGAAATAAAACAGTACAAAAAGCCATTAATTAAAAGTAATGAGTACTCATGTTGTTGTTGTTAAGTGCCGTTGAGTCGGTTGTGACCCATACTGACCATTATAGGGTTTCTGAGGAGCAACTGGTGGGTTGAACCACCAACCTTGTGATTCAAACTGACTTTGCAGTCAGCACTTTAACCCACAGTTCCATACCAGGACTCCAATAAGTAATCATAAATGTATTTATGTTTATGAATATATGATTTATAGTTAGTAATATGTCTAAATACATCTTTTCAAAATTACTACTGACCTTTTTTAAAGAAAAATAAAAGGAAAGTAATATTGGTTAATATTGGAAACATTTATGAAACGTAGTCTCAGGCACAGAAGTGAGATGGCGAAGGGGATGTCACCATTTGGAAAGTATCACAGTAAGCATTTTGCACGTTGTGCCACCACGGTGGTTCTACGGTAACCATCTTCAGAAGCTGACCTGTGGTAAAGGTGGCTAGTCAGCCAGGTGCTACCGAAACTATACCGGGACAGCCTGGGCCGAAAGACAAAAGATGTATGCTGGCTGAATGAGGTACCCTTTCTGCAGACTTGGGCCTAGATGCTGTGAAGGAAAGATACCTAAAAGAAAGAGGGCAGCTGCTGCGATATCCTGGTCATCTTAAGGGTTTCAGTGCTTAGTTGAAATGTTCTGGTGTTTAAGAAAAAGAAACCTGGAACTCTCTAAAGTCTTATAAAATTTTGTATTTACAAACACTCTACTAAAATTTCACTAAACTTCTAATATATACAGATACACCCTTCTACATGCTGATATGTTGTTGGTGTTAAGTGCCCATGATTCGGTTTCCACTCATAGTGACCCTATACAGGGTTTCCAAGGAGTGGCTGGTGGATTTGAACCACTGACCTTATGGTTCAAACTAATCTTGAGGCTCAGTGCATTATCCTGTGGTGCCACACAAGCTAATTAGGAATTGCTGTTTCCTGGTAAATAATCCATTCCCATGTCTACCTTTTTAAATCAATGGTAAATAAAGGTACCAGATTATACAGGATATTCCAATTCCCTAGGCCCTTGATGAATTGTTTATCCAAGAAGTCATGAATTTACAGGTGTAAATGCGTGACTTTGCCCAAGGTTATGTGCTTACAATGTAAAAGACCCAAAGTGGGAACAGAGCACCACGAAGCTGACAGTAAATGAATGCTCTCATTTTTCCAGAAACTCCTTTTATGCACGTATTCCCCAAATCGGATCATACATGAACTACTACTAGGGCTGAATTTTGGAAGGCAAATGAATTGAAGTTGAACATTTAAAAAAGCCAAGACACTGAACTTGTCAAACACCAAGGTGAATAAGGCAAACAGCTTTGTATTGTTTGTTTACTTGACAGCTGCTCCTGTTAGTACAGCCATAGAGTTTAAAAACCGAGTAACAGAAGAGAAAAAAAAACGAGTAACAGAAGAGAAAAAAAACCGAGTAACAGAAGAGAAAAAGCCTATTTGATGTTGTACCAGGGTGGGGCTACTCCAAACAAGAGCTTTGGCAGTTTTACAATTATCCTTGTTTTCCTTTGTAAATGAGAAATTAATTGACTTGAGAGCCAAATTTCAGAGGCAATCAGTCTTTAATTATCCATCAGGATAAGCATAGGGCCTATAAGACTAACCCTGCAACACAGTCCACGGAGGGTGGAAACTGGTGAAATGAACACAGACAGTAAAAGTACAATTGTTCTAAGAAGATTCTGCCTGGGGCCCTACGCTAAATCTGTTGTGGGGACTGCTCAACAGGGGATCAACGGACTTTTCCGACTTTCAACCTTTCTCCTGGCCTATCCTTATTCTCTTATAGAGATCAATCAAGAGATCTAAAGATGAGTAGGGCAAAGAAGGGCCGCAAAAGAACTGGGCAGTGCCCAACGATACATTCTACATGGGGCAAATCCAAAAGTTCATCATCAATGAACCAGTTTTGACTCACAGTGAACCTAGAAAGCATATGACTGACGCTTTATGGGAGCAGCCAGCCTCATTTTCCTCCCTAGGAACACCTGTGGTAGGTTTGAACTGCCAACCTAGTGGTTAGCAGCCCAACGCTTAACCCAGGGCTTCTTCTAGAAGTAAGGAGTCACCATTTAATAAACAAACCAAAAATATTAGGTCCCAAGACACTACTAAAATCACAAACAATATTGTTCACTCTAATGTGACTTCTGGCTATTTTTGTTTTACAAGCAATACCCACCCCTAAGTATACTCCACCAAGGAGCTCTGGTAGCATTCTGGTTACGAATCAGCCTGTGAACCGCAAGATCAGCAGTTCGAAACTACCAGCTGTTCTGTGGGAGAAAGATGAGGCTTTCTGCTTCCGTAAAGATTTACAGCCTCGGAAACCCTGTACAGGGTCGCTATAAATCAGAACCGACTCCATGACATATAACCACCACCATCATGTTATATGAAGAAAAACGTGGCATCAGGATTGGAGGAAGACTCATTAACAACCTGTGATATGCAGATGATACAACCTTGCTTGCTGAAAGTGAAGAGGACTTAAAACATTTACTGATGAAGATCAAAGAGCACAGCCTTCGGTATGCATTACATCTCAATGTAAAGAAAACAAAAATCCTCACCAATGGACCAGTAAACAACATTCTTATCAACGGAGAACAGATTGAAATTGTCAAGGACTTCATTCTTCTTCGATCAACTATCAACACGGAAGCAGCAGTCAAGAAATCAAATGATGTATTGCATTAGGCAAATCTGCTGCACAAGACCTTTTTAAAGTGTTGAAGAGCAAAGATGTCAGCTTGAGGACTAAGGTGCGCCTGACCCAAGCCATGGTATTTTCAATAACCTCATATGCATGTGAAAGCTGGCCAGTGAATAAGGAAGATCGTAGAAGAATTGATGCCTTTGAGTTATGGTTTTGGAAGAGAATACTGAAAGTGCCATGGGCTGCCAAAAGAACCAATAGATCTTTTTTTGGAAGAAGTGGAGCCAGAGTGCTCCTTGGAGGCCAAGATGGCCAAACTTCGTCTCTCATACTTTGGACATATTGTCAGGAGGGAGCAGTCGCTGGAGAAGGATATCATGTTTGGTAAGGTGGAGGGTCAGAGGAAAAAAAGGAAGATCCCCAACGAGATGGATTGGCCAAGTGGCAGCATCGATGGACTCAAGTGTGGCAACAACTGTGAGGTAGACCCAGGATGGGGCAGTGTTTCGTTCTGCTGTGCATAAGGTCGCCATGGGTCGGTACCGACTCGATGGCACCTAACAACAACAACAACACCTTGTATACTCCAACAGCTGCCATTATACAAGGGGGCTCTAAAAAGTTCATGGAAAAATGGAATGGAAACATAAAGAAATATTACCATGAACTTTCTGGAACACCCTTGTATAGCTATTGTTCCATCTTCAGGCATCTTACCCACCAAGCCTTCTTGGTGTTAGGTCCCTATGGTGACTACAACCAGTTTCAAGGCTTCAGAGAACAGATAGTGGTGGCATTATGAAAGAGCAGAATGATTAGGCAAGCAAGCTAATGCAGTCTATTAAGCAACTCAATGACGGACCCAAGCCAAGAACACAAACAACCCAATTCTTAGTCCAAAGTCCAATTTCTAGTCCTAGATTTCGAAATGAAAATATGGTGAGATAGGCAGTCTCCCACCTAGGATTTTTGCCCATGAGTGAAGTGGGAGCAAACACAAAAATAAGATGATATATACTTATTACCAGCTCTTATACAAAAAAATGTCAGAACCTGGTAGTATTTTTGAGTGTGGAAAAAAGAAAATAGAAGCGATCGTGTTGCTGAGGAGCACTGAGTCTAAGTTCACGGCTGAAGGTCAAAAAAGCAGCAAGAGAGCAGCACATAGAGACCATCCCGAGTGAAGGAAACAGGCACCGTGAGCAGGTGTCCCTCCCTAACTACAGGAAGGGCTCCGTCCTGAGAAATTCCAGCTGCTTCACGATACGTTTGTGGTTAGGTACCTTCCAGTTCCCATTCCTCCTGACCTTGTGCACAACAGAATGAAACACTGCCCAATTCTGTCTGGGTCATCCTTACAGCTACTGTCATGTCTGAGCCCACAGATGCTGCATATATGTGTGTGTGTGTGTATGTATATGTATATA
>NW_006408718.1:623333-627968 GCF_000296735.1 Chrysochloris asiatica
CCAGAGTGCTCCTTGGAGGCCAGGATGGCCAAACTTCATCTCTCATACTTCGGACATGTTGTCAGGAGTGACCAGTCTCTGGAGAAGGATATCATGTTTGGTAAGGTGGAGGGTCAGAGATAAAGAGGAAGACCCCCAGAGAGATGGATTGGCAATGTGGTAGCATCAGTGGGCTCAAGTGTGGCAACAATAGTGAGGTTGGCCCAGGACCAGGCAGTGTTTCGTTCTGTGTATAAGGTCGCAGTGTTTCGTTCTGTGTATAAGGTCACACTGACTCGATGGTGCCTAAAAACAAAACAACAACAAAAGCTTTACAGGCTCCAAAACCCTATGCAGGGTCACGATGAGTCAGAACCAACTCCATGGCACTTAACTCTCTCTCTATATCTATATCTATATCTATGGATCGATCGATAGATATAGATATATAGATATGAAGCTCTGGTAGCGTAGCAGTTACGAATTGGGCTGTGAACCTCATGGTCAGCAGTTTGAAACTACCAGCTGTTCCACGGAAGAAAGATGATGCGTTCTGCTCCCATAAAGATTTACAGCCTCGGAAACCCTGCACAGGGTCGCTATGAGTCGGAACCGACTCCACGGCACTTAACAACAAACATATATATATATATATACATACAGAGAGAGAGAGAAAGTTATATAGAGAGAGACATGTTGTTGCTAAGTGCTATCGAGTTAAATCTGACTTATAGGGACCCTGTACAGAGTTTCCCAGAAGCAGCTGGTGAGTTTGAACAACTGACCTTGTGGTTCAAACCGACCCTGTGGTCCAGAGCTTTATCCCACAGCACCATACCAGGATTCCTATATAAGTATATATACATAGGTGTGGTGATAATATTTATGTGCTCTGACTCATAGTGACCCTGTACAGGGTTTCTGAGACTGTAAATCTTTATGGGCGCAGAAAGCCTCATCTTTCTCCCGCGGAACAGCTGGTAGTTTCAAACTGCTGACCCTGAGAGTCGTGTGGCACTATAGGATATGCACTGGACCGCAAGGTCGGTGGAATTAAATGACACTGGCATTTCTCCCTGAACTTTTGAAGCTCCCTCACATATAGTCAATAAAGGAGTTCTGAAAACCAAGTGATAGACGAGTCTGAAAGGAGAAATTGAAAGCAAACACTTGCCATGCATATGGTACATGCAGCTGTCTATACATAAGCATACATACATTATATATTTTCTGAACACAGAAATGAACAAGGATAAGAATAGAAATATGACTTTCACATACCTTGCCTTTCCTGGGGTGAGTGTCTGGGTAGCACCTCATGTGTACATCAAGTGCTGCAGGGCCCAGGACCAGGCCACTTACCCTCTGCTATCAGGACGCTTACCATGGGCCATGGCAGCTAACACTAAAGCTCTTTAGCAGCCAACAAATGTCTGACTTAGAAGAGGCCTCAAGTCCTTCCTTGGAAGTAGTCCTGGCGGCACAGTTGTGAAGTGCTCAGCTTAACAAAAAGGTTGTAGGCTTCAGACAAGATTTACAGCCTTAGAAACCCTCTAAGGCAGCCCAACTGTGTCCTACAGGGTCACTACAAGTCAGAATTGACTTGAAGTCAGTGGGCTTATTTTTAAATTCCTTGGGAGAAATGATAAAAAGAGCTTTTGGCACTAATTGATGGTTAAGCCACCAACACAAGGCAGTTACAACTTTCCAAATGAAAAGACAAAATCTGCTGTCGCTTGGAGAGGGACTCGGGCTCCTGAGCAGAGGTGGCAGAGAAGCAGCGGCACCCCTAGGACTATTAAATGGGGCCTAGTAGCCCTGTCAGTGCCAACGCCAGTCTGGGAAGAGAAGTTTCATTTGGGGAGACATGCTTTTCATGGCTACGAAGTGGAGTGTGTCAGGCCTTTTAGGTGAGGCTGTCTCCACTCCTGGGAGGAGAGCTAGGAGGCTGCACAGAGCAGAGCAGTGGTAGGGAACAGGGTGGCCGGTCAGGGTCACTCAGCAGCCTGGACATTCAAGTCTGCTGAAAGAATTCCGCTGTCCAACAAATCAGCCCCATTGCTGTCAAGCTGATTCCGACAGAACAGAGTAGAAAGGTCTCATCAAGCAGCTCTTCCTTCACTGACGCACACTGCCACATCTTCCTCCCATGGAGTAGCTGCTGGGGTTGAACTGCCAACTTCTTGGTTAGCAGCCAAGAGTTTAACTATTGGAGACGGCACCATGTCTCCTCCAAGTGCAGCATCAGAGCTATAGGCTGGGGGTTAGCAATGACTGTGAAGGTCATGGAGTGGGGGCTGGGCCTCAGGTAGCAGGAACAGCACTGCCGGGTGTGTGTGTGTGGGGGGGGGGCTCCAGATGAAATATCAGGGAGCTCTCCCCTCCCTCCTGCTCCTGCTCCCCAAGGTTGGTGTGACCTCTGCACTGTTGTCCCTTCTCACTCAAAACTGATAACATGGGGGGCGGGGGGATAAATACTACCCTTAAAGTCAGAGACAGACTTTTGTCCCAGGTGTTGTAAAGATTCAGCCTTCCACGTGGTAAACTCATGTGGTGAACGTCTATGGAAGCTCATGATGCCCTTTGTACCTATCAGACCCTGACAGACAAGCCAGAGAAGGAGTGGGCAACATTAATCCCAATGCCCAAGTTCTGTACTCACCAAAAGCCTTCTGGCAAGTTCTTTCTCTGCTCATGCAAACAACCAACAACAAAAAAATTGTTTAAAAAAGCTTTTACAATGTTGACTTTTTTGAAATTCCAAAACATTCTCAAGAAATTAGAGGGAAACCCTGCAATATCTTTTCCTATGCACAGTGTTTTGAAATTAACAAAACAGTGTGCTGTTAAGCGGATTCCGACTCATAGGGTTTCCATGAGAGGCTGGTGGGTTAGAACTGCTTACCTGGTGGTAACCATTCCAGCACTTAAGCTACAGTGTCACACTAGGACTCGGTTAGCCAACAGAACGATTTAGTCCTTTATCCTACTTCAGCCATCGTCATGGGTGGCTATTTACTCATAGCGACCATCTAAGATACAGGAGAACGGCCCCAGACAGTTTTCAAAACTGTAATCTTTCCTGCCACATCTTTCTTCCCACAGTGCAGCTGGTGGGTTCAAACTGCCAGTCCTTTGAGTAGCAGCTTGGCTTTTAACCACTGTGCCACCAAGGTTTCTTTATCTTTCTGTCACTGTGCCAATGTGTAAAGTAAATACTCTTGCTAACAAGTGTTGAACTGACAACTAAACCAAACAAAACAGTAGGCAGGAGAGTTTTTAAGTGGCTAAGTGAAAAGAACTTAACATAGCACAAGGATATGAACCTCTTCAAACCCGAAATTGTGTCTAGTTCTGGGAATGAACAAATAAACGAGGATCTTAGTACTCCCACCAATTTTAAAGGAGCTCTGGTAGCGTGGTGGTTACAAGTCGGCCTGCTAACTTCAAGACCAGCAGTTCGAAACAATCAGCCGGTCAGTGGGAGAAAGATGAGACTTTCTGCTCCGGTAAAGATTTACAGCCCCAGAAACCCTATGCAGGATCACTATGAATCGGAACCGACTCCTCGACTCATAACCATCATGCTAAGACCACTGATGCAATTAAGCCTTAAACCTTGTACCTTTATTTGCACAAGCGTCTGGAATTATCAGTTAACATACTCCTATTTAGCACCCGAAGCATTTTTCTTGGTAAAATTATAAGGCGTTTAATGGAATCGTGGCTCCGCTGTTGTTCAAAACAGGAATTAGGTGAGGAATTTCAAATGCTGAAATCATTCTTAAGTCACTGAAACAATACATCTCCAAAACCTTCCCTTTTCTTTTTAAGTGACTATACGAATGTAATTAAAAACTGTTTCTAAACCTGACTACGATCCTACAGCTTAAAAAGAACTACAATACAACAAGCTTAAAACCGGTTATGAAAGTAGGATCCATAAGTGCGTCTTTTCTCATGCAACTAATTCTTTGTTTGTTTAAGTGGCTTAAGTTTCAGTTTGGGAAATGTTCATGGGTCACACACATTTTGAGGAGCGCTACCTGTCTGTTCTGGGCAAAACTACTCAAGTTCAACATCGTTAGAGCACGGTTCGCTGTATTTGAAAGGCAAGTTAACAGGTTTATATGACTCAAGTTCGCTTAAAATACACAAGCACCAAAAAGTCACCTTGGCATGAACGTAACTTAAGGAATCGGCCGCGCGCTTGGCATTTTGGGGGCGCTCCGAAACAGGGGAGATGCTCGCCAACGTTAGGCAGGGCGGCAGATTTCGCGGGGATTGTTTTTCTTTTTGGGGGAAGCACTAGGCTGAGCGGGGACGGGACCGGCGCGGGCCGCAGCCCTCTCTGGGACCCACCTGACCCGGGTGCCGCGAGAAGCTGTCAGCCGCCGTCCAGCCGCGGCCCCGCGCGCTCCCTGCCCCGGCGCCCCCAATGGTCCCCGGAGCCCACGCCGCGGCCTAGCGCTGCCCGCCCGCCTCACCTGCGCGGCCGTGGCGCTTCTCCCGTCGCCGGTCGCTCTCGTAGAAGCCCAGCGTCTCCGTGTGCTGAGGCGCCGAAGGGGGCCCGTGACCGCCGCTGCTACCCGGCTGCTCCGCTTCACCGCGGCCGCCCCGCTCCGGACCGTCCGCGCCGCCTTCTCCCGGGGCGGC
>NW_006408718.1:628368-634425 GCF_000296735.1 Chrysochloris asiatica
GGAGGGTCGATCGCAGTGCCCCGAGGTGGCGCCCGCTGCCCGTCGTCTGCGAGGTGGACGGTCCGCCGGCCCGGGCCCCTTTTGCAGACTCGGTGGCCGGAGTGCGCCGGCGCCGCCCGCCCGGACTTGGCACGTTCCGTGCGGCCGCGGCGTCCGGGCTCCAGGTCCCCGACCTCAGCCTGGCTCGGCCCCTGGCGGCCGCTCTTTGGCTCCATCGCTTCAGCATATTTATGATCGCTTGCCACATTCCCGGGCCATTCTTTGACAGTTCCCAAATCACTTGGGTCAGGAGCTGGTGGGAGCGTCACAACAGGTGGGGCGGCCAGAGCTGGGAGCTGGGTGGCTTATGTGTCCACCGTGTCCTGGGACTGGGGTTTTGGACTCGTGAGGTTACAGCTAGGCTGTGGTTCTTGGCCGCCACGGGAACTTTGTTTCTTCACCCGGGCGACTCCATCCTTTGGGGGCAGGTCTCGTCCCTTAAGCAGCACAGCATGGAGACCACCCAACACAGGGATCATGGAAGTATAGATACCTGGGGAAGGGGCCAGGGACCTCTGTCACCTGTGTTCCTCTTGAAGGCAAGGGCACATCGATTTCCCTTCTGGCAACTTAGGAGCTTCCCCCTTGCCTTTGATTATCCTTGTGATTCGCCAGAGGAAAACTAATTCCTTCCCAAATGTTAAGCTGTCTGGAAACTTCCCACGAGGGTCAGGGTCAGAGAAAGGCTATAAACCGGTCCGAAATGGAGCAAAATCTCGATTCATCATAGACCCTAAAGGTCACTTGGTTGCAAGTCCTCAGCTAGTTTAAAATCTGGCCTGCAAGTCTACAGCAGAGCTGGGGGCAGGGATGAAAGACTGATCCGTAGCCAGGAGATGACCCTCCGCATACAGATGGACATTTCTAGAAGAGCCTGTGACCACCACTCTCCATGAAATTACGTTTAAGCTGTGCTTGGTCAAAACTGAGCCTCAGTTAATCAATTCAAAATAAACGTTCTTTTTGTATCTTGAGTACCTTTTTGAAAATCAAAAGATAATTTAAAAAAATTGCCCGGCCTCTAATTGTTAAATTCAGAAATTATCCCCTTTCCAGTATTAACTGTCTGTTCCCATTTACTTGTGTATGTCAGTTCCCACCCTTATGTTTGATTTACTGGCCCTGCGGATTTCTCAGGGAGGTGGAAGGGTAGGAATCCCAGATTTTGTTGCCTAAGGTAAACTGGTTTATTGTTACTGAGTCCTCTCCTTTTCTCTATCAGGACTAAGGATTATTGACAGCTAGTTCCAAAAGCTGTACATCTCCCCTTTTAAATTGTCAGCAGTGAGTATAAAGTAACAGCGCAGGTATCCTGGAGACAGAAAGAAGTAGCAACCTGGGGAAACCGGAGGAATCTGAGCTGCTTTTAAGTGGAACTGGACCTGCAGTGTTCTGCAGAGGAGCTGTGAAGCCACACAATTTCAAGCAAGCCTATAGTGAAGTCAACATACCAAAAAGTATTAAACAATACAAATATTTTAGTTCACAGTACTCTTCCTTTGGATATGAATAATTGAATATGTTAACTAGTTTGCTGTCTATGGAAACTTGTTTTCTTTGCATGCATTCCATCCATTGCATTCTATTCAGAATCCAGAAAAGGGTATTTTCAAATAAACACATTCTAAATCTTCAGAATATTAAGTTGCAAAGAACCCGAAGGTAAGAAAAATTGACTGCATGGAAGAGCCACTAGTTTTCTGAGGGAAACGCACAGTGAAAATATGTTCTTTGTATCAGCTGTAAACAGGAAAGCTGTAAGCTTAGATTTATAGCATCACTCTCAGGGAACAATAGGAGTATTTAAAAAACTTGGCAACTCTCACCATATAAAGAGACACCAAATAACATTCTTGGTTATAAGTTAAAAACAAGATTTTAATGACAATGAGCTATGGGAATTCAACTAACACATTAATTAAATAAGTAATATAATATATGTTAGCACAGACCCACACTAGCTGCTAGTGAAAACTATTCAGTTGGTGGGGAAATAGTGTAAAAAAGGAGCTCTGGTATCAGAATGGTTACAAGTCAGACTGCTAACCGCAAGGTCCGCAGTTTGAAACTACCAGCGGTTCTGTGGCAGAAAGAGGAGGCTTTCTGCTCCCGTGAAGATTTATTGGCCTTGGAAACCCTGTACAGGGTCGTGATGAGTCAACCGACTCCACAGCACACCACCACCACCACCACCACCAGAGTAAGTAGAAGAAAGTTATGACCATGAAAAGAAATCAGCAGGTTCAGAAATGAGAAACTAAAAAAGTCTCCTGTAAAAAACAGGAGGAAAAACGAAAGCTCTGTTAACGAGAAAAGACTTTATAGATCCAAAACTATACTGTTATATATTATGCAAAATATGTGATTGTGGAGATTCAACTAAGGCTTTGTAAAATGGCTACATGTATTCTTAACTACATTCTTGTACCTTCTGTTGGTAATAGCCACCTTGTGACTATTTTGAAAATTGCAAAATGCAAAATGAACCTCTTTTTTTAAAAAATGGAATTTGGGGATTAATATATAAATTGTTTATAAGGGATTTGCTTTGGTAATTACCCATTGTGCATGAACCCTGGATTTAACCTCCAAGAAATTGGCTTACTGAATCCTTAAACTCACAATGCTTGATGCCCAAATTGGGAGCACGGTGTCTCCATAGGATGGACTGTGAACCGTAAGGTCAACAGTTGGAGCCCACCAGCCACTCTGTGGGTAAGAATTTTTTAAAAAAAGAAAGCCTCAGAAACCCTAAATGGGATCCCAATGAGTCAATACCAGCCTGACAGCACTTAACACCAATGTCCACATGAAATCATTTTAGTCCTCCATTATACAAACTAACAAGCGTGTTAAAATAGGTGCTGCAATCATGAGTCTTGAAGTCAGCTCTGTGGCCCTGGGAAGAAAAGCACTCTGCCCTCAGTGTCACACATTGATAAATGAGATCTCTGCCTATCCTCTAGAGTAGTTCTGTCCTGTCCAGGCCACTGTAACACACAGTGACCTTAAGCAAAGAGTCGAAGTGTCCCGTCGATTTTCCAAGACTGCAATCATTTCCGAAGTAGCAGTCCAGAAATCATATGATGCATTGCATTTGGGTAAATCTGCTGCCCAAGACTTCTTTAAAGTGTTAAAGAACAAAGATGTCACTTTGAGGACTGAGGTATGCCTGACCCAAGCCATGGTATTTTCAATTGCCTCCTTATGCATGTAAAAGTTGGACGGTGACTAAGGAAGACCAGAGAAGAATTGATGCATTTGAATTATGATGTTGGAGAAAATTGTTGAAAGTACCATAGACTGCCAGAAGAACCAACAAATCTGTCTTTGGAAAAAGTACAGCAGAATGCTCCTTAGTGGGTTCAAATCCCTGACCTTTCGTTTAGCAACCAAATGCATAAACACTTAAAAACATAATTTCCCTTTCCCTCCTCTTTAGCAGCGGTAACTTTGAATGTTTCCTTAAGGCTGAGTAGTTTTCACTTTTCAACTACAAAGCAATTTGTCTCTTGAAAATATTTCTGGTATGTTGTTGTTAAGTGCTATCCAGTCGGTTCTGATTCCAAGTGACCTAATATAGGGTTTCCAAGGAGCAGCTAGTGGGTTAGAACTGTAGGCCTTGTGGTTCACAGTCCAGTGCTGATCCTACAGTGCCTAGTATATTGCTCCTAAGCTGTTTGAAATGAGCTCCATATATTTTTCCTGAGTAACAAAAACATCAAACACTTTAATGACTTGAAAGAACTCTGGATCATAGAGGGTTCCCGCTCTCAGATGCTTCAACTTTTAAGTCTTTTGACCTGAGGTAACACACATGATTCATTTCTCCATCTGTAGAGTATTGGAGCAAAGACCCTGATGGCTTCTTCTAGCTCCACAGTTTTGTGATTAACAGTCATACAAATACCTTTGTAGGCTTTTTGATACCTCCTGGTGAAAATAGCTAATGCACTGATTGTTGTTGTTAGGTGCCTCCGAGTGGGTTCTGGTTCATAGTGATCCTGTATGGAGTTTCCAAGGAGCAGCTGGTACTTGTGAACCACTGACCTTCTGGTTAGCAGTCTGGCTAGCAAAGTAATTAGAGTCACTTTGTAATTGGGTCTCAAAGTTGTGGTTGTGTGCTGTCAAATCAGTTCTGACTTGTAGTGACCCTGTATAAGATTCTCTGGGTTATAAATCTTTACAGGAACAGAAAGCTACATCTTTCTCCCTCAGAGCGTCTGGTAGATTTCAACTGTTGACCTTGCAGTTAGCAGCCCAGCTCGGAATCCACCATGCTCGCTACCTGGGCAGGCATTTCATAAATAGCACATCAAAGGCGTATAAGTCCTTATGAACTTTCTTTATGAAATGTGCACGAGTAAGGAGAATCAATGGATTCCTGGAGATCCTAACGTGTCTGGCTCTTAAAACTATGTTTCCCAGGACTCAGGTTTCTATGTATATTGTATTGATACACACCTGAGACTGAGAACACTGTTAGAAGGTGATGTTTCACAGCAACCAAATGGTATCTGAGATAACTACTGGGTACTTTGGACATGTAGAGACCAGTCACTGGAGAAGGATATCATGCTTGGTAAAAGACAAAGACCCTCAATGAGATGGATTGGCACAGTGGGTGCAACAAAGGGCTGGAACTTAGCAGTGGCCGGGAGAATGGCACAGGACTGGCAGAGTTTCATTTTGTTGTACATGGGAACTGACTGAATGGCATCTGGCAACATTGCTATAGTTAATTTTGATAGATTCAACCATGAAACATCTGTATTTCTCAACTGAGACTTTATTTCAGCAGTACCTGGCTTGTTAATGAACCAGAAAATGTCACAAGTCTGATTCACAAGACATAATCCTTATTTAATTCATTCACCATTTTGTCTTCAAGGAAAAAAAATAATAGGTGATAATCTTAAAAAAAAGAGAAAATCTGAAGAGTTCAGCAACTGATGTGGTAAAGAAATACAATCTATTGCTAGGCCCAATTCAAGCTTTTACACTCAATGTACACGAGTTTATGGAGCCCTGGGGTCTCAGTCATAGTCCTTTCCATCTTCAGCCATAGTTTGGGGGATCATGATGTTTTATCCTCTTTGGGCTTTATGCCATGGAGTTTAGGAATCTAAAGGAGATCAGCTCAGCTTTTCTTCTAGAAGATACAGCACAAACTGAATCGTTTGCCTTTGATTCCAATGTACCTGATAACAACCCAACTGAGTTGGGCACAAAATTGGGTTTCTAAAAGCATTTCCCTAACATAAGAATGCGAGATGAAACCACTTTAAATAGGACCTATTAAGAACTGTATTTTGTTCTAAAATGGATTTTCATAAAACAAGAGCCCTGGTGGTGCATAGGGTTAAAGCGCTGGACAGTCAGCATCCCCCAAGATTACAGCCTCAGGACCCTACAGCGGTTCTAGTCTTTCCTACGAATCAGAGTAAACTCAATGGCAGTGGATTTGGCTTTTTGTTGTTCATAAAAGATAAGCCTGTTCTGAAGACTGAAAAGTAGATTCTACTCATGTCATAAAAGTGGATGAATATAAGTTCATTCTTTATTGGATAATCAGACCACTTTTTCCATCGTCGTGATATAGGATTTTCTGTTTTCTTTTGTTAGACTTTAAGTCTCCGAGAAATTCCAAAATACAAAGCGAAGGGGACCCTACTGATGACTTAGCAAGGTTTCCCTCTCTCCTCTTTGATGGGAAAGAACATTGTTCATTTGTCATGATCAAGATAAAAAACAAATGACATGACATGCAATACACAAGAAGGGGGAGGGGAATGGAAGAACAAGGCATATGGGAGAACATTTAGGCAGGTTTGCATTGGCTAAGTGGAACAGAGGTAAATAGTGATGTATGCACTACCTTGGAACAATAGGGCTCTGGGATACAGGGATTGAGGCATGGTTTGAATGGGTAAAAGAGGGGGATGATATTAAGATGCTTGACTGTCTTTTGAGTCTTGGTTTCCCTTGTCTATTATTGTAAAATAGACACTTGAGGGG
>NW_006408718.1:634741-635256 GCF_000296735.1 Chrysochloris asiatica
CCCTCAGGGAAAACCCCCTTCCAATTCTGAAATTCAAAGGGAATACATGAGCAGTCATGTAATCTTGCTGGTGACCATGTTGGTCTACTGATAAAGGGAAGTGGGGAAAAAAACAGTAATGAAGCTGTGAGCTAAGACCAACCACATTCAATAGACTCCTGTCAGCCTGGATCGTGACTTGGTTGGTCAACAGTATAGTGAGATCTGGGAATTCCTGAGCCCATGAACAGGGACATAGTTACAGAGGACTAGAGTGGAGCGTGAAGTGTCCAACTGATATGAAGTGAGGGGAGATGCACAAGAACACTCACACTTGCAGATAGTATCCATTTGACTAGCTTCAATGGCTGGTTGATCAGAACTTGACTAGAGGAAGAAAGAAGAAGAAAAAAAGTGTAATACGCTACAATTTGATGAACTTGACCTATAGTTAAGGATGTTGTTGTTGTTGTCAGGTGCCATCGAGTCGGAACCGACTCATAGCGACCCCATGCACAGCAGAACGAAGCAATGTC
>NW_006408718.1:647731-649655 GCF_000296735.1 Chrysochloris asiatica
GTAAAGCTTTACTGGAGCAGAAAGCTTTATCTTTCTCCCAAACAGAGCAAGTGGTGGACTTGAACTTCCGACCTGTGTTTAACAGTCCAGTGTTTATTCTACAGAGTCACGGTGCTCCTCAGAGGTTCTGTTGTCATTTTTGTTGTTGTTAAATGCCATCGAGTTGGTTTCAACTCATAGCGACCCTGTAAGGACCAACTGGTCAATCTGAACCGCTGACCTTGCAGTTCAAACTGACTTTGCAGTCCAACACCTTAACCTCATTGCCACACCAGGACCTCAAAGGTTCTGCTAGGCTCTAGAATTATGTAATTTTAGGAACCTCTTGAGTTATTTGAACCTGGAGTTAAATGTTGACTTGGGATAAGCTTTTAATAGTTTTCTTCTGATTCACTCAAGGACCCTATCTTTACTTATAATGGTTATCTTAAATTGCTTATCTTCACTGTACAGATTATACTATTTCTTATTAACTGAGTATTTGTTCAACATCTTTCATGTGCCAATATTGTACAAAATCCTACAGATAAATGTAATATGCTTCTCATCTACAAGTAATTACCTCGCAGTGTGATAAGTACCACAGTAGAAGAATGAATGAAGCGCCGTGGACGTTCAAAGGAGAGACTGCTCAATCCTGCCTTGGGGAGCCAGGGACAACTTAGGGAGACATGATACAGGAACAAGTCTTGAAAGATGGGTTGGTCAGGTGGAAATGGGCTTGAGAAATGACTTGGAAGGACTTCACAGGTAGATGGAAAACTATGTGCAAGTGAGAAAGAGAAGCAAATGCTTGGTGTTCAAGGAGAACTTCAAGACTGAGTTTCAGATTCCAGAGCTAAATTATAGGAATGAATGGTGGGCAAGGCAAGATTGATCTGGAAATAGAATGAAAAACCAGGCGATTAAAAGATTGCAAACACTACTTCTGGACTTTTTTTTTTTTACAAGTTGAAGAATAATTTGTAGGTTTTTTTTTTTTTTTTTTTAACCTTCACATGTATTGTACTCCTATCCATAAATGTAGCACTGTAGGATCAGCACTGACTGCTAACCATAAGGTTAGTCGTTCAAACCCACTAGCCATTCCTCGGAAACCCTATACAGGGTCACTATGATAACTGACTCAACAGCACTTAACAACAACAACAACAACAACCCATAAGTGTAGAGAGCCCCATGGCTTCATAAAATAAGCACTGGACTGTGAAATTCAAAGTCTGTAGTTCTAGTTGACCAGCCACTCCACAGGAGAAAGATGAGGCTTTCTGCTTCCACAAAGATTTAAAATCTCAGACATTCTATATATAGTGTCTCTATGAGGTAAAACCAACTTGAAAACAGAAGTGTGAGAAACGTTGTTGTTGTTAAGTGCTGTTGAGTAAGTTCTGACCTATAGTGACCCTTTATAGGGTTTCCAAAGAGCAGCTGGCTGGTGAGATTGAACCGCTCACCTTGAAGTTCAAATGACTTTGCAGTCTGACGTATTAACCCACAGTGCCACAACAGGACTTCTTGTTGTTGTTAGGTGCCATCTAGTTGGTACTGACCCATAGTGACCTTATGCACAGCAGAAAAAAACACTGCCCGATCCTGGGCCAACCTCACTATTGTTGCCACACTTGAGCCCATTGATATTGCCACTTTGCCAATTCATCTCGCTGGGGGTCTTCCTCTTTTTCTCTGACCGTCCACCTAACCAAACATGATATCCTTCTCTAGTGACTGCTCCCTCCTAACAATGTGTCCGAAGTATGAGACACGAAGTTTGGCCATCTTGGCCTCCAAGGAGCACTCTGGCTGCACTTCTTCCAACACAGATCTGTTGTTTCTTTTGGCAGCCCATGGCACTTTCAATATTCTCCTCCAATAGTAAAACTCAAAAGCATCAATTCTTTTTACAGTCTTCCTTATTCACTGTCCA
>NW_006408718.1:650049-657491 GCF_000296735.1 Chrysochloris asiatica
ATGAGTCTTCCTTCAATCTTGATGCCACGTTTTTCTTCATATAAGCCAGCTTCTTGGATGATTTGCTCAGCATACAGGTTAAATAAGTATAGTGAAAGAATACAACCCTATCACACACCTGACTACGTTTATTGCTATTGCCAACATTTTTTTTTTTCCCTGAAATTTTAGCTGAAAATAGCATTTTATCTGAAAGAAGCATTTTAAAAATAATTTTTGTTTAGTTTTGCTTTATTGTTGTTGTTGGCAAGGGCTGTCAAATTGGTTCCAAGTTAAAGAGTCAGTTCTGGTCTTTGAGTCGGTTCCAACTCATAGCATCCAGTATAGGATATCCAAGGAGCAGTTGGTGAGTTTGAACCACCAACCTTGTGGTTCAAACTGACCTTGTGGTTCAATGCTTATCCTACTGTGCCATAGAACTCTAATTATGTAGATTCAGTTTTCCAATGCTGTGTCAGAGATACACACATTTTAATGACAACCAATATATTCTGGTGTGGTGCTGTGTGTTAATGCACTGGACTGCATAGTCGGTTTTAACCTCAAGGTCAGCAGGTTGAGCTCACCAGCCACTCCTATAGCTCAAACCCTATAGAGGAACCGACCTGATGACCCTTAACAACAACAATTATTCTTACCACATTTCATGTCAACGTTCCTAATCAAATGATTTCAATATATTACAAGGATAAAATGGGTGATGGCTTTGAAGCTGCTTTTGGTAAACTTTAATGTTCTAGGTTACTTTGAGTGGCTGGAAATCTGAGAAAGACTCTACTCTGACATTGTACATCTGGGTCTCAGCCTCTTAAGTGATAGGGTACGTCAACTTGGAATGGGACTCTGTTTTGAGCCATTTAATTTAGCCTCTTATTATTTTAATGTAAGCAATTTTACTTTGGCAGTCGACATGCAATCTTAATTAGGGTCTGGAACCCAGAAGAATACATTGATGAGGCACAGGACCTGAAGAAATACGCCCGTAATGGGCTGTCTGAAGACTCTGGCAGCGTTCAAGCAAGATGCTTTCAACGCAGTGCTCATCACTTCTGAGAAACCATTTTTACTGGTATTTATACTCTTGCACCTTTAATCATTTTAGTGTTTTGAAATGTCAAAATATTGGCAGGAGCAGCTTCATCATCTATACTACACTCAGAGAATATTAATTTCTTAAACTGACTCAGATGACGCAACTGATGTATAAGAAAACTAAACTCATTTTCTACATCTGCCCAGGATTGTCTTCCCAACCTTGCTTCTCTAAAAACCCTAACAGCCCCTAATACCAATGAGGTTTTCTCTATGAGACATTATTTAAATGCTTGCAGGAAAGCCCCACCCACAGTCTCTACTTCAAATATCCCTATTCAGTCTTTCCCAACCACCTCTTTCTCCATGACTACGCTCTCTTCTGTACACACCTGTTGTCCACGCATGATCACGCTGTTATTGTTTTTAAATGCATCACTTCTGTTATAGATTAAACCAAGTCTCCCTAAAAATGTGTTGTAAATCCCAACTGATTATAATCCCATTAAGGAAAGAGTTTTCTTTGTATGCTAATGAGGTGATGTTAGCGTTCTGGTTAGTGTCATCCAGTCGTTTTCAACTCATAGTGACTGTGTATAGGGTTTCCAAGGAGTGGCAGGTGGGTTTGAACTGCTCACCTTGTGGTTAGCCGTAAAGTGCTTATCCTGCACCACCACATCAAGACTCCAGTGTTAGTGTAGGGTGTATTTTAAGCCAATGTCTTTTGAGATAGAAAAGAGATTAAACAAGCAATCAAACAAGCAGAGATGGGGCAAGAGAGATGCCAACACACATGAACATCACCTGGAAGCAAAAGCTTTAAAGAAGCAAGTACCTTTCTCCAGAGCCAACAGAGAGCCTTCCTTCTTCTAGAGCCAGCACCCTGAATTCAGACTTCTAGCCCCCTAAATGTTGACAGAATGAATTTCTGTACATTAAAGCCAGTCACTTGCAGTATTCCGTACTAGCAAAACTAAATAAGTAAGACAGCTCAATGCCATATTTGTAGAAAACATGTCCCCATATCTATGAGGATGAGTCAAAAATGATCTGCACTCTAGTTATATTAAAGTACCCATCCATGTCCACGGCTGATGACAACACTGAACATGCACATGCAATGATTTATTGAACAGTAGATTATGTGGCAAATCATTTGTAAATCCTCCATGACTCTGTCTATGAAATAATACACAACAGAATTGAATTTTGAAACCTTTGTGTGAGATGGGAATGGGAACAACTCATGGAAAAACATAAACAGAAGTGTTTGGACATCTGCAAACACAATTTGGACCTATATGCTAAGGAAGGTAAAAGGTTCTTAAATAAAAATTGTTACTGGTGACAAGACATAGATTCATCACTATGAGCCTGAGAACAAAAGGCAGAGTATTGAATAGAAACATCCTCAATTACCAACCAAGGAAAAGTTCAAAAGTCAGCCATCAGCTGGAAAATTGATACAGTTTCCTGAGATTCCCAAGGGCCAGTATTGGAGCACCATCAGGAAAAAGTTCAACAATCAACATTGCTCCGTACAGTGAGGTGTTCATTGAAGAGCTGAAGCCTAAACTTTGGATTAAACACAGAGGACTACTATCCAAGGGCATTGTGATCTTACATGACAATGCATATCCACACACCTCTGTCCACACTGTTGACACTCTGCAGAAACTTCGTTTTTAGGTGTGAAAACATCCTCCCTATAGTCCTGATCTTGCTCCATCAGACTTGCACCTGTTTGGTCCCCTGAAAGCAATCCTTCGAGGACGAAGTTTCCCCTTTGATAAAGAAGTGAAGACAGCCGTGCATTCATGCCTCCCAGTTCAGCCTAATACATTTTAAAATAAAGGAATATGAAAGTTGTTGACAGATTGTATTAAAAAGCAAGGAGATTATGTTGAAAAATGATATATCTGTCTTTTCTAAAAGTTGATTAAAATATATTCTACAGCCAAAGTGAGGATCATTTTTGACTCACCCTTGTAAATTTTTTTTTAATGTTGATTTATTTTGTGATTGCTGTTGGAAACATATACAGCAGAAATGTACCAATTCACTGCTTCTACATGTACAATTCCGGGGCATCAATTATATACTTCAAGGTTTACACCATTTTTCTCAAATTGATTTTCCCACTTTCATGTAAACTCAATGCCCCTTAAACTTCCTGTCAAACCTTTCAAAGTGCTGTTATCCACTTGATCCCATATGTTGTTGTTAAGTGTTGTTGAGTTGGTTCCAACTCACAGCGACCCTGTGTAGGGTTTTCGAGTTGTGGCTGGTGGGTTTGAACCACTAACCTTGTGGTTAGCAGCCCCATGCTTATCCTACAGTGCCACACCAGGACTTCCGATCCCATGTAGATGGTGGTGGTGTGCCATGGAGTCAGTTCTGACTCATAGCGACCCTGTATAGGGTTTCCAAGGCTGTAAATCTTTATTGGAGCAGAAAACCTCATCTTTCTCCCAAAGAACATTTCAAATTGTTGACCTTGAGGTTAGCAGTCTGACTCATATAGATAGTTCTTAAAAACAGCACAATGCTCAAGGTAGACATTCTTTACTAATCATACTAAACAATTCATTGGCTAAAAAGAAGACTTCAGGGGATATTTTTAGTTTAAGGTCTAAGTTATAAAGACCACTACCTTTTATTTTTAATTGTAGTGAATATGTAGAGAGCCCATCTCTGCATTTCGGTTGTTTCCGGTTGGAAGCTTGGTGGAATAGAAAGAACTTGTACTCTATAATTAAACTAATAAAGATGAAATCCTAATTCCTAATTACATGCTGGGGGAACTTGATCGAGTGATTTCTTTGAGTTCTTTAAATGAAGATGGTAATACCTGTTATGCAGGTTTATTATGAAGATTAAATTAGATCTGCCATCAGCTCAACAAATACTATTGTTGTTATTGTGAAGTGTCATCAAGTCCTGTCTGACCCATATCAACCTGGTATAGAGTTTCTGAATAAAGACTGGTGAGCTTGAACCACTGACCTTGCAGTTCAAACTGATCTTGCAGTCCAGCTCATTAACCCACAGCACCATACCAGGACTCCAACCAAATACTATAGGAGGCAAATATTACATGTCAGGCATTGTACTTGTTATTAAGAATATACCGGAAAATGTTATGGATTGAATTCTCTCCCTCCAATATATCTGTGGGAGTGTGATGCCTACGTACGGTAAGCACTGGACTGCCTATCTTGTCAGAGTAGAACTGTGTTTCATAGGGTTTTCAGTAAACGGATTTTTACAAGTACGTCACCAGGCTTTTTTTCCTAAGGTGCTTCTGTTGTTGTTATGTTCCGTGGAGTCGGTTCCGACTCATAGTGACCCTACACAGGGTTTCCAAGACTGTAAATCTTTACAGGAGCAGACTGCCTCATCTTTCTCCCTCGGAACCGCTGGTAGTTTCGAACTGCTGACCTTGCGGCTCACAGCCCAATTCGTAACCACTACGCTACCAGAGGTGCTTCTGTAAGGCCTCACAATTTGGTTCAAGTTTTTGAGTGTGTGGGGTGTTGTTAGGTGCAGTCGAATGACCTTCGGGCTTAACAGAACAAAACACTGACCAGTCCTGCGGCAATCTCACATCTTTGCTACACTGGAGTCATTGCTACTGTCAATGTGCCAATCCATCTTTTTGGGGGTCTTCCTCTTTTACGCTGATACTCCACTTTAATAAGCATGATATTCTTCTCCAGGTGATGGTCCCTCGTGATAATATGTCTGAAGTATGAGAGACAAAGTCTGGCCAACCTGGCTTCCAAGGAGCATTCTGGGTGATACTTCTTCCAACACAGATTGGTTGGTTCTTTTGGTAATCCGTGGTACTTTTAATATTCTCCTCCAACACCATAACTCAAATGCATCAATTCTTCTATAATCTTCCTTATTCACTGTGCAACTTTCACTTGCATATGAAGCTATTGAAAATACACTGCTACAAGTCATGCGTACCTTAGTCCTCAAACTGACGTCTTTGCTCTTGATCACTTTAAGGAGGTCTTGTAGAGCAGAGTTTGCAATACATCGTTTGATTTCTTGACTGCTGCTGGTTGTTGCTACTGCTGAGTGTTGACAGTTGATCTAAGCAAAATAAAGTCTTTGACACGTCAAGCTTTTCTCCATTTATCTTGATGTTATTTATTGGTCCAATGGTGAAGATTCTGGCTTTCTTTACATTGAAGTGCAAACTATACAGAAGGCAGTGAGTAGTCTTAGATCTTCATCAGTATTTTAAGTCCTTTTTGCTTTCAGCAAGCAAGGTTGTATCATCTGCACAATGCAGGTTATTAATGAATCTTCCTCCAATCCTGATGACACTTTCTTCAGCTTCTTGGATTATTTGCTCAGTGTACAGCTTAAAAAAGTATGGTGAAAGAATACAACTCTGGTACACACCTTTCCTAATTTTAAACCATTCGGTGTTTCTTTGTTCTGTTCAAACAACTGCCTTTTGGTCTGGGTACAGGTTCCTCACAAGCACAATTAAGTGTCTGGAATACTCATTCTCCATAATGTTGTCCATAGCTTGTTGTGATCCACACAATAAAAAGCATTTGCATCATCAATAAAGCACAGGTAAACATGATGTTCTCTTCTTTCATCCAAGGCCTATCTGACATCAGCAATGATATCCCTTATTCCACATCTTCTTGTGAATCCAGCTTGAACCTCTGGCAGCTCTTAGTTGATGTACTGTTTTAGCCATTATTGTATTATCTTTAGTAAAATTTTACTTGTATGCGATATTAATGATATTGTCTGATGATTTCTTCATTCTGTTGGGTCACCTCTCTTTGGAATGGGCATAAATATGGATCTCTTCCAGTCAGTTGGCCAGGTAGCTGTCTTCCAGATTTCTTGGCATAGATGAGTGGGTGCCTCCAGTGCTGCCTCAGTTTGTTGGAAGATTTCAATTTGTATTCCATCAATTCCCGGAGCCTTGTTCTTTGCCAATGCCTTCATTGCACCTTGGATTTCTTCCTTCTGTATCATTGACTCAAGATCATATGCTACCTCTTGGAACAGTTGAACATCGAGTGGATACACAATGTAAAGAAAGCCAGAATCTTCACCACTGTACCAAAAGGTACAGTGACTCATGTATTCCTTCCATCTTCTTTTGATGTTTTCTGCATCATTCAATATTTTGCCCATAGAATCCTTCAGTAATCCAAACTGAGGCTTTAATTTTTTCTTCACCTCCCTCAGGTTGAGAAATGCTAAGCGTGTTCTTCCCTTTTGGTTTTCTAATTCCAAGTCTTTGCACTTTTTGTTACAATATTTGACTTTGTCTGCTTGAGCTGCTCTTTGAAATATTCTGTTCAACTCTTTTACCTCCTCACTTCTTCCATTTGCTTTAGTATCTCTATGCTGGAGAGCAAGTTTCAGAGTCTCTTCTGACATCCATTCTGGTCTTTTCCTTCATTCTTGTCTTCCTAATGACCCTTTGCATTCTTTCTGAATGATGTTCTTCCACAACTGTTCTGGTCTTCAGTCATAATTATCTAATGCATCAAATATGTTCTTCAGACGATGCCTAAATTCAGGTGGGATGTATTCAAGGTTATGTTTTGGCTCTTGTGGACTTGCTTTCATTTTCTTCAGCTTCAGACTGAACTTAACACACGGGCAATTGATGGTCTGTTCCACAGTCTGTCCCTGGTCTTGTTTTGGCTGATGATATGGAGCTTTTCCATCCTCTCTATCCACAGAGATAGTCAATTTGATTTCTATGTATTTCACCTGGTTAGGTCCATGTTTTATGTTGTTTAAAAAATGGTATTTGCTCAGCCTAAAACTGATTGGGATACCTAAAAGGGGTGCTAGAACTTGCCCAGTGAAGGAAGCTTCTTGCAGAGACTTTGTAGTGTATATGACCTTGGGTAGAATCCTGGATAGGGTCCCACACTCTGTTCTTCTCCCTTGATGGTCTCAAGGTCCTCCACTCCTGGACTGAAAAATCAACCACTCCCTCATTTTGTTACAAAACATCTACTACTTTGCATTTCTAACCCTCACAGTCAGTCCTGATAACAGTTATTGCCTATTGAACTACAAGAGTCTTATTCCTATCTCCTTTTACCAGCCCCATCCAGACACTTTGGAAACGACTCAGTGGAGTGGTTTTCCCCACACCCTCTGGAACTAGGCTCTGGAACACACCCTCTGGAACTAGGCTCCCTCTTGAAAGCTTGTAAGCCAATCACTTTGTGCCTTTGTAGTCCCCCAATTTTGAGTAGCCAATGTCTAACTTGCCCATCCCTGTCAACCCTGTGTACCGAAGGGGGGAATGATCCTTGCTGTAACGGTTCATTCCCTCTTTTGAGCTACTACATCCATAAGTATAGATCAAGTTCATCAAATTGTAGTGGATTACACTTTTTTTT
>NW_006408718.1:657591-658654 GCF_000296735.1 Chrysochloris asiatica
GAAGAACAGCCAGGGCACTCCTTGGAAGCCAGGATAGCCAGACTTTGTCTCTCATACTTCGGATAGAGTATCAAGAGGAACCAATGTCTAGAGAAGGAGATCATGTTTATAAAAGTGGAGGATCAACATGGGTTGGCATAGTGGCAGCAGCAATGGGCTCATGTGTAGGAATGTTTGTGAGGGTTGTGCAGGACCAGGTAGTATTTTGTTGTGTTGTGCATAGGATCACAATGAGTTATACCAACTCAATGTGATCTAATAACAACAACAATTTGTGTCACTAGTCCTTCAGATTTTGTCTTTCGGAATTTTTTAGTGTCTTGCTTTAACTGTTTCCCTGTGGACAGTTCTTTATGACATCGTTTGGTCACTCATTATATATTGTTGTTGTTGTTAGGTGCCATCGAGTCGGTACCAACTCATAGTGACCCTATGCACAGAAGAACAAAACAAGAAGAATGAATTCCTTGACAACGTCAAACTTTTCTCCGTTGATGTAATCAGATTTTGCAGGATATTTTAGGATAAAGTTGGTTTCTTTGTCGTATTTCAATCAAACTCTCTTGGAGCAAGATAACCAAATAACTTTGCTCTCTACTTCTGTGTTCTTCTATTCTGCAATCATCCTATTCTTTGTAATTACATTTATCTCTTTTCAGGGATCCATACTTTCTAATATTTCTTTTTCCATTTCCCTTTTTGTTTTCAAGCTTCTAAGTCATGAAGGCACACTCTCTGGTTCTTATACAGATCTGCTTTGAAAGCAGCGATGGAAACCTGGTCATATTTCTTTTACACGAATGATCAAATTTTATTGCAAGTACTTAATAAATTTTCAGGATCTCAAATGAATCATCTTTTACAGATTGTAGCTTTCCAGGCTTGGGAAATTTGTACATCTGAATTCAAGGCTTTCAACTTTTCAGGTTGTTATCATATGCATCGATTACATTCCTTACTCCACCTCTCAATATCATTTTGTGTTGTTAAGTGCTGTCGAGTGGGTTCCAACTCACAGTGACCCTCTATAGGATTTCCAAGGAGTGGCTGGTGGGTTTGAACC
>NW_006408718.1:659689-660808 GCF_000296735.1 Chrysochloris asiatica
TAAGTGTTCTGGAATACTCATACTTCACAATGTTGTCCATAGCTTGTCATGATCCACACAATTGAAAGCCTTTGAGTAGTCAATAAAGCACAGGTAAACATCTTTCTGATATTCTCTGCTTTCAGCCAAGATCCATCGGACAGCAGCAATGATATCCCTCATTCTATGGCCTCTTCTGAATCCAGCTTGAACCTCTGGATTCATATAGATGCTTAATAAATACTGCAACTCTGGTGTAGAGAGTCATACAGCAGACCAGTATGATCATCCACAAACCAATTTTTTTAAATGTGTTTTGGTTTTAGCAAGAATTATTTTTTTGGGACAGCTTTATCTTCCTCATTGTAATTTGCCTAAACTGATACTAACATTAATTCACATCCCCCCTGAGCACATGCCCCCAGATGACAACATATATGCTGGGGTTCAAACATTGCCATGTATAATTCACACACAAACATGTGGTGCTATAGGATCAGCCCTGGACGCCGAACCACCTGGTTTGCAGTTCAAATCCACCAGCTGCTCCCAGGAACCCTATACAGGATCGCTATGTGTCGGAGCTGACTTGACAGCACTTAACAACAGCGTGAAACCTAAAGCTGAATCTGACACCGATGGTTGTTGATCATCTGTTAATTTTCTGTCAGACCCTTCTTCCACGTTCTTAGCTATGTGTTAACACTTGTTCTGGAAAGAAAAACTCATTTAGAATGCTACAAACCATTTTTAAATATTCAATTTTTGTGTTTGTGCCGGTATTTATGATCTCACCTGGTTGGCTATCATCTTTCTAAATAATACCAATTTTGCAGCAATCTCATATATGATTTTTGAAAGCTTGATATGTTCCTTCACATTCCCTGTTTATCATAATGCAGCTGGTAAGATCAATCTCATATTAACTATAGTTCCAAAAATAAATGGATTTCATTGACCTTGGACAACTGAATGATCACTTGAAATCTTTTGTTATTGATTTCCTATTAGCATTTTAATAGTTTTTCCAGAGAGAAAACTTTACTGGTAGGATCAGTTCTCTTTTCTGATGTTTTATGGACAGCGGTCTTTCTTATCCCTGTCTAAGGAGCTCTGGTAGCGTAGTGGTTACGAATCGGG
>NW_006408718.1:668293-671444 GCF_000296735.1 Chrysochloris asiatica
GCCAACCAGGTCTCAACCCAGGTTAACAGAAGTCTATTCCATTTCATTTTTGACAACTTCTAATTATCCTAGATTCATACTTAATACATTCTATGTTGTGATTATTAATGGATATTTATGGTGGTTTCTCCTTATTTTGAATTTTGCTCCATCAGCAAATGAAGGTCCTGAAAGCTTTACTCCATTTGTGTCATCATGGTCAACTCTACTTTTAGGAGGCAGCTCTTCACCAGTCTTATTTTAGTACCTTCCAACCTGAAAGGGGAGTCCTGGTGGGGCGATGTGTGTTAGTACGCCAGACTGCAAAACCATTTGAATTGAAAGGTCGGTGTGTTCAAGCTCACCAGCTCCTCCTTGGAAACCCTGTATGGGGTCACTATGGGTTGGAATTGACTCGATGGCACTTAACAACAACAACAACCTGAGAGGGGTCATCTTACAGTACTATATCTGACAATATTCTGGTGCTTTCTATCATATTTTAGTATTTAAAAGTCTGGTGCAGTCTGACAGGGTTTCACTGCTATTCATAGGGTTTTCAGTGACTAAATATTTGGAAGTAATCCATCTTTACTTTTCCTAGTCTGCCTTAGTCTGGAAGTTCATCTGAAACTTGCCCACCATGGGTATTACAGCAGGTAAATACCTGCTGGTATTTACAATACCAGTGGCATAGCTTCTAGAATCACAGCAACATGCAAGCCACCACACTACAACAAACTGACAGAGGAGTGGAAGGGATGGGAGTATGAAAAACATTTGGAAACGTGTGCAAACAGATGGATGCACAATTTGGTAAATTTAATTAATGTAATTGAACTATACATCGAAGAATGGTTAAAATGGCAAATGACTTATTAGATACAATAAAAATACAGTAAAAAAAATGTAGTTGCTGTTAGGTGCCATTGAGTCAGTTCTGACATATAGCTACCCCACATACAACAGAATGAAGCATTGCCGAGTGAGGCACCATCTTCACAGTCGTTACTATGCTTGAGCCCAATTTGCAGTTGCTGTATCAATCCATCTCATCAAGGGTCTTCCTCTCGTTTACTGACCCTCTACTTTACCAAGTATAATGTTCTTCTGTAGGGACTGGTTCCTCCTGATAAAATGTCCAAAGTATGTCACACGAAGTCTACCTATCCTCACTTCGAATTTGTCTTCAGGCATACTTTTCCCAAGACAGCTCTTTGTATGTTTTTCTGGCAGTCCATGGTATAACCAATGTTCTTGGCTCACACCATAATTAAAATGCCTCAGTTCTTCTCTGGTTTTCCTTATTCATGGTCCAGCTTTCACATGAATATGTGGCGAATGAAAATACCATAGCTTGGGTTAGGCACACCTCAGTCCTCAAAGTGACATCTCTGCTCTTAAAGACTTTAAAGAGGTCTTTTGCAGCAGATTTGATCAATGCATTACATTGTTTGATTTTTCAATTGCTGTTTCCATGTGCATTGATTGTGGATCCAAGCAAAATTAAATCCTTGACAATTTCTATCATTTAACATTATTGGTCCAGTTGTGAGGATTTTTGCTTTCTTTATATTGAGTTGTAATCCATACTGAAGTTTATATGCTTTATTTTTCATCATTAAGTGCTTTAAGTCCTCTTTGCTTTCAGCAAGCAAGGTTGTGCCATCTACATATCACAGGTTGTTAATGAGCTTTCTCCAATTCTGATGTCCTGTTCTTTATATAGTCAAGTTTCTTGGATTATTTTCTTAACATGCACATTACATAGTGGTGGTAGTGGTGGCTGTATGTCATTGAATTGGTTCCAACTCATAGCAACCCTGTATAGGGTTTCTGAGGCTGTAAATCATTACTGAAATAGAAAGCTCACCTTTTCCCATGGAATTACTGGTAGGTTCTAACTACTGCCCTTGAGGTTAGCAGCCCAGATCATAATCCACTATGCTACCAGGGTTTCTTACACATTAAATAAGTGTGATGAAATGACACAACCCTGACACACACCTTTCCTGAGTTTAATCCATTCACTATCCTCTTATTCTGTTTGACCAACTGCCTCTAGGTCTATGGACAGGTTCTACATGAGCACAATTAAGTGTTCTGGAATTCCCATTCTTGACAATGTTATCCATGTCTTTGAATAGTCAATAAAACACAAATCAACCTCTTTCTGGTATTTTCTACATTCAGCCAAGATCCATCTGATATCAGCAATATTATCTGTCATCCAATGCCCTCTTCTGAATCTGATTTGAATTTCTGGCAGCTCCCTGTCAATATACTGCCACAACTGTTTTTGAATTCTATTCAGTAAAATTTGAATTACATGTGATATGTGATATTAATAATGCTGTTGTTGTTAAGTGTCATTGAGTTGGTTCCAACTCATAGTGACCCTATATAGGATTTCTGAGGAGCATCTTGTAGGTTTGAACTGCCGACCTTGTGGTTCACAGTCTAGTGTTGATCCTACAGTGCCACACCAGGTGTCCGATATTAATGATGTTGTTGTTAGGTGCAAACTCATAGTGACCCTATGCACAACAGAAAGAAACACTGCGCGGTCCCGGGACAACTTCACAATTGTTGCCATGCTTGAGCCCATTAATACTGCCACTTTGCCAATCCATCTCACTGGGGATCTTCGTCTTTTTCTCTGACCCTCCACCCTAACAAACATGATATCCTTCTCCAGTGACTGGTCCCTCCTGACAATATGTCCAGAGTATGAGAGAGGAAGTTTGACCATTCTGGCCTCCAAGGAGCACTCTGGTGGCACTTCTTCCAACACAGATTTGTTGGTTCTTTTGGTAGCCCATGGTACTTTCATTATTCTCCTCCAACATCATAACTCAAAAGCATCAATTCTTCTACAGTCTTCCTTATAGCTTCCAGAATTACAGCAACTCAAAGCCACCACAGTATGACAAACTGACAGACGAGTGGTGGGATATTAATGATATTGCCTATTAAAATGGACACAAGCTCTCTCGTTCAGTCAGTTGGTCAGTTCTTCCAAATGTCTTGGCATAGACTAGTAAGCACCTTCAGCCCTGCATCTGTGTTTTGAAGCATTTCAACTGGTATTCTGTCAGTTCCTGGACCCTGGTTATTTTGCTAATGACTTCAGTGCATCTTGGACTCTTGGTGTGGTGTTGTAGGATCAGCA
>NW_006408718.1:674089-678202 GCF_000296735.1 Chrysochloris asiatica
TTCAGTCAAGATCCATCTAATGTCAGCAATGATATCTTTCATTCCCCTTCCTCTTCTGAATCCTACTTGAATCTCTGACAGTTCCCTGTCAATATACTGTTGCAGCCATTTTTTGAATTCTCTTTAGCCTTTTCAGTATACTATCTATTTCTGAAGTGTCATTGCTAATCTGCTGACTTTCCAATTGCTGAATTTGTTTGGTTCCCAGTTTTTCAATTATTTTGTCAATTTGCTTCCTGATTTTCCCCATAGTTTTGTCTATTTCCCTGATTTCATCTATAGTTTTCTCTCAATTCATTGAAGTTGCCTTCTTAACACCCTTTTAAAATTCTCTTATGAGGTAGTTCTGAGGTAGTTTATTTTCTAACTCTCCATTTTGGTCACTTGTTGGAGGTACTCTGTCTCATTTCTTTGTGTAAACTGAATTTGTTTTCTCTGAAACATTGTAGTGTATTTATATTTAGCTGATGATTGTCTGTTGGTGTATTCTCAGGTACTCACCACCTGTTGTCTGGTGAAGGTAATAGAGACCGGAAGTATGAACACAGTTTGTTCTCTGTTCACTCTTTGTGTAGTGTAGTTCAGGCCAGGTTCATGTGCCTCCAGAAGCAGGTGCATTATGACAGGTGCCTGACCTCAGGCAGAGCAAAGACCTCACAGGAAGGAGTGCCACTGGTTGCTGGCTTGTTGAGGGCAGGAAATGACCACAACCCCATCTACCAAGAGAACATGGGAATAAGAGTGAACCAACCTCCTGGTTACCAACCTCCAGCTGCATCCTGTGTTTGCAGGCTGCTGTACCAACAGCCACTTGTCAAAGCTCAAGATGGCCATTCCATTTCCTGCCAGCCCACAGTCCACCTGATTTTCTTTCTCACTGCTCCTGTTCAGCTTTCTCTTCCTGTTGCCACTCAAAATCCACCTCTCTGTCCCATCCTCTGATGCTCAGGGTTCTAGGGTCACCATCTGTATCTGTTTTGCTAGGTTCCCCATGTCTTTGTTGCAGTCAGTTCTGTGCACCTGCTTACTCTGCCCTCTTGCCCCCGACTCCCCTGACATCCATTGTTGTCTTTTCTTCCTTTCCTGTCTTTTAAATGACCTTTGGCTTTCTTCATGCATGATATTCTTAGTGTCAGTCCTCTGCTCTGCTCTTTGGTCTTAGTGTGAAATGTGTCCAATCAGTTTTTGAGATGGTCTCTAAGTTCAGGTGGAATATTCTCAAGGCCCTATTTGGCTCTCTTGGGACTTTTTCTTCACCTACAATCTAAACTTGTATATGACCAACTGATGGTCTGTTCCACAGTCAGCCCCTGACCTTGTTTTGGCGTATGATATTGAGTTTCTCCAACATCTCTTTCCACAGATGTAGTCAATTTGATTCCTGTGTATTTCATCTAGTGAGGACCATATATAGTCACCTTTTGGGCTATTGAAAAAAAGGAATCTGTAATGAATAGATTGTTGGTCTTGCAAAATTATATCATACAATCCCCGTTTCTATTACCATTTCCCAAATACTGATACCTTCTCTTTGTTTCAACTTTTGCATTCCAACTACTGGTAATTATCAATGAATCTTGATTGCATATTTGATCAATTTAATACTGAGAAAGTTGGTAGAATTCTTCAATTCATTAATCATTGGCTTTGGGGGTTGTTGAGTACATTTGCTAATAATTATATTAATTGGTCTTCCTTGTAGGTGTATGGATAGTATCCTATCACAGATAGCATTGCACTTCAAGGTAGATCTTGAAATGTTCGTTTCAACAATGAATTTGACAATTTCTCTTGAATTTGTCTTTCTTGGCATAGTAAGTCATATGATTGTCTGATTCAAAATGGTCAATACCAGGCCATTTCAGCTCACTAATGCCTTAGGATATAGACATTATACATCCCATTTCATTTTTGTATGACTTGCAATTTTCCTAGATTTGTACTTCATACATTCCAGGCTCTGCTTATTAATGTATGCTTGCAGCTATTTCTTCCCTTTTTGAGTCATGCCCCATCAGCAAATGAATGTCCTGAAGGCTTTGCTCCATCCATGTCATTAAGGTCAACTCTACTTTGAAGAGACAGCTCTTCCTCAGTCATATTTTGAGTGTTTTCAAACCTCAGGGTCTCATCTCTTGGCACTTTATCAGTCAATGTTTCACAGCTATTCATAAGGTCTTCATGGGTTAATCCCTCATAAGTGGATAACCTATTCCTTATTCCTAGTCATTTCTTAGTCTAGAAGCTCCACCAAAACCTGTCCACGATGGGTGACCCTACTAGGATTTGAAACACCAGAATCATAGGCTAGGCAAACCACACCAACCTGACAAACTGACAGATGTGTGAGGCCCAATATTTTGGGGAGACACATTTAACCCAATATCCTGTATTTCTTTTTCTTAATTGGTTTATTCATTTTCTTTTAAATGGAAGAGACTTGAGCATGTTTAAGTGCTGATGGGTTGTAGGTGATTTAGAATGTACATCCTTTTTAGGGGTAGCGTCTGGTGTTAGTCTTGCTGCCTAAGGCTCTGTCCATATCAGTAAATCCTTAACAACACGTGCCCAACAAGATGCAATCATTTTATCTTCAGTCTGATCCATCTAACTGGGTTTTTCCTTAGGCTTCCTGACTAATCTCTGATTCCTTACTGGCTTGGACCTCTGCCCTGAATTGTCTGTCAGTATGTGTTTTACATTTAATAACACTGTTTGTCAAGGGGCTCTTATCTGTTTTCCCTAACCCTATGATAACATCTGACTCTTGAATGCTTTACAGAAAGTCCTGGTGCCACATTTTGCAAGGGAAACCAGGTATGATTTTATATCCCCTCCCTTGAGTTGTGAATTGGGGGTGGGGGTAGGGGTGGGGGTGTTATACTTCTACTTAGATCTACCACTCACAGGTCAGAGCAAAGAAAAGAACAAACCACTCTGCTGCACCGCTTCTCCTTTCCTGGTCCTTCTGTTTGTCTTGAGACAACAGTCATAGCAAATGATGGACCAGTCATTCATCTATTCAACCAGCCATCCACATTTCTTCCTCCATATTTGTTGGAGAACATTAGTTTTACATTCATTCTATCGTATATCATATCATTGCCATGGTTACAATCCCCTCCATGCATCATCAACCGACCAAAGGGTATAACCTGCAAGCCTGCTCCCTACACTATCCCCCCCCCCCCCCCCCCCACCCAGTCTTCAGCACACAGTCGCTCTCCCTCTCTGAATCTAAAGTCCCCAGCTGCTCCATCGCTCCATGTCATTGTCTCTGCTTCCATCTCAGGCATCACTGCTTCTCTGGGTAGGTTCCTGCTCTTGACTCTTCTCCATTGATGGTCCTAGGGACCTCTGCTCCTAGACTGAAAAATTATTTATTCCCTCCCTTCCTTACTATAAAATGTCTACTTTTACATTTCCAACCTTCACAATCAGTCCTGATAACAAGTATTCACTATTGTATCACAAGAGACCCATCTGCATTTCATTTCATCAGCTCTGCCTAGGCAAATTGGATACTATTCACTGGAGATTCTGCCTTCCTCGAGGCCCCCTGGCTCTAGGTTCCCTCTTGAAAGCTTGTAAGCCAGTCACTTTCTGCCTTTGTAGACCCCCCGCTCCCCATTTTGGGTAGCCAGTGTCCAAGTTGCCCATCCCTGTCTACTCTGTGTGGAGGGGGTGGGAATGATTCTTGTTGTAAGAATTTGTTCCCTCATTTGAGCTACTATTTCCATAGGTGTTGGTCAAGTTCATCAAATTGCATCAGATTACTCACTTTTTCCTCTTATTTCTTCTTCTGGTTGAGCTTTGATCATCTGGTCATTGAAGCCAGGTCAAGTGGGTATAATCTGCAAGTGTGGGTGTTTTTGTGCATATGCCCTCTCTTCTTAACAGCTGAACGCTTCACTTTCCACATTGTAGGGCTTAGCTCGTCACTTCATTCTTGTTTTTCCCTCATTTCCCCTTATCAGTGACGAGTGTGGTCACCAATCAGAGCGTGTATTCCCATTGAGTCTTAGTCTAGGAAGGGGGTTTGCACTGAGGAGACCTGACCACTTGCCTTGATGTTTCCTGGGCAAGCAACTTGTTTGTTCTTGTAGTAACAGT
>NW_006408718.1:683855-687800 GCF_000296735.1 Chrysochloris asiatica
GTGTACAGAAGCAGAGCCTGGTCTGTTACCTTCGCTTTTTTTGTAGAACAGAGCAGTGTTTTGTTCTGTTGCACATGGGGTTGTTATAAGTCAGAATTGACTTAACGGCATCTAAAAGCAACAGAAAATAATATTCTTAGCTCTATGGGCTAAGCATTGGACTGCTAATTGAAAGGTTGGTTGTTCAAACCCACCCACTGCACCTTGGGAGAATGATGAGGTTGTCTGCTCCCGTAAAGATTTACATTCTTGGAAACCCAAAGGAAAAATTCTTCTCTGTCTTATAGGATCACTATGAGTGGAAATTGGCTCAATAGCAGTGGGTTTGGGGTTTTATATAACAACAGTCTTATGAGGTCAGTTGAATGTAGGCCAACTGGTCTTCTTATCCTAATGCAATTGTTTCTTTTGCTAGTTTACACAGCTCTAAAGGTTAAGTTTGTTTTATGAAACTGGAAAGATTCCAGGGTTATGATTAGCTTAAAGAAAACTTGTCTCTTAATGTACAGCCAAGATTAACACTGCATCTCCAAGATGTGGAAGAAAGGGTGTTCCCTTTGAGTCTCTTTATGTTTTTAGCTCATAGCAAGCTCACATATGTGGAGCAGAACCACTCCTGAGGGCGTTTAAGGCTGTGAGCTCTCAGAAGCAGATCTCCAGGACTGTTTCCTGTGGTACCTCTGAGTAGGTTCCATCTGCCAACCTTTTGACTTGTACTTCAGCACTTGGTTGTTTGTGACTCCTGCAAGTCAACTTGACAGCAACTGAGAACAACAACAACATGTTTTGAGCTGGCGTTCCCTTCCACACTACCACTGTGGCCATGTTCTGACTGCTTTTGTGTATGTGCCTCAGGAGAAAGTGCAGGACAATTTTGTTGACTGTTCTTGAGTCCATGTGTTTGTTTGACCTCTATGGCATTTCATCCTGGGCACCTGAATAAAACACAGGTGAACAGAGCAGTCACAATTGGCATCTCCCCCCCGTGTCCCCATACATTCTCCAAGCTACTTCTTTTCTTGCTATGCGGTGTGTGGATTTCATTGGCGGGCCAATAGCTCTGGGTCTCACCACTGATGCTTCATATGGGTAAGACACTGAGGTGAGGATCTAGAGAAAATCCAAGACTATCTGGTTTTTGTTTCCCTGCTGTGGCGGCACAGCAGTTAAAGCCCTTAGCTGCTAACTGAAAGGTCAGTGGTTCAAACCCACCTAGATCCCAGGGAGAAAGACATGGCAGTCTGTTTCTATAAAATATTACAACCTTGGAAACTCTAAGGGGCAATTCTAGTCTGTCCTACAGGGTCACTATCAGCAGGTATAGGCGCCACAGCAGTAGGTTCTGGCTGTTGTTTTATTAGCTGTTATAGAGTTGGCCCCCAACTCATGGAGACCCCATGCACAACGAAGAGAAACATTGCTCTCCTTCTGTGCCACCATGGTTTGGGAATCACACCATTATGATCCCTGGTTCCTTCAGGAATAAATCACCAGGTCTTTCTCTTCCTAGTCTGGAAGCCCTCTGAAACCTGCTCAACAAGGCTTCGCTGACAAACATCAGGTGCCTCAGTCGGAAATCAAACCCTGGTCTCCTGCATGGAAGGGCAGAATTTCACCACTGAACCATGACTGCCCCTTTGTTTCCTTACACAAGACCTCTGGTCCCCTAGGGGTCAAAAGTGCCTAATTAAATTGAGAAAGAATCAGAGATATTAGGCATAACTGCTGTTCCATAAATTGAGATGTGCATTGAAATATTAAAAAATATCTGCAAGCCAACTTAACAGCTAATTTTGAACTCACACTACGCTTGGTTGTTGGACAAAAACAAACAAACAAAGGAAGCTCTCACTTTTCCCCAGGGAGTCTCTTTCTCCTTCTAACATTTTGACACAGTTTCAGGACCTTGCCAAGTGCTGAAGAAGGTGGGGGTCCCCATGGTCTTTGTTCACAGTTACCACATGTCTCTTTCTACATTTCTTCATATGGGGTAGGTCTCACAGTTTCTCAGTCTCAAGTTTTCCTTCCTCTTGTTCACCCTTCCTGAGGGCAGGGAGAATGAATGTTAGATAGACAGGTTTTTGTTTTCTGTCTTTCACACCTGTTTCCAGAGGCTATAAGCACAGGTGCTGACTTGCTCAGGTGAGGGAGAGGCTAAAGAGAGAAAGGACAGACGAGTAAGGAAAAAGAAATGACTTCATTTATACCAGTTGCCCTTGAGGTGGCTGACTTCAACTCATGGTGCTTCTGTGCTCTGTAAGATTTTTTTTTTTTTTTAAGTTTGTATTGTGGATTGAGTGAAAGTTTACAGGGCAGATCGTCAGTTTTATATTCAACAAAGTAAATACCTTGTTTCATTCCAATGATTACAATCCCCTCCATGTACAATCAGTTAACAGTATTTCTCTCTATTCATTTTAGCTCTCTTTTTTTTTCACACTCAGTCATATATAATAATTTACACCACCAAAGGACACATTCTGCAAGTCTGCCTCCTGGCCACCAGCTCTCAGTCCCTCTCTTTCCATGAATCTAGAGTTCTCTCCGTGTCCCTATCTCTGCCTTCATCTCTGGTGTCATTGCTTCTCTGGATAAGGTCCCGCATTCCACTTGTGCTCTTTTTCCTTGATGGTCCTAGGATCCTTTGTTTCTGGACTGTAAGATTAACTACTCACCCATTTTTGTAACAAAACTTCTACCTTTACAATTGTGACAGTCAAAATTAGTCATGATAACAACTATTATCGAATCATAAGAAGTTCATCCCCATCTCTTTTAACCAGATCCATCTAGACAAGATGGAAACTATTCAGTGGGGACTCTTTCTTCCCTCACACACTCTTAACAAAGCTTGCTCTTGAAACCTTGTAAGCCAGTCACTTCGTGCTTTTATCACCCCTTCATTTTAGGTAGCCAGTCTAATTTCGCATCCTTATCTACCCTGTGTACAGAGGGGATAGTAGTGATATTTGATGTGAAGACTCCTTCCCTCTCTGTTGGTATTTAGAGTTACTACCTCCATGAGTATAGGTCAGGTTCATTGAATTGTAGCAATTTACCTTTGTTTCCTTTTAAAAAAACTGTTGTTGTTGTTTTTTTCTTCCTCTAGTTGAGTTCTGATTATTAAGCCATGAAAGCTAGGTCAAATGGGTAGTGTCTGCAAGTTTGGGTGTTCTTATGCATCTCCCCTCACTTCATATCAGCTGGATGCTTCACTCTCAGCCCTGGCCCTCTGTGACTATGTCCTTGTCCATGGGCTCAAGTGTCCCCAGGTCTCACCACACTTTGGACCAACCAGCCCTTCTCTCCTCTCTCTATCTCCAGGTCAATGAGAGTTTATGGAATGTGGTTGAACTCAGCCCATTTCTTCATTGCTGCCTTTCTGCCTCTTCCACTCACCAGTAGACCAATGTGATCTTCAGCAAACTTACATGCCTGCTCAGGTGTTCCCTTTGAGTTTCAGTCTTAGAGGGGGGTTTGTCCCGAAGGAACTTGAACTTGATTACTTGCCTTGATGGCTTCCTGACAAACAGCTTGCTTATTCTTGTAGTAGCCAGTCATACTGACATTTTTGTTTTGTGTTTTTCCTGATGATCTGTCTTTGAAAATGTATCTTCTGTCGCTCTAGCTGTTCCAGGCTGGTCTGCTTGTCCTTTCCAGTGGTATGTTCCACCTCATAAGGCTCCGGATGGAATTCATGATTCCACCTAAGGTCCTATACTCTGCAGAGGCTCTGCAGGAGGCCCATTTCATGGGCAAGTTCTAGAATCCCTTTTTGGTACTCCAATCAATTATAGGCTGAAGATGGGCTTATAAGCTGTTTGTAATCATGTTTCCTGACATTACTTTCTATCTACTCAAGTGTCCATTTTACAATAGTAGGCAAGGAAAACCAATATACATATGATAGTCAAGCATCTTAGTATCATTTCCCCTCTTCAAACT
>NW_006408718.1:688178-690247 GCF_000296735.1 Chrysochloris asiatica
CATAATATTCCATTGTGTGTATGTACCAAAGTTTGTTTATCCATTCTTCCATTGTTGAGCACTTAGGCTGTCTCCATCTTTTTTGCTATTGTAAATAATGCTGCTATGCTATGAAAATTGGTGTGCATATATTTACTTGTGTTATGGCTCGTATTTCTTGTGGATATATACCAAGTAGAGCAATTACTGGATCATAAGGTATTTCTATTTCCAACTTTCTGAGGCAGCACCATACTCTTTTGCAGAGTGGTTGGACCATTTTGCATTCCCACCAGCAATGTAGAAAGGTCCTGGTCTCTCCATATCCTCACCAGAATTTATTATCCTCTGCAGTTTTTGAATTTTGCTGTTATTACTGGTCTGAGATGATATATCATTGTTGTTTTGATTTGCATCTTTCTAATGGCTGATGATCATGAACACTTCTTCATATGTTTGTTGGCTGCCTGAATGTCTTCTTTGGTGAAGTGTCTGTTCATGTCCTGTGCCCATTTTTTAATTGGGTTACTTGTCTTTTTCTTGTAGAGGTGTTGTAGTTTCCTATAGATTTTAGAAATGAGTCCCTTGTCTGATATGTCCTGGCATCTGTAAGGTTTTCAATGGCAGGTTTTTCAGAAGTAGATCATCAGGTGCTTCTGGGTGGATTTGCAACTCTAACATTTTGGTTAGCCACTGAGCACATTAACTGCACCCCAAGAACTCCTGATCTAGTTTCATATCTTAAAATTGGTGTCCTGCTGCACAAGCAAATGTCTAACAGAGAAGGGTGGTCTTCCTTCAATATCGAGGGCTGTTGGAACAATAAACTATCATTTCAAAGCAGTATTGGCTAAAGACAAAGATTTCTGGCTGGATTGAGAGAGATGTGTCCTGCAGACTGGTAGAGGAGGTGGTTTGGGCAAGAGGCACCTGTCTTAGCTATAGTTTTCCTGCCTTTCTGTCATTTTCTGCTGGTCACTGCTTGTGGTCACTTTTAGCTTGGTTGGTGGAGAGGAACTCTACTTCCAAAACACCACTCCCTCTTCAACAACATGTCTTTTACCTTTGAAACTGCTGAGCCCTCTCTTATTAATTCAAATCCCCACCCCCTGATTCACTGACGCTAGAAACTTCACTTACTTTTTGCTTACCACTTTGCCTTACTACATCCAATCTGCAAACCCATGTGCTTGTTTCCTCTTCTCTAGTCCCATGGACTGCTCACTGCAAGGTCAGAGGTTCAAACCCAGCAGCCTCTCCTCAGAAGCCCTATACAGGGTCTCTGTGAGTAGGAACAGAGTCTATGGCACTTAGCAACAATAACAACAGTTCCATGGTTACTGTTCCAGGACAGTCCCACAGTATTTCTCCCTGTATGACTTCAAAATAGGGGAACAGGTAAGCATGGATATTCTGGCGTCAGACTCTTCAGATTCAATTCTTGGCTCTGTGCTTACCAGTGTTGACACCCCAGATAACTTATTGAATCTCTTGTGTCTCCGTTTCCTCTTTGGTTTAAGGTAATATTTCAAGTAATATTGGTCAGAATCAGTTATAGTGAGTTATGTTGTTGTTAAGGGCTGTTGAGTTGGTTCCAACTCAACTCAACTGTATAGGGTTTCTGAGGAGGGGCTGGTGAATTTGAGCTGCTGACCTTAATCAACAGTGCTATCCCAGGACTCCCTAGAGAGGATTAAGTGAAATAAAATCGGCAACAAGCTTGGAACTTACTTTATTTCACTTTATTAAGTGAAATAAAATAAGGAAAGAGCTTGGAACATGGTCCGTAGTGAGCATTAAGAAGTGTATTGGGTTGTCCGAGGCTGCTGCAGTAAAACCTGTGAAAACTGGAACACGCATAAGGAAATCTGTCGGAGAAGGAAAATGCAAATATTTCCCACTACTAAATAGAGATGGATAGAAAAGTTGCTGTTGTTGTTAAGTACCATGGAGTTGGTTCCAACTCATAGTGACCCTGCACAGGGTTTCCAAGGTTGTAAATCTTTACCAGAGCAGAAAGCCTCATCTTTCTCCCACGAAAAGCCTGCTAGTGACTGCATTAAGCCAAAGGCAGAAAACCTGGGAAAACC
>NW_006408718.1:707016-709871 GCF_000296735.1 Chrysochloris asiatica
CATCCCTGTCTACTCTGTGTATGGAGGGGGTGGGAATGATCCTTGCTGTAAAGATTTATTCCCTCTTTTGAGCTACTGCATCCATAGGTGTAGGTTGCATGCGATATTAATGATATTGTCCAATGATTTCTGTATTCCGTTGGATTACCTGTTTTTGGAATGGGCACAAATACAGATTTCTTCTGGTCAGTTGGTCACTTAGTTGTCTTCCAAATTTCTTGGCACAAATGAGTGATAATTACTGTTGTGTGCCTCCAGTGCCACATCAGTTTGTTGAAAGATTTCAATTTGTATTCCATCAATTCTTGGTGCATTGCTCTTTGCCAATGCCTTCAATGCACCTTGGAATTCTTACTTCAGTACATTGGCTCTTGATCATATGCTAGCTCTTAAAGAGTTTGAACATTGACTATTTCTTTTTGGTACAGTGACTCTGTGTATTCCTTCCATCTTTTTTTGATGCTTTCTGAATCATTCAATATTTTGCCCACAAAATCCTTCAGTATTGAAAGTTAAGGCTTGAATTTTTCTTCAGTTCCCTCAACTTGAGAAATGCTGAGCATTTTCTTCCCTTTTACTTTTCTTACTCCAGGTCTTTGCATATTTTGTTATAATATTTGACTTTGTCTTCTTGAGCTGCTCTTTGAAAATTTCTATTTAGCTCTTTTACTTTCTCATTTCTTCCATTTGCTTTAGTATCTTGGATAGCAAGTTTCAGAGTCTCTTCTGATATCCATTTTGGTCTCTTTCTTTTTTCTTGTCTTCCTGTATAATGTTCTTTATGTCGTCCCACAATTCCTCTGCTCATTAGTCTTTAGTGTCTAATGCATCAGATTTATTTTTTCAAATAATCTCTAAATTCAGGTGGAATATGTTCAAGGTCATATTTTGGCTCTCATGGACTTGTTTTAATTTTCTTCAGCTTCAGTGTGACCTTACATATGAGCAATTGATGGCCTGTTCCATAGTCTGTCCCCGGTCTTGTTTTGGCTGATGATATGGAACTTTTCTACACGGTCTTTCCACAAATGTAGTTAATTTGATTTCTGTGTTTTCCATCTGGTGAAGTATTTGTGTATAGTCATCTCTTATATTGTTTAAAAAAACTGTTTGAAATGAAAAAGTCAAAATTCTAACATTTGTTCTCCAACATCGTTTCTATCACTAAGGTCTTATTTTCCAACTGCTGATTCTTCCTCTTTGTTTCCAACCTTTGAATTCCAATCAACAGTAATTATCAATACATCTTGAGTGCATGTTTGATCTATTACAGATTGAAGATGTTGGTGGAATTCTTCAATTGAATTATCACTGTCTTTAGCGGTTGGGGTGTAAATTTGAATAATAGTGGCATTGACTGGTCTTCCCTGTAGGCACATGGATATTATCCTATCATAGACAGCATTATACTTCAATGCAGATCTTAATATGTTCTTTTTGATGATGGCTGAGACACCATTCCTCCTCAATTTGTCATTCCTGGCATAGTATACCATGTAATTGTCAGATTCAAAATGTCCAATACCAGTCCATTTCAGCTCATTAATGCCTAGGATATTGATGTTTATGCATTCTTTTTAATTTCTGATCTTTTCCAATTTTCCCAGATTCATACTTCGTGCATTCCATGTTCTGATTATTAATGGATGTCCATAGCTGCTTCTCTTCATTTTGAGTTGTGTCCCATCTGCAAATGAAGGTCTTGAGGGCTTTTCTCCATTGGCATCATCACGGTCAACTCTACTTTGAGGAGGCAGCTCTTCCCCGGTTGTACTTTGAGTGTCTTCCAACCTGGGGGGCTCATCTTCCAGCATTGTGTTTGACAATATTCTGATGCTATTCATCATGTTTAAGGAACTCTGGTAGCATAGTGGTTACGAATTGGGCTGCGAACCGTAAGGTCAGCAGTTTGAAACTACCAGCTGCTCCACAGGAGAAAGATGAGGCTTTCTGCTCCTGTAAAGATTTACAGCCTCAGAAACCCTGTACAGGGTCATTATGAGTTGGTTCCGACTCCACGGCACATGATCACCACCAACAACCATTCATCATGATTTGATATTCAATATTTTGATGGTGACAATATTCCACTGCTAATCAAAAGGATTTCAGTGACTAAATATTTGGAAGTAGTCCGTTTCTCCTTTTTCCTAGTCTTTTTTGTCTGTAAGCTCAGCAGAAACCTTTCTACTGTGGGTGACCCTGCTGGTATTTAAAATACCAGAGGTATAGCTTCCAGAATCACTGCAACATGCAAGCCTCCACGGTATGACAAACTGACAGGTAATAGTTTCTAGAAAAGAATGGGTAATAGTTCTTAGAAAAGAACATCATGGTAAAGTAGAGGATCTGCAAAACAATAGGATATCCCCCAATGGAATGGATATACACAATGGCTGCAACAATGGACTCAAACATGGCAACAATGGGCTTAAATGTGGCAACAATTGTGATGATCTCACACAATGGAGTAGTGCGTAGTTCTGCTCTGCACAAAGTCACAATGAAATGAAGCTGAGTTATGGCACCTAATAATATGGGGAAAATACTAAATGATGTGGGAAGACTCAAAAGAAGATGGATGGTATACACAGAGTTACTGTATCAAAAATAATAAGTTGACATTTAATCATTCTAAGAGGTACCATATGATCATCATGTCCCAAGACATTATATATTCAATTGTCTCATAAGCATGCAAAAGCTGGGCTATAAATAAGGAGAACTGAAGAAAATGAAAGCCTTTAAACTATGATGTAGACAAGGAAAACTGAATATATCATGGACTGCCAGAAGAACAAGCAAATCTGTCTTGAAAGAAATACAGCCAGAATGTTCCTTGAAAGCAAAGAGTG
>NW_006408718.1:710486-712222 GCF_000296735.1 Chrysochloris asiatica
ATAGGTGGAGACACGGAGGTATCTATGGGGCTAAAGGAGACGGAGGTAAACACTGACATAGAGACAACCTTTGAACAACAGTGTTCTCCACAGATACATGGATTGAACCATAGTCTGAATGAGTAAGGGAGGGAGAGCGGGATATATGTAATTATATACCCCGCAAATATATGAGCTTGAAAGAGGATACTTCACTCATCTGTCAGTTTGTCGTACTGTGGTGGCTTGGGTGCTGCTGTGATTCTGGAAGTTATGCCACCAGTGTTTTAAATACCAGCAGGGTCAGCCATGCTAGACAGGTTTCAGATGAGCTTCTAGACGAAAAGAGACTAGGAAGGAGAGATGGACTACTTCTAAATATTTAATCACTGAAAACCTTGTGAATAGCAGTGGAACAATGTTAGATAGCACCAGAATATTGACTATTGAAGCATGATGAAGAGCACCAGCATGTTGTCAGATATAGTGCGGGAAGATGAATCCCTCAGGTTGGAAGGAATCCAAATACGACTGGGGAAGAGCTGCCTTTTCAAAATATAGTTGACTTTGATGACACAAATGTAGTAAAACCTTTATGACCTCCATTTGACGATGGGTCATAACTCAAAATGAAGAGTAACAACTGTAAACATCCATTAATAATTGGAACATGGAATGTACAAAGTAAGAATCTAGAAAAATTGGAAATTATAAAAAATGAAAAGGAATGCATAAACATCAATATCCTAGGCATTAGTGAGCTGAAATGGACTGGTATTGGCCATTTTGAATCTGACAATTACATGGCTTTCTATGCCAGGAATGAGAAATTAAAGCGGGATGGCGCCTCATTCATCATCAAAAAGAACAAAAAGATCAAGATCTGTATTGAAGTATAATGCTGTCTGTGATGGTATAATATCTACATGCCTACAAGGAAGCCCAGTCAATACCACTGTTATTAAACTTTATGTACCAACCACTAAAGTCAGTGAAAATGAAATTGTAGAATTCTACCAACTTCTTCAGTCTGAAATTGATAAAACATGCAATCAAGATGTATTGATAATTACTGGTGATTGGTATATAAAGGTTGGAAACAAAGAGGAAAAATTGTTGGAAAATATGGCCTTGGTGATAGAAACAATGCTAGAGATTGTATGATAGAATTTTGCAATACCGATGACTTCTTCATTGCAAAAACCTTCTTTAAACAACATAAAAGATGGCTGTACATGTTGACTTCACCATATGCAATACACAGAAATCAAATTGACTACATCTGTGGAAAGAAATGGTCCTTGTCCTCAAGCTGACATCTTTGCTCTTCAACACTTTAAAGAGGTCTTGTGCTGCAGATTTGGGCCCTTATCACCAGCCTAAACAAGATCAGGAGCAGACTGTGGAACAGACCATCAATTGTTCATATGCAACTTCAGGCTGAAACTCAAGTAAATTAAAACAAGTCCATGAGAGCCAAAATATGACCTTGAATATATTCCACCTGAATTTAGAGATCATTTGAAGAACAGATTTGATGCATTAGACACTAAAGACTGAAGAGCAGAGGAGTTGTAGGACAACATCAGGAGCATTATACAGGAAGAAAGCAAAAGGTCATTGAGAAGACAAGAAAAAAGAAAAAGACCAAAGTGGATGTCAGAAGAGACTCTGAAACTTGCTTTTCTGCATAAAGATACTAAAGCAAATGGAATAAATAAGAAAGTAAAAGAGCTAAATAGAAAATTTCAAAGAGC
>NW_006408718.1:712782-714532 GCF_000296735.1 Chrysochloris asiatica
ATGTCAGAAGAGACTCTGAAACTTGCTCTCCAGCATAGAGATGCTAAAGCACATGGAAGAAATGAGAAGGTAAAAGAACTAAATAGAAAATTTCAAAAAGGAGCTAAAAAAGACAAAGTCAAATAAAATTGCATTAAAGGTAACACAGAAACGACTGTAACCATATATTGACAGAGAACTTCCAAAGGTTCAAGCCAGATGTGGAATGAGGGATATCATTGTTGATGTCAGATGGATCTTAGCTGAAGCAGAAAATACCAGAAGGATGTTTACTTGTGTTTTATTGACTATGCAAAGTCTTTTGATTATGTGGATCATGACAAACTATGGACAACATTGCAAAGTATGAGTATTCCAGAACACTTAATTGTGCTCATGAGGAATGTGTACATAGACCAAGAAGGAGTTGTTTAAACAGAACAAGGGGACACCGAATTGTTTAAAATTAGGAAAGGTGTGTACCAGGGTTGTATTCTTTCATAATACGTATTCAATCTGTATGCTGAACAAGTAATTCAAGAAGCTAGATTAAATGAAGAAGAACAAAGCATCAGGATTGGAGAAAGAGTCATTAACAACCAGAGATATGCAGATTATACAACCTCAGTTGCTCAAACAGAAGAGAATTTAAAATTCTTAAAGATGAGGATCAAAGACCAAGCCTTCAGTATAGTTTGGACCTCAATGTAAAGAAACATGATTTCTTTGCCATATAGAAGTTTGGCAGCTACATTATTCCCTCTTTTGCCTTTTATTATCTTCATTATAAATTGACAACTCTGGTTCCCTGTTTTCTATTTTGTAGGTTTGTTTTATTTTGGATACTTCTACATCTGGATTGAGTTCAGGGTGGTGATGCCATGTGTGATGTTGTTTGTTCTTGGCTGATTTTTTTTTTTTTTTCCTTTCAGAGTTTTGTATATCATGCCATTGCCTTCTTGCCTGCATGGTTTCTGCTGAAAAATCAGAGCTTCATTTTATTGCTTCTCATTTGTAGGTGAACACAGAAAAAAACACTAGAAAATGGTTTTGCTCTTCTTGAGCTGGTTTCAGGATTCTTTCCTTGTTTTTGTTTTTGGACAGTTTAATAATGATATGTCTTGGTGATTTTCCTTTGGGGCTTATCCTGTCTGGGAATTATTCAGCTTCTTGAACACCTATCTACTCATCTTTCATGGCAGGGAAGTTCTCTCCAACTCCAGCTATGTTCTCTATTGCTTTTTATTATCTCTTACTGTTCTGGTATGCTGACTACCCTTAAGTTCTCTCTTTTTGTGCTGTTCCACATGAATCTTCTGACTTTTTGCTTGTTTTCTCTGATTCTTCTTCTAGCATATTAGTATTGAGAGACGTATACACAAGTTCACTAATTTGGACCTGCATTGCTTCTAATCTACTCCGTTTTCCTTTCAGTACACTGTCCGTTTGTGAAATGTTAGTATAAACCTTTTGAATTTCTTTTTGCAGGTTTTGTATAATTTCACAATTTTCATTTATTTTGTCTGTTTGTTCTTGTAGTGTTTTTTGCTGATAGTTTCAAGTGTTTTTTTCTGTATTTGTTTTGCTTTCGTTCATCTTTCTCTCAATCCATTGATGATACCTAATTATCATTTTTCTGAATTATTTCTGAATTATTTCTTACATTTTCTTCCTCAGAAATGTTTTCTGGCCCTGAATCTTGGACATTTGTTTGAATCACGCTCTCTTGTTTCTTCATGTAAGTTGAAATTGTCTATTGTCTCTGAGACAT
>NW_006408718.1:715377-735515 GCF_000296735.1 Chrysochloris asiatica
TAGGCCTAGGCGTTGTCTGTCAATTGCAGAGAGAAGTTAGGGCCATGGTGCCAGCCTTGAGGGTTCTTGCTTGTCCCAGGCTGCTCTCTGGGCTCTGCATGTCCAGAGCAGAGCCCATTCAAATCCTGATGCCAGCCACCGTCTCACTATGGTGTGTCTCAACAACTGAATGGGTCTGAACTCTTGGACAGTAGGGCTATGCTTGGGGTAGACAAAGGGGATTGGGCTGGCCACACCTCTGGTCACCAGGGAACCAAGGAAGCATCTGTCTGTGCTTCCAGGCTGTCATCTGTCTCCAAAGCTGTCCCCAATAGTTCAAAATGGCTGCAAGTCTGGCTGGGAGATGATTCACCATCTGTGTCTCTCCTCGGCTACCTCTGCTCAGCTTCTCCTCCCAGGAAGTATTCAATCCATATCTCTCACCTTTCTTCTGAAGCTCAGGGATCCAGGACTGTCATCTGTGTCTGGTTTTTTGTTGTTTTTTTTTTGATCCCCCTTATCTTTGTGGTCCTGGTGTGGCACTGTGTGTTAATGCACCAGACTGCAAAGCCATTTGAACTGCAAGGTCAGTGGTTCAAGCTCACAGCTACTCCTTGTAAACCCTATACAGGGTTGCTATAGGTTGGAACTGACTCGACGGCACTTAACAACAACTCTTGTGGTAGAGAGTCCGTGTACAGTGTGTCTGCCTAGTCAGCCATCTGCAAGGCTGTCTGTTTCATTGACTTTTTGACATCTTCTCCTTCACCTAGATTCATATTCTGCACATTCCACTTTCTGATGATTAATTCATGTTTACAGCCTGCCCTATCATTTTGAGTTGTGTCACATCAACAAATTAAAGTCCTCAAAGCTTTGTTGTATCTACATCATTAAGGTCGCCTCTACTTGGAGAAGGCTGTTCTTCCTCAGTTATATTCTGATAATGTTTCAATCTAAGGAGTCATCTTCTGGCACTAGTTACTACTAGATAAGGTTTTCATTGGCTACTCCCTGAGAAGTGGACCATCTAGTCCTTTTTCCTAGTCTGTTCATAGTCTGAAAGTTCAGTGGAAGCCTGTCCACCATGGATGACCATTTGAAGCACAAGTGGTATCTACAGCATCACAGAAACAGGAAACCCACCACAGTATAACACACTGACAGACGTGTGGGATGGTATCCACAGAATTCATCAATACTTTAACTTGTTGTTGTTATTGTCAGGTGCCATCGAGTCGGAACCAACTCATAGCGATCCCATGCACAGCAGAATGAAACAATGCCAGATCTTTGGCCAAACTCACTACTGCTGCCACACTTAAGTCCATCAATGCTGCCACCTGGCCAATCCATCTCGTTGGGGGTCTTCCTCTTTTTCTCTGACCCTCCATCTTACCAAACATGATATCCTTCTCCAGTGACTGTTTCCTCCTGACAATATGTCCAAAGTATGAGAGACGAAGTTTAGCCATCTTGGCCTCCAAGGAGCACTCTGGCTGCACTTCTTCCAAAACAGATCTATTGGTTCTTTTGGAAGTCCATGGCACTTTCAGTATTCTCCTCCAACACCACAACTCAAAGGCATCAATTCTTCTATGATCATCCTTATTCACTGTCCAGCTTTAGCATCCATATGAGGTTATTGAAAATACCATGGCTTGGGTCAGGCGCACCTTAGTCCTCAAGTTGACATCTTTGCTCTTCAACACTTTAAAAAGTTCCTGTGCAGCAGATTTTGCGTAATGCAATACATCATCTGATCTCTTGACTGCTGCTTCGGTGAGTGTTGATAGTTGATCCAAGAAGAATGAAGTCCCTGACAACTTCAATCTTTTCTCCATTGATAAGAATGTTGTTTATTGGTCCAGTGGTGAGGATTTTTGTTTTCTTGACATTGAGATGCAATCCATACAGAAGGCTGTGTTCTTTGATCTTCATCAGTAAATGTTTTAAGTCCTCTTCACTTTCAGCGATCAAGGTTGTATCATCTGCATATCGCAGGTTGTTAATGAGTAATACTTTAACTTAGAGTCTTGAAATAGTTTTTCAGTTCTTTCAGGTTTTTACACAACTCGTTATATATTTTACTTTGTCTTCTCAAGCTCTAGTCTTCTGCTCAGCTCTTTAACGTCATAATTTCTTCCTTTTGTTTTAGCAAAACACTTTAGTTCAAGTGCTTAAGAGTGTTCATTGGCCCCTTTTTTTCATATATAGATCACAGGATCTTCTTCCCAGTCTGCCTTAGTCTAGAAGGTCTGCTGACACCTGTGTACCACTGGTGACCTTTGTTGTTACTGTTCAGTGCTGTCCAGTTGGTTCCAACTCATAGTGACCCTGTGCAGGGTTTCTGAGAACCTTCTGGTGAGTTTGAACTGCTGACCTTGTGGTCTAAGCGGACCTTGTAGCCAAGTGCTTATCCTATGCTGCCACACCAGGACTCTTTGCTGGTGTCTGAAAAACTAGTAACATAACTTTCATTGGGGCAACAACACACATAAGACCAAATTAAGACAGACTGACAGATAAATGGTGGCCTAAAAGAATGAGAGACTTTGTATGTTGTTGTTTTCATTGTTATTAGGTGCGATCGAGTTCATTCCTACTCATAGTAACCCTATGCACAACAGAATAAAACATTGCCCAGACTTGTGCCATCCTCAAAATTATGGTTACCTTTGAGCCCATTGCTGCTGCCACCACGCCAATTCATCTTGTTGGGGCTCTTCCTCTTTTCTGCTGATTCTTCATTTCACCAAGCATGATGTCCTTCTCCAAGGACTAGTCTCTCCTGATAACATGTATGAGAGATGAAGTGTCACCATTCTGGCTCCTAAGGAGCACTCTGGCTGTACTTCTTCTAACACAAACCTGTTTGTTCTTCTGGCAGTCCACGGTACCTCAATATTCTCCTTTAACACTACAACTCAAGTGCATCAGTTCTTCTATGGTCTTCCTTATTCACTGTCCAATTTTCACATACATATGAGGTTATTGAAAATACCTTGGCTTAGGTCAGGCACAACTAGCCCTCACACAGATGTCTTTGCTCTTGGACACTGTAAAGAGGTCTTGTGCAGCAGATTTGCCTAGTGTAATACATCATTTGATTACTTGGATGCTGCTTCCACGAGTGTTGATTGTGGACCAAGCAAAATGAAGTCTTTGACAACTTCAATCATTCCTCCATTTATCATGAAGTTATTTCTCTGTCCGGTTGTGAAGATTTTTGTTTTCTTTACATTTCAGTGTAGTCCATACTGAAGACTGTAGTCTCTTATCTTTATTAGTAAGTATGTGTGGCGCTGTGGGCTAATGCGTCAGACTGCGAAGTTGTTTGAACTGCAAGGTCGGTGGTTCAAGCTCACCAGCCGCTCCTTGGAAACCCTATACAGGGTCGCTATGGGTCGGAATCGACTCGATGGCACTTAACAACAACAACATTTTTATTTGTAAGTCCCCTTCATTTCCAGCAAGCTTGGCTGTATCATTTGCATATCGTAGGTCATTAATGAGTTTATATAGTAAAAATGAAAAACCACCCCACCATAATCTCTGGTAGTGTTGACTTGGGAATTTGATTCTATCTGACCCCATAAGTCTTAGTTCCTTACCATTGTCCCACATGTGAGACTCGAACAGCCGTGGTTTAGTGGTAGAATATTTACTTCCCATGAGTGAGACCAGGATTCAATTCTGTCCAATGTAGCTCATGAGTAACCAACATCTCTCTGTCAGTGGCGGCTTACTGCAATGTGTGTTACTATGATGCTGACCAAGTTTCAGTGGAACTTCTAAACTACACTGATTAGGAGAAAAAGCCTAGCAATCTGCTTCTGAAAATCAATCAATGAAAACCCTATGGGTCACAACATTCCAATCTATAACCAATCATGGGGATAGTGCAGGAATGGGCGGTGCTTCATTCCTTTGTGTATGAGGTCTCCTTGAGACAGGGTCGAACTCAACAGCAGCTAACAACAACAGCATATGTGAGAAGGTGGGCTAGGCTAAAGGAAACAAACAAAAACACCTAACCACTGTTAACAAATGGGTGGGGATTCTTCCAGGTTGAAGGTGTCCTGAAAGAGACTTCATTCAATTTACAGCATCTATGACAGCACCTATTTCAGTGCCGGTGAACTTGACCTATTTTCATATCTGATAAAGACTACTTGAGAGCTCAGTTCATGCCTCACTAGTTGGGTAAATGTTAGAATTCTCACTGGGCAGAAATATGGCCCCACTGGGCCAGTAGACTGAGGGAATAAGAGAAACAGGGCAGAAAGCCAGGAGAACAAGGTCAGGTCAAGGTTGGTACAAAAGATGCCAGATAGGAAAATGGGGAGGTTCTGGAATTGAAGGATTGGAAGCCCATGGTCTCTACTTTCACCTTCTCAGCACTGACTACTCTAACACTTTGCTGACGATCCCATGCTTTCTCCAAATCTGCTCCCCATCAGGTCACCAACTAACTACCTGGTCACCTTCTTTGATGACCTTTTCTCCATTTTTACCTTTTATGTCCTCTCTTGGACTCCTGCTGTGGCACTATAGGATCAGCACTGGATTTCAAACCGCAAGGTCGGCAGTTCAAACTCACCAGTGGCTCCTTGGAAACCTATACAGGGTCACTGTGAGTTGGAACCAACTCGATGGCACTTAACAACAACAAATGTCCTCTCTCTTGGTGTTAGACACTGTAGCCTCAGCCTGCTTCATAAGTCTTTCTCTTTTCTTGGAGTAACAATGTGCTCATCCAGTTCTTCAATGTCTCTAACTGTTCTTGGATTTCCATCATGCTCCTTCCTCCTCTTTTACAAGTATCAGTAACCATTGAGTTGCTTGTCTCAGGCTCATGGTGACCAAATGCGGGTCAGAGAAGAAATAGACTCCAATGGGATTTCTGATGGCTTATTTTATAATTCTCTAACGAGTCCTGATGTTATGGTGTAGGATAAACATTGGACTGATAACCAGAAGGTTGGCAGTTCAAGTCACTCCTCAGAAACCCTATATAGGATTACTATGAGTTGGAGTCCTGGTGTGATGCTGTAGGATAAGCACTGGACTGCAAAGTCAGTTTGAACTGCAAGGTTGGCAGTTCAAGTTCAGTAGCTGCTCCTCAGAAACCCTATACAGGGTTGCTATGAGGTGGAACGACTCGATGATACTTAACAACAAACCCAATGAGTTGGAATTGACTCACCAGCACTCACCAGCACTAACAATGGGCATTGCTTACAGCTCTGTTCTTCTTTTCTTCCCCTTTCTCTGCATATTCCATTCTCTGAGCATTTAATTTTTACATCCATGACTGCAGTGATAATTGGCATGAGGAAGATTCTGAAATACAGATTTTGATATTGGTAAAAATGTAAATCTGAATATGACTTTCCATGGAATCCTGATCTTACATTGTCTATTACCTTCCAGACTTGACCCATTTGTATTGCAAACACAGCATTTCTAAAACTGAACTGACCCTTTTCCCATCAAACTCGTTAGCATGCTTTAAAGGGACCTTCATGGTTTAACCTGTGCCCACTTCAGCTCTTACCTCTCTCCCACATACCATCCTCTTCTTCAGCCATAACAAAATTACTTCATCTGCATGAATGGAGCATGCTACCACATTCCTCTATGCTACTGAAAGCTGTTCTCTTGATCAAAGATTCTGATAAGGAAGTGGTAGGGAATGGCAAAGAGAATTTCAAATGCTTGTGGAATCCAGATTTTATGGAACCACTGAGACTGATGAACCACTGAAACTATTAACCTGTGATCATCTTGAACCCGTAAACCAAAAATAATCCCTGAGGTTTTCTTTAAACCACATAATGCTGTTGTTAAGTGCCAATGAGTCGGTTCCAACTCATAGAGACACTGTACAGGGTTTCCGAGGAGCAGCTGGTGGGTTTGAACTACTGACCTTGTGGTTCACAGTATAGTGCTTATCCTACAGAGCTGCACCAGATGTCCTAAATAATAGGCTAGCTTAATTAATAAAGGGTGTCCGTCTTGAGCATTATGCTCTTCTAAGAATTATCCATATAGGATCCAACTAAGGACAACTTAAAGGGTTAGACTCATGGGGCAGTGAGTTTAGCTTAACGAGGAGGAACAATTCAGAAAAGGAGGATGACCATGGTCACACAACTTGAAGAACGCAGTGAATGCCACTGAATTATGCCTGTAGAAGTTATTGAATTGGTGTAAAACACCTCTCCATCACTCTAGTCTCACTCCTGGTTCCATTTTTCTTCACCAGCTGATATTTTGTATTTATTACATCTACTGATGATCTCTTCTCACTGGTATATAAATTCCCTGAAAACACGATCTCTGTCATCATTTGGTGCTGTAAGTCTAGCATCTGTAACAGTTCCTTGCATAGAATAAGAGCCCATGATGACTGATGTTTTATTTTTTGAATGTCATGAATTTTCTTTGACTTACCTTCCATCCCAAGTTTAGACACCAAATCCTTTCAATTCTTCCTTGATGGTGTTTGCTCAATAATATTTATTGGGTGCAATAAGTTTGTCATTAACCTGTTTACTTCCGACAATTGCTGTGACTATCAAAGGAGGTAATTAATACTCCAAGAAGTTTGTAAACTATGAAGCATTATATAAACATCATTTGCCTTCCAGACCCACTGTTATGATACTGATTGATGTTAATTTCTACTTCCTACCTGGTGTGTCAGGAACTCTGGTAGTGTAGAGGTTATGAGTCAGGCTGCTAACCTCAAGGTCAGCAGTTCGAAACTACCAGCAGTTCCTTGGGACAAAGATGAGGCTTTCTGCTCCTGTAAAGATTTATAGCCTCAGAAACCCTATACAGGGTTGCTTTGAGTCGGAAGCAACTCCACGGCACAATACCACCACAACCACCTGGTGTGGCGTTGTGGGTTAATGCGCCAGGCTGCAAAGCCATTTGAACTGCAAGGTCGGTGGTTCAAGTTCACCAGCTGCTCCTTGGAAATCCTATACAAGGTCACTATTGGTCAGAACTGACTCGATGGCACTTAACAACAACAACCTGTAAAAAAAAGTTGACAACAACTATTTCTCCCACAGTCTTCTAGACATAACTGGGTTTGAAAATTCATTGTAATAGCCAATAAAGAATTCAGACATCATGTTTACAGCTATGGGGTTTATTAGAAAAGTTAACAGTTTACAGTAATGCTTAGGGCACAATGCTCCCAATCAGGACAGTCTCTCCTTAGCTGTTCCTATAGGCAGGACTCTCTCTGCCCAGGCAATGTTCCAAAGCTATTTTAAGGACAGCTGATAAATGCCCACAGAGACACCATTCCATCATAAGTCTCAGCCTGAAGGCATTCAGTTCTAGCTCCTGTGGGTTAGCAAATTGAGTCTCCTGGAGGCACCCCGCCCTGCATGTAAGGCTTGGGAAGCCCACTGCTCTGTCTGGTGCTCTGGTTCTTGGTTCTGCTGGTGATTCAGTCTCTCACTGTTCCTCCATCAAAACTCTGGTTTTCAGCTCAATCTAGACCACTGAACTTTCTCTAAGTATAGCTGCCTCCCCCACCCACTTTTCTTCAAGACTTCTTTCCCTCCAGCTGAGTTGTTTCCTTTGAACTTCTTTCAAAAACTCATGTTGCAGGCTTAAGCAGATGAATGTCCTTGGCATTCTCCTTCTTGCGGTTTTCCACCAGGAGACGATCCTTTTCTAGTCTCTGCAGCATTAGTTCTTCCTCTCAAGTGAGCACTCTGATTTCCCATCCTCATTTTGATTAAAGGAGAAAGGGAATAAAAAGATGCAAAGAATACTTGTAGTGTCTCCCAGATCATTCTGCTCTCTAATGAGGAAGGAGGGAAAGTCTCATCTCTAGTTCTATCCTGCTTCTCTGATGTTTATCCCGCTCTTTAAGTCAGGCATGGGGTTCTTTCTGGGATCTGTTTGCTGACATGCATTCCTGGCTTCCATTTCTATATGGCTGGACTACATGGGCAGGTCTCACTCTTGCTGGATGTAGTGACCTGACATTCTGAGTTGGTAGTGGACAGACAGAACTAGTGAGAGGTTGAAGTTTGATGCAGGACAAAAAGTGACAGTCTCAAATCTGTTGTTGTAGTTGTCAGGTGCAGGCAGGTCCGTTCCAACTATTATGAACTCTATGCATAACAGAAAGACACACTGTAGGTCCTGCACCGTCCACACAATTGTTGTTATGTTGGAACCCATTCTTGCTCTCAGTGAGTCAATCCAACTGGTTGAAATTCTTCTTTTTTACTGTGTCTCGTTTTACCAAGGATGGTGTTCTTCTGAAGGAACTAGTCCTTTCTGACAACATGTCTAGAGTACGAGAGATGAAGACTCGCCATCCTTAGTTCTAAGGAACATTCTGGCTGTACTTCTTCCATGAAATATTGTTTGTTCTTCTTCCAGTCCATTGTACTTTCAATATTCTTTGCCGACACCATGTTTCAAATGCATTGATTTGTCTCCAATCTATACTTTCTAAATTTTAAGGCCTAGAGTTTGGTCAATGATTATCTGACTTTATTTCTTAATTCGTTCTGAAATTTGAAGGAGAAGGAGTAAATAATTATTACCCTTGCTTAAACTTGAACTTCACCCAGATGACCCTTTTAACAAATTGTTTAACAATGCGGGTAATTATATTATTTATATTTATAACACAGATAATATAAACATATAGAAAGAAGAGGCAATATTACATACTGTCATTCTTCCTATATTTCTTTAGACTACACTCTTCTGCCAGTTTGTCATACTGTGGTAGCTTTTGTGTTTCTGTGATGCCGGAAACTATGGCACCAGTACTGTAAACAACACCAGAGTCATTTCTTGTGGGCAGGTTTCAGCAGCACTTCCAGACTAAGACAAATGAGGAAGAGGAGAGGCAGACCACTCCAAATTGAGAACCACTGAAAACCTTCTGAATAGCAAGGAAACATTGTCTGATATAGTGCTGGAGGATGAGCCCTTCAGGTTGGAAGGCATTCAAAACATGGGTGGGGAAGAGCTACCATCAAAGTAGGGTTGACATTAATGGCATGGATGGAGTTAAGCTTTTGGGATATTCATATGCTGATGTAGCATAACTCAAAATGAGGAGAAACAGCTGCAAATTTCCATTAAGAATTGGAACGTGTAATATACGAAAATGAATTGGAATATGTAATATATGAAATAAAAAAAAATTGAAAATGGTAAAAAATGAAATAGAACACATAAAGATCAATATCCTAGGCATTAGTGAGCTGAAATGGACTGCTATTGATCATTTTGAGTCAGACAATCATATGGTTTACTGTGCTGGGAACAACAAATTGAAGAGAAACAGTGTCATATTTATCATCAAAAAGAGCATTTCAATTTCTATTTTAAAGAGCAATGCTGCCTGTGATTGAATAAGACTTATACAAGGAAGACCAGTTAATACCACTATTATTCAAATGTACACACCAACCACTAAACCAGTGATGATGAAACTAAGAATTCTACCAACTTCTTCTGTCTGAAATTGATCAACATGAATGGATAATTAGTGGTGATTGGAAACAAAGAGGAAAATAGGCCCTTTGTGATAGAAAGGTCACATGATAGAATTTTACAAGCCCAACAACTTATACCTTTTCAAACAACATAAAAGGTAACTATCCACATGGACCTCAGAAGATAGAATACACAGGAATCAAATTGCCTACACCTGTGAGAAGAGATGATAGACAAACTCTCTGTAATCAGCCAAAAAAGGCCAGCACAGACTGTGGAACAATCAGGTAGAAGCAGAAAGAAATTTAAACAAGTCTGTGAGAGTCAGATACGACCTTTAGTAGATTGTTGCTGTTGAATCACTTCTGACTTATAGTGACCCTATATCAGGTTTCCAGGGAGCAGCTGATGGACTTGAACTGCTGACTTTGTAGTTTTTTTTAATGTTTTATTGTGAATTATATGGTAGTTTACATGGGGGAACTTTAATTTTACATTCATTCCATCGTATATCATCTCATTGCCATGGTTCCAATCCCCTCCATGCATCATCAACCACCCAAAGGGTAAATCCCAGAAACCTGCCCCCTACACTTCCCCCTCCTCCCCCCATTTTTTGACCCACAGTCCCTTTCCCTCTCTGGGTCCAAAGACCCCAGTCGCTTCATCACTTTGCATCATCATCTCTGCCTCCATTTCAGGCATCTCCGTTTCTCTGGGTAGGATCCCGCTCTCGGCTCTTCTCCGTTGATGGTCCCAGAGGCCTCCACTTACTTGACCTTGTAGTTTTGAGCTCAGTGCTGATCCTACAGCACCACACTATGACCTTAGTATACCCCATCTGAATTTAGAGGCCATCTCAAGAATAGATTTGATGCCTTAGATTAGGCACTAGTTATTGAAGACCAGAAGAGTTGTGGGATGACATCAAGAACATCATTCAAAGCAAAAGGTCATTAAAAAGACAGGAAAGTAAGAAAAAAATCAAAGTGGATATAAAAAGAGACTGAAACTTTCTCTTGAGCATAGAGAAAGTGACTAGAAGAAACGATGAAGTAAAAAATAACTGAACAGAGAATTTCAAAGTGTATCTTGAGGAAACAAAGTCAAATATTATAATAAAATGTGCAAAGACTTGAAGGTAGAAAACCAAAAGGGAAGAACACGCTTAGCATTTCTCAAGCTGAAAGAACTGAAGAAAAATTCAAGCATTGGGTTGTAATAGTGAAGGATAATATGGGTAATATTTTGAATGTTGTTGTTGTTAAGTGCTGTTGAGTTGATGCTGACCCATAGTGACCCTGTATAGGGTTTCCGAGGAGCACACTGACCTTGCAGTTCAGATGTCTTTGCAGTCTTGCGCATTAAACCACAGTGCCACACCAGGACCTCTTGAATGACATAGGAAACATCAAAAGAAAACTGAAGGAATACACAGATTCATTGTACCAAGAAGCATTGGTTGGTCAATCATTTCAAAAGGCACCGTATGATCAAGAACCAATGATATTGAAAGAAGAGCGCTGAAGGTATTGGCAAAAACAAGCCTCCAGGAATTGATAGAATTCAAGTTGAAATCTTTCTTGAAGAAGCACTGGTGGTGCTCAATTGTTTATATCAAAAAAGAAATTCATATTTGTGCCCATTCCAAAGAGAGAAGACCCAGTGGACTGTGGAAATCCCCAAACAATATCATTGATATCACATGGAGGTAAAATTTTGTTGAAGATCATTAAAAAATGATTGCAGCAGTCCATTGTCCATTGACAGGGAAATGTCAGAAGTTCAAGCTGTATTCAGAAAAGGACATGGAACTAAAGATATCATTGATGATACCTAATGGATCTTGGCTGGAAACCGAGACTACAAGAAAGATGCACAGGCTTTTGACTGTCTGGACCATGACAAACTATGGATAATATTGTGAAGAGTGGGTATTCCAGAACACTTAATTATGCTCGTAAAGAACCGGTTCATGGATCAAGAGGCAGCCATTCAAACGAGACAAGAGGATACTGATTGGTTTAAAATCAGGAAAGATTTGTGCCAGGGTTTAGTCTTTTCACCATATTCATTCAATCTGTGTGCCGAGCAAATAATTAGAGAATTTGGATTCCATGAAGAAGAAAGTGACCTCAGGATTGGAGGAAAACTCATTAACAGCCTGTAATATGCAGATGATACAACCTTGCTTTCTGAACAACAATAACAATCTTTACAAAAGCAGATTAACTGGTCATTCCCCTGCAGAGCCACTGGGTAGGTTCTAACAGTCAACGTTCAATTAGCAGTCAAGTGCTTAACTGCAGCATCACCTTACACCTATGTTGTTCAGTTACATGCCATAGATTTGGTTCCAACACGTAGTGACTCTAAGCACAACAGAATAAAACACTCTTTGGTCCTGTGTCATCGTCACAATTGTTAGACTTGAGACCATTGCTGCTGCCACTGTACCAATCCATCTCATTCTCATTGGAGATCTTCCTCTTTTTTGCTGACCTTCCACTTTTCCAAGCATGAAGTCATTCTCTAGGGACTGGTCCCTCCTGATAATAGGCTCAAAGTATGAAAAACGAAGTTTTGCCATCCTGGCTTCGAAGGAGACTCTGGCTGTACTTCCAACATAGATTTTCTTGCTTTTCTGGCAGTCCATGATACTTTTAATGTTATTCTCAAACACCATAACTCAAAAGCGTTGATTATTCTATGGCCTTCCTTATTTATTGCCCTACTTTCACATGCATATGAGGCAATTGAAAATACCATGATTTGAGTCAGGTGCACCTTAGTCCTCAAACTGATATGTTTGCTCTTGAACAATTTAATTTGCCTAATGCAATACGTCATTTGATTTCTTGGTTGCTGCTTCCATGAGTGTTGGTTGTGGATCCAAGCAAAATGAAATCTGACAACTTTAATCTTGTCTCCATTTATATTATTAATTGGTTCAGTTGTGAGGATTCTTGTTTTCTTTACACTGAGGTACAATTCATAATTGAAGGCTATAGTCTTTGATCGTCATCTTGTAGTAAGTCTTAAATAAATGTGTCAAATATCATTCTTCATGGTGCAGAAAAATTTTCATGCACTATTATCAGCTTTGTTCTATTGTGTGTAGGATTTCTATAAGTTAGAATGGACTCAATGGCACCTAATGACAACCTTACCAGCTTTGGGTTTCAGAGGTTAGCAGCCCAGCTAATAACTACATCATAGCTTTTTGTTGTTAGGTGCCATCGAGTCGATACTGACCCATGGCGACCTTATGCACAACAACAGAACGAAGCACTGACCGATCCTGGACCAACCTCACTATTGTTGCCACGCTTGAGTTCATCAGTGCTACCACTTGGCCAATCCATCTCATTAGGGGTCTTCCTCTTTTTCTCTGACCCTCCACCTTATCGAACATGATATCCTTCTCCAGCGACTGGTCCCCCCTGATAATATGTCCAGAGTATGAAAGACAAAGTTTGGCCATCTTGGCCTCCAAGGAGCACTCTAGCTGTACTTCTTCCAACACAGATGTGTTGGTTCTTGGCAGCCCATGGCACTTTCAATATTCTCCTCCAACACCATAACTCAAAAGCATCAATTCTTCTATGGTATTCCTTATTCACTGTCCAGCTTTCGCATGCATATGAGGTTATTGAAAATACCATGGCTTGGGTCAGGAGCACCTTAGTCCTCAAGCTGACATCTTTGCTCTTCAACACTTTAAAAAGTTCCTGTGCAGCAGATTTGCCTAATGCAATACGTCGTTTGATCTCTTGACTGCTACTTCCGTGAGTGTTGACAGTTGATCCAAGAAGAATGAAGTCCTTGACAACTTCAATCTTTTCTTCGTTGATAAGAATGTTGTTTATTGGTCCAGTGGGGAGGATTGTTGTTTTCTTTACATTGAGATGCAATCCATACCGAAGGCTGTGCTCTTTGATCTTCATCAGTAAATATTTTAAGTCTTCTTCAGTGTCAGCAAGCAAGGTTGTATCATCTGCATATGGCAGGTTGTTAATGAGTCTTCCTCCAATCCTGATGCCACGTTGTTCTTCATAGAACCCATACAACTTCATAGAACATCGTTGCTAAATGGGCTCATTATTCTGTGTTGTTGTAGAATGCCCTTTAGTCAGTTCTGACTCAAGCCTGTACAGGATGTCTGAGGAGCACTTAATTGTGCTCATGAGGAAACTGACCTGTGAACCAATGACCTTGAGGTTAGCAGTCCAGTGCCAAATGGGCTCAAACATAACAACATTAATCTATTGTTACTTTGATAACTTCCATCCTTTCTCTGCTCATCATCAGGTTGTTTATTGATCCAGTTGTGAGGACTTTTGGTTTCTTTACTTTGAGCTGCAATCCATATTGAACTCTATAGTCTATATACATCATTAAGGTTGATTCTACTTTGAGGAGGCAGGTCCTCCCCAGTTGTATTTTGAGGGCCTTCCATCCCGAGGGGGTGCATCTTCTGGCACTACATCATACAATGTTTCATTGCAATTCATGAGGTTTTCAGTAACTAAACGTTCAGCAATGACATGCTTGTCCTTCCGAGTGTGTCATAGTCTGGAAGCTCAGCTGAAACCTGTCCACCATGGATGACCCTGCTGGTATTTAAAAGTCCAGTGGCATAGCTTCTAGTATCACACAAGCTGCCACAGTAGGACCAACTGACAGATGAGTGGTGGTGTTTATCACTCTCTTCTTTTGTTCATCACTATTTGTTGCATGAAATAATGAAGACAGAACCAAGCATCGGGTATTCTGAATGCTTTTACCTGGTGGGAGTGGGAAGTATGTTTTGAGAGGTACAGAGATCATTATCAGAACACCTGTCTCATATGAAGACATTTATAAAACACTGTCTCTTACCCATATTGATTCCCATTTTCAAACAATATTCATGATTTTTTCATGTTCCTAGCACTAGTTTAGTAACTGGGAAGCCAAGTGAAATAGTCAATGTCCCTGCTTTCAAAGCTTATCAGCAAGCATTCCCTATTGGACAAGTCCAGCAGGACAGGTGGACAAGAATCACAGCAAGTCTCCAGGAGCTCCCGCTGCTCTATAATATCCCTAGGAATTGGAAGTCTCAGTTGTTTAATCTTAAATCCAGTCCACAAGCAAAATACAGAGCGAGTCCTTAAAGATTAGCCAAAGGCCCAGTCATTAAAGAATTACAAAAAGAAATGAAGGCAGAGATTCATCTAGAAATCGGTTGGCTTTTGGTATGAATGTGTCACTTTCCTAATGTGTAAGATATATGATGTCAATCCTACAGATGAGAGACTTATTCATTTAGAAATTGCAATAGTCCTATTTTCAATACTTCTGCCAATATCAACTTTGAATGTAAGGGATCAGGGACAACAGAAATAACAGTGGAAAAATTGGAGTTGGAAAACCTGAAGGTCCATGCTCTTTTCCTTACCAGCTCTTTAGCCTTATGGATATTACTTAACCTCTTCCAGTTGCAGATGACTCATCTCTATATAGGAAAATTTTAAAGCACTGTATTTCATAATATTATAAAGATGAAATGAGCTAATTCATGTAAAATGCTTAGCACAGTGCCTATTGTATAATGCACAGAATAATGTTAGCTAATAATAATGTGGGGATTACGATGGCTGTATGGGATAAACACTGGTCTGTGAACAACAACATCAGCGATTCAAGGCCACCCGCTGCTCCACAGGAGAAACACGAGGCTTTCTGCTCCCACAGTGATGGATTCACAGTCTTGGAAATCCTTTACAGGGTCACTAGCAGTTGGAATCAACTTAAAAACAGCAACATTCATTTGATTTTTGGTAAACATTATTAGCTATACCACCTAAGCCACAAAGGAGCTCTGGCAGCATAGTGATTACAAGTTGGACTGTAAACCTCAAGGTCAGCAGTTTGAAACTACCAGCCATTCTGCAGGAGAAAGATGAGGCGTTCTGATCCTGTAAAGATTTACAGCCTCAGAAACCCTATGCAGGGTCACTATGAGCGGAATCAACTCCACGTCACATAACCACCACCACCACCTAAGTCACAGGGCTCGCATATGGAATAACTGATGTGGGTACATGTGTGTGTGTGTATAAATACCTGTCTGTTGCTTTCAATGTGGTACAAAGAACTGTTTGCTATGGAGTTGATTCCAACTCACGGTGACCCCTTGTGTGTTAAAGTAGACTTGTGCTCCAAAGGGTTTTCAATGGCTGAATCGTTGAAGTAGATCTCCAGGACTTTCTTCTGAGGTAGCTCTTGATGGACCCAAACCTTTGCACCATACGGGATTCCTGGACCATGGTTACTGTTTTTAGTATTGCATCATTGCCCACTTATGAAGACAGCACGTGTGCAAAGCAGAACGGCTCTATAGGATTGTCCCAGCTGTGACTTTTAGAAAGCAGATTGCCAGGTCTTTCTTCCAAGGTACATCTGGGTGGGTTTAACTGACAAACTATTTTGCTTGTAGTTGAATATTTAATTGTTTTTGCACCCAAGGGCTCCTTCCTCGAATATGGTAGAGAGTAAACGGGTGTTGGACAGGGGGATGTATTTGAAAAACTACAGATCACTATAAAAATGCTTTGCCTTCTTTTTTGTTTTATTAATTTTTCACACAAATGAGTGATTAAAAAGAGTACATGTTTTAAGGAGTACGGTGGTTCTGTAGAATAAGCACTGGATGCAAACCACAAGGTCAGTGGTTCAAGCCCACCAGCTGCTCCAGGAAGAAAGATGAAGTTTTCTTCTCTCACAAAGATCAATAGCCTCAGGAACCCTATACAGGCTTGTTTTGAGTCGGAACTGACTCAAGGACACTTAGCAACAATATGTTTGTTTAAAAAAGTGCTCAGAACTTGTTGTTGTCTTTTACTGTTACTCTGGTCTGATATTTGGAGCCTTTAGGAATCAGTAGTCCTGGTCAGTAACTGAGATGAATGAGTAGATGCTGGTGGTAGCTTCAGAGTTGGGTCCAAAGGGTTCCTACTCTGCCAAATCTTTTCCCTTTAGTTAGAAACTGTGGATTGGAGGAGTACCACAGATGGACTTGAGAAAAGAGGGTAAGGTATAAAACAAGTAGGTGTGCACAGAGTTGTTGCTGTTAAGTGCCATCAAGTCGGTTCTGACCCATAGCAACCCTGTCTAGGGTTCAAGGAGCACCTGGTGAGCTTGAACTGCCTACTTTGCAGTTCAAACCGACCTTGCAGTTCAGTTTATTAACTCCCAGCGCCACATGAGGAGTCTGTGCATAGAGAAGCTGCCATTTTTCAAATGGTATCAAACAATCTTAACCTCTGGGTGGGCTGTATTGGACTCAGCCAACAGCAGCCCGACTTCCCAGTCTGAATCCAACACAACTAGAGTTGAAAGCAATGAGCATACATTCGTGTATGTTGTTCTACCCTCAACACATAATCAAAGATTTTCTAGCTTCAAAGAAATGATCTGTTGACAAATTGGGTCAAAGAAGATGCTACAGCTCAGCATGAGGCTGTCTGTATTATATCATAGATCTATAAAAGGTGGGCTGTTTTTGGAAATAATGTGGGTAAGTTGCTAATTGCGTCAGCCTTAGCTGTGTCTACTTTTGATAATACATTATTAGTCATCTTCCTTCCAACAAAATGCTCCTCATTCTGAAAAAAGATCAGATACTGAACTTTACAAATGCCTTAGTGCTTATCCTCACAAATGGTACATTTAGAAACTCAGTCTTCTTTGAATAAGAGCAAGTTTTTTTTTTTTTGAAAATCAGTGGGAAAGTTGGGGAATAACCAAGCTCCTGATCACTCATTATTTTTTTAAAAAAATACTACAAACAAATTAAGGTTTACCAATCCTCCGTCTAACTATTTTAAGCTCTGTATCAATACATTGGGAATCATGAAAATATGGTGGCTTCGGTAGGTTTTCCCTATGGGAAATTACAGTTATGAGCAAGAATGGAAGAAGGTGGCATATGATTATGTCTTTTTCCAAGTAAAAGAAATGGCTGTCTCAGCTGATTTGCATGAATGGATTCCACAACTCACTTCCTGGATAATTTATGTGAAAGTACTTTGTATACCAGCTACTTCTTGAAAACCCTACACAGGCTCACTATGGGTTGGAACCGACTCGATGGCACTTAACAACAACAACAACAATTTTGTATAAGGCAATGAAAAAAAATTATTTTTTGTGACTTACCTTTTTTCACGAGAAAACTTCCAGAATGGTAAAGTTACTGCTCCTTGAGGAATAATTGTAAGACTTGTTGTTGTTAGGCACCATCGAGTCAGTACTGACTCATAGTGAGTGACCCTATGCACAAGCAGAATGAAACACTGCCCGATCCTGGGCCAACCTCACTATTGCTGCCAGGCTTGAGTCCATCGATGCTGCCACTTGGCCAATCCGTCTCGCTGGGGGTCTTCCTCTTTTTCTCTGACCCTCCACCTTACCAAACATGATATCCTTCTCCAGTGACTGCTCCCTCCTGACAATATGTATGAAGTATGAGAGGTGAAGTTTGGCCATCCTGGCCTCCAAGGAGCACTCTGGCTGCACTTCTTCCAAAATGGATCTATTGGTTCTTTTGGCAGCCCATGGCACTTTCAAGATTCTCCTCCAACACCATAACTCAAAGTCATCAATTCTTCTACAATCTTCCTTATTCACTGTCCAGCTTTCACATGCATATGAGGTTATTGAAAATACCATGGCTTGGGTCAGGCGCACCTTAGTCCTCAAGCTGACATCTTTGCTTCTCAACACTTTTAAAAGATCTTGTGCAGCAGATTTGCCTAATGCAATACATCATTTGATTTCTTGACTCCTGCTTCTGTGAGTGCTGATAGTTGATCCAAGAAGAATGAAGTCCTTGACAACTTCAATCCTTTCTCCATTGATAAGAAGGTTGTTTATTGGTCCAGTGGTGAGGATTTTTGTTTTCTTGACATTGAGATGCAATCTATAGGGAAGGCTGTGTTCTCTGATCTTCATCAGTAAATGCTTTAAGTCCTCTTCACTTTCAGCAAGCAAGGTTGTATCATCTGCATATCGCAGGTTGTTAAAGAGTCTTCCTCCAATCCTAATGCCACATTTTTCTTCATAGAACCCAGCTTCTCGAATTATTTGCTCAGCATACAGGTTGAATAAGCATGGAGAAAGAATACAACCTTGTTGCACACCTTTCTTAATTTTAAACCATTCAGTGTTCCCGTGTTCTGTTTGAACAACTGCCTCTTGGTCCAGGTACTGATTCCTTATGAGCACAATTAAGTGTTCTGGAATACTCATACTTTGCAATGCTTTCCATAGGTTGTCATGATCCACACAATCGAAAGCCTTTGAGTAGTCAATAAAGCACAGGTAAACATTTTTCTGATATTCTCTGCTTTCAGCCAAGATCCATCGGACATCAGCAATGATATCCCTCGTTCCACGGCCTCTTCTGAATCTGGCTTGAACCTCTAGAAATTCTCTGTCAATGTATGCTTGCAGCCATTTCTGTATTACCTTTAGTAGAACTTTACTCGCATGGGGTATCAAAGAGATTTTCTGATGATTTCAGCATTCTGTTGGGTCACCTCTCTTTTGAATGGGCACAAATATGGATCTTTTCCAATCAGTCAGCCATGATAGTTGTCTTTCAAATTTCTTGGCAAAGATGAGTGAGTGCCTCCTATGCCACCTCAATTTCTTGAAATATTTCAAATTGTATTCCATCAACTCTTGGTGCCTTGTTCTTTGCCAATTTCTTCAATGCACTTGGCCTTCCTCCTTCAATATCATTGGCTCTTGATCATATGCTACTTCTTGAAACAGTTGAACATTAACCATTCTTCCTAGTCTGTCTTCCTCTGGAAGCTCATCTGAAACCTGTCCACCATGGGTAACCCTGCTAGTATTTAAAATACTAGTGGCATAGCTTTCAGAATCATAGCAACTTACAAGCCACCACAGTAAGACAAACTGACAGACAAATGGTGGGCTTATAGGACTACGAGACACTAAATAGGAAAGGAAGAGAGTTAGAGGCATAGAGTAATACACAGTGGAGCCCTGGTGGCTCAGTGGTTAAAGGACTGGATGCTAATCCAAAGACTAGTGGTCCAAATTTACCAGCCACTCCATGGAGAAAGATGAAACATTCTGCTTCCTTAATGATTCGTAGCCCCAGAAACCCTATGGGGCGTGGTTCTACTCTGTCCAATAGCGTTGCTATGATTTGGAATCAAATGTATAACAATGGGTTAGTAACACAAAGACAGATACATTTCATATTCCTAACACCCAGTACTACCCTTGGAGTCTCCAGTCTTCCTCCATATGGAGATATGGGCTCAGGATGGGCAGTTCTGCCTGCTTCAGAGAATCTAGGCATCTGGCTTTTTAAATATGAAACAGCTTTGACTTGTATGTGGGCAATTTTTTTCACACAAACTTATACATACTCATTCACATATGCACACACACATTGTTAAAGCCAAACAAAATGCTCTTATGCCTTCAATTTGGTTTGTAAAACCCAGTTTACTACCTAAGACCTTCAGTTTCTCAGGAACATTGATGGTATGTGTCTCTGAGAGCTAGGCTTTTTAAAAAAACAACATGTGTTTTTGGTGAAAGCTTACACAGTCAATGAAGTTCTCAGTTGATAATTTCTA